>NW_006763148.1:142544-406430 GCF_000264905.1 Stereum hirsutum FP-91666 SS1
CAGGGTTCGTCTTCAGATAGGTTCTCAGCTCGGCAGCATCGACCCAAGCAGTGCCAATAAATTTTCCTGGGTCCTTTTGAATGTCATGAGAGGAGTATCTCTACAAAAGGAGGCATCAGAGTGAGGTTGAGACGAGAATTGACCGCAGAAAATTACCCATTCACGAAATCTATCCAGTACATAGGCCGGAACGTTGTGGGCGAGGTCGGGGTCATCGAGCTCGACGTCGTTCATGGCAGTGGGATGGAAAGGGGTGACAAATAATATTTATTACAGAATCTACATATTTCAACATTTTCGTGGCTTTCGGGCGGACAATTTTGGGGATTTGTTTTCGCCGCTCCTGTTTGTAGTAAGTCTGGAACACGCGGCGACGAGATACGCCACTGTGGGCGGTGCCTGCCCACAGTGGCGTATCTCGTCGGGCCTTGGCGGTGCCTGACGAGTATGACTGTGGCGTATGTTGTATATACTCCCGCTATTGATCGCCATGCCGCAGGTTGGGACACTCAGGGGCAAGGCAGTGAGAGTGTGGACAGTCGTATAATGGAGGACGAGGAGAGGAGGAAAGTCTTGATGCAGAGAAGTGTCACGAGTGTGGATGTACCTGGGGCAGTTGGGGCAAAGAAGAAGGGCAAGAGCGTAGACATCAAGCGGTAAGTGTTATCACAATCATGAGGCCAAGTATTGCGTTATCATCACTAACGGCCATATATTCATCGTGAGATCAGTGAGTTCGCGAGGAAAGACATCGATTTCGCAGAGAAACGCAAGAAAGTTGACGAAGAACTCCAGATGATGCAGGTCAGTCGGCATATCGCTGCCTCTGAGCTTTTGTGCTACCCAACTCATTTCGATATACGTGCTCCAGCGTGAAATACATGGGCGCATACCAAGGCATTTCAACGACAACATGAGCAAGCATCACCAGGCCTACGCTAGCTCTTCCACACAAAGACGAGATATAGCCAAGACACAAGCGGACCAGGTGCCTGAAGCGCACGGAGAGGAGCTGATGTACCGGGTGAAGAAGGTCAGATATCTTATGTAGTTGTGTCACGTATTTCTCCCTGGCGGAACAATGGTTTGACTGGCGTAGATTCTTGCAGAATGCCAAGGGAACAGGGAGTATCAGGAAAGCATGACGTACCTCCTCGATCGTATCGACGAGTATGCCCGAACTGGTCTACGTTCTCCAGATTCGGCTGCAGCCAATTCAGACGCTGTCGATACTGGTTTGGGAGAATACAACCTAACTTCGGTATGTCTTTTTTTACTCGGGTTCTGATATCTGACTCTGAGTTGAATTGTGTGGCGGTGGCGACGTCGTTTACAGGACCCAGCCCTCCAGGAAGTCCTCTTCAGTTTAACCACCCTGCTCGAACGTATCGCCTCCGGGAAACGGGTTGGCCTTATTTTCATCGCCATCGACACTCTCTTCATCGAAGCACATGCCGACAACGATTTTTGGACATGGTTCTCGCACGACCTATTTCCCTACGTACGCAAACTCTTACTTCAACCGGGTTACATCCTCAAATCCTTCGACGATCCCACCAACGCCAACGCAAGCCCTTCCCCACCCAAGTCCCCCACTGCGAACCCTATATCCCTCGGCGCACACAGCACGCAGTCTGGCAACGTGAGAACAAGTAACGAAGCTGAAGAAGACGGACGCCGTGTACGAGAGGCTGGGTTCAAGTTCTACGGCGATAGATATTTACAGCAGTTCGAAGCCTTGAGAGAGGTGCTAGTGGATTGGGTGGAGGGTTTCCTGGAGGATGAGGCGAACGATAGGCTTTGGGAGGCGACGAGAAGAGTGTGGAGTGATCTGCTCTATTCGGGTGGCGATGAAGAAACAGGTGAAGGTGCGGAATTAGTGTTCAAGAGGCAGATGTGGGCGGGAATGGTCAAGGCATTTGTTCCAATTCTCGTTGCACAGGTATATCCTGCGCACCTCATCAATCAGAATGAATGCTGACGTCGATGAATGCATTGGTGCTGCAGGTGGACACAGTTCCTATTCCACGTATAGAGCTGTCGATGCCTACCTTCGACCTCGTACTCGAGAACATACTCCTAAAGATCGACGCTCTCCTTCCCAGCTCCGTCACCATCGAAGCTCACAATTCTCTCTCTTTTTCCCCCTACTCGAGAACGTCGGAGTCTTCTACGAACTACCGATATACCCACTACGACGAACGGAAACACGAATTTAAGATTACATTGGAGGGAATATATATCGATGTCAAAGATGTCGGTGTATTCATGAGGAAGAAGAAGAAAGAAAATGCTCTTCCACTGCCAGTCCCGAAGAAGATGAGGAATAGAGTCATCGAGGAGAGCTTAGTGGATCTCGCGGTGGTCGGTGAGGGTATCAAGGTGAGTTTCCCTCATCACTTCCCTTTGCTTGACCATTCTCTATGAACACTCAACGCGGACATTATCACCACCTCTCTATAGGTCATGGTACATATGGTCTTCAGCCAGAAGGCCACAGATCCCCGGACCACATTCACCATCAAAGACGTGCATGTTTCAATCCCAGATGTGCAGCTTGTCATACGAGATCTCCCCTTCTCTAGACCCACCATCCCTTCCTCCGCCAGGAAGACCACCAAAGAACGAAACCCTGATACACCAGTAACTGCGATCCCGAAATCTAAATCCACTCTATTCGTTCGTGCACGGGGAAAGAGCGTTCTTAGGCGAACGCTGAAGCCAATCGCGGTGGCGATCGTCAAGCGGAAGATGAAGAAGGCATTAGAAGAAGGCATACGTGATGGTGTGACGAGGCTGGTTGATATGGCTTTAGACTCGACGTCCAATGAGTCTGTGGGCCCGAGGCACGAGATGGAGAAGGAACGAGGAACTCGAGACGAGAGGTCGTGGAGTACCGCCACATTAGGTCGTCTTCGCCGCAGGGGCGGTGGCGGCGAAGGTGGGGCAGGCGACGGTGGGGCAAGAAGGAAGGTACGGGTGGTACTGAGGAAGGAGGAGGCGAAAATGAGGTGGGCGAATTGGGACGGCGGTTGGGTGCATAGGATTCGAGAAGTCATGCAGGGTCCGTTTCAACGTTCTGCATATCAGAAGAGCAAGGGCGAGGACAAGTGGAGGTCCAATGCGTACGTACCTGGTTGCTCATTGGTCTCATAAATGGGATAGCTGTGACCCATCTAACAACATTTGCTCCATAGATTTTCGATCTCGAAGCGGTGAGGGCACTCGTCGTCACGCTCGATGTCGACAGCCACATTCTCCTTTTGAGAAAATACTGATCAAATGGAATTACATAGCTGAGATGTATGCTCATATGACTCAGTGAAAATGTGGCTCAAAAATGTATGATGAATGTCCACAGGGCCTTGGTTACGAACCTTGCAGAACTGGGTCAGACGTGGTAAAGACTTAGTGTCACTGCCGTTCATGGGCTATGTAATCATGCATTTCGCGCCTCGAAAGTCCTAGGTCCAACCCTGACGATGCCTTCGACCTTGTGCAACAAGCATTCCAGAGTTTCCGGTTGAGATTTCGTGTAGACCCACAGTGTGGTGTCGTGGACAGTCGCTCTTTGTTCTCTGAGTCTGACCGATTCGGACTGGTCGAGATAGGAGATCTTCTGTGATCTTATCGAGAAGCCACTTCCTTCCGAGATGGAGCACGTGGCGGCGTTTCCGGATTTGACGCGCTGTCGTCATGCGTTGGTCTTTCGGCGGTGACCTTTCGGAATCCCTCCACTAGTTTCTAACGACTGCTTCCAAAACATATCCGTTATCCGAAATTCATATATCTGAACAAGTATCTAAACCTCTGGCGACCTTGCGTGGTCTCTGAATTTGTCTGAAACCGTGTCGTGATCGACGAACCCGTTAGCGCTTGACATGAACAGGTCCACCGCAGCTGGGAGGTCAAACCCGCACGAACTTCGTGAGGAATCTCTTCACCAAGCAAGAGCAGGGTATGCGGCCGGTCTAAACTGCCCCCAAGGACAGGCTGCGGAGCTACAGTAAGTCTGATATGACCTTCGTATATTTGGAACAGGGTATTCTCGGGACGCTCACTACGGGTCTGAAGGACGAAGTTCCTCAATCCCTCGGTCATCGACGCCTCTCTACGCACTCAGATTTCGAACACATCAGACGAAGTAATGATGAACTTCTGACAAATTAAACCTAAAACAAGATTCGCTGACTGACCACTTCGTTGCTTTCTGCTGGCAGGTAGACACGCTTTTGACCACTAGTATGTGACAAACACCCGTCGCCAGCACAGCCCGTTCTTTGTATCGAAACAACGAACCTGAAATATTCTGTTTACAGCACATCCATATTCTCAACCAGACTCAGACCCACTTACCAAGTTGTCGAAGAAACGTTCCCTCGGTATAACAGAGACAACTTCAGCTACGGCCGCAAAGCGACAGAAGACGCACCAGCTCCTGGGAAAGGTGAACAACCAGATAGTGAGTGATGCCACACTTGTGTCTATTCTTCTCCTGAATATGTGTTCATGTACGGTAGGCCATGGAGGAAATGACGCATCCGGACTCTGCTCCACAGTACTTCGAGCCCGACGACTCTGGTTTTGATCATTTTCCTATCACCCACATAATGCGACTTGGAAACGTAACAGAAAACCAGTCAAAGAAAGCAGGGAAGAAACCGAAGAAGGACCATCATATATACCAGGACCTATCGGCGCTTCGAACAGAAGTTGCCCTCAGCGGTACGTGATTCCGAGTTAGACAAACTCCTTCTTCTCCATCGGACGACCGTCTGTCTCATTTCTTCCCCTTGCAGAAACGGTAGTATCTGGATTTGCCTTGAGTTTCGATGGTGGATATGGTCTTGTCATCCGTGATAAGACTGTGCTTCGCACCCACATCTTCTTCGAGTTAAGGGAATGGGTTGAGTCGTAAGCTTCTCATTTCAGATAGCTTGACGACCACAGCACTGATCTTACCCTCATATCATTATAGAGACCGCTTCAAGTTCGTCATCGGATTTGAAGACTCTCGTGAGGGCCCACTGTCCGGTAGCCTCATCCGCGCGATTTGCTCGTTCCGCGGCGCACTATCACCTAGCCGCATCAAATATGCAGCTCTCTGGGATCTTTTCACGAAGTCGTTCGCTCCTGGCCTGGTCTTCGAGGGCTACCCTTCCAGCGTAATCATTTACCGCGACCGCGACCGAACTTCATCCGTGGTTTCCCAAATGATATCTCGTAATCTGAAGGGATTTGAGGATTGGGGCCACCGAACCCTTTACAAATGCCCTGGATGTTCCGGAATACTCCCCCCTTCCCTGGTCGAGAATGACACCTCCGGCGACGTGGCGAAATATCGATACCGGTGCCCACGCTGTCATTGGTATCCTCACGATCTATGGCTACTTCCTCCACCTGGATCCTATGGCGCTCGTTTCGTCAACAAGAACAGCACGATCAGTCAGAAGAAGTCAGATCCATCCGAGCTATTTTATACTCATGATTATATTCCCCGCGCCACTTCCGAACATGAGCGTCCACTCAACGATGGCGAGAGCAGCACTACTTCCGTCGCAGAAGACAATGTCAACGGCGACTATGTGGCTCAATGCTTTGAGAGGTGGTTGAAGACCAACGAGCGTGGGTATCCACCAAACTCAATATTGTGGGACCGGTGGTTG
Source organism: Stereum hirsutum FP-91666 SS1 (assembly GCF_000264905.1). Taxonomy (NCBI): domain Eukaryota; kingdom Fungi; phylum Basidiomycota; class Agaricomycetes; order Russulales; family Stereaceae; genus Stereum; species Stereum hirsutum. The sequence goes on from NW_006763148.1 coordinate 148,211, forward strand.
ACGACGGAGAGAGGGAGAGCGCATTCAGAATGCGTCGCTGCTGTCAAGGAGGGACGAGACGTGCCGCAGTTCGATAGTTCGGTATGGAAGGCTGAGGACGATAGCTTTTGGGCCGAGTGGCGAACTTTCATGCCATTCGCCACAAGAAAGGAAAAAAGGAAAGCGAGATCCAAACAGGTGAAGGCGAGGAAGAGGGCTCAAGCGAAGGAGAACGAAAAGAGATTGGGTGGTGGTGAAGAAGAAGGCGAGATCGAAGACGGTGAGATCGACGAAGTCGTCGCGGAAGTAAGTACAGTCCCGTTATTTTCGTACATTGGTCGTTGACGGACCAGCGTCTTCAGGTACATGGATCTCAGCCCTAGCAATTTGGCTCGAATATTTTGCTGCTTATTTCATGGGCGTACCATCGGCCAAGCATTGTATGTCCTGGTTCGGGTTGGCAACACAGCGATGTTTTCGGCCCACGATAAACTTTGCACGTTCGCACTTCCTGTTCACACCAGAATTTGGCAGGCACTGTTCCCTGTCGACCGCCTCCAAAGATCATAGGCTCCATGCTCCCTTCAAGGTTAGCTAGAATACCTTCACAGGCTCAGACTGCATCGTCCTCGATGTCAAATTGATGCAGATTAGGTCCGTAAGTGTGATGTATTCTACATCTCCCGTTCAGCTTCCTTCACTCCCGTCGACTCCATCCACAACAACACTTAGACCTTCTACAACTCCGTTGAAACCGCACACCCCGGAATCATCAACTTCTACTTCATCAACTACATCGCCGACAACGCCAATGGCCAACCAATGGCTGGAACAACGGGTACGGAGCGGGCTGTTTGAATTATAATGGGCTCGCTTGTTTGAGTATCTCCCTAGTAGTTATAAGGTTAGTACTGGAGCTCTGAGGGCTTGTAGCGCTTGGGTCGTTCAATTCAAGTTCAATATTTGTCAGTTTGCGAGCTATTATAGAACAGGCGAAAGTTACGATTAGAGGGTGGCGTCCGATACAGAATGATATACATTTTTATAGTGGTTGAAGGACTTCCTTATGTCCTCCCGACGTTTTGCCATAGGAATTTGTTCGATGTATTTGTTCCTAACTCCGATGCTTCTGCGGGTTTGCTTTGGGTTTGCTGCTTTCTATTGCCCTCGCCAACGTGGCGAACAGCAAAAGTGTGGCAAGATCTAATCTAATCTTCTTGAATATTATCTCTTCAGTAGCGCATCGCGCAACGCACGCTCTGCGCCAACATTAATGCTCTTGAAGCTCTCCTTTTTCTTCACGGCTTCCAGCATCCCCCAAGCCCCATAACTTGACTTCAACATCGACCAGTGGTCTAACTCCTAACTGTAGCTTGTATAGGCTAGTCGGCCTCTTGTGATCATGTTTCCTCCCGCAGGACTTCCACTGTTCGGCCAACTGCTTCTCATCTCAGACCAACTGGCCGCGCCAGCAGATTTTCTCCTTCACGACATGGTATCTTCGCACCTAAGATCACGACAACTATCCTCGGAAGGGATATCACCGAAAACACACTCGTCCAAAGCCGTTGTGGTGTCGGTTTCGCAGTCGCTCGCTCGGTGGAGAGCAGTTGGGTCGAAAATGGTGCGTCCGCTCTCGGTGTATACGGTTTTGACTGGCCTAATCTTGCGATCGGATGAATCGTGTGAATTCAGGGCTCAAACGTGGACAGGAATATAGATGAAGGGAATTTGCTCTTTCTTGACCTCCACGATACGCTCTTCGACCCTGATGAACCACCCAGTCTTCGTCCTGTCTTCGACCTTATCCGAAGTACCGTGAGCAAGATCAGTCCATTGTATCCAACCCAGCCCGAGACAGACACTGTACTAGTAGTGGTAGAGGATATCTCCACCATCGAATGGTCAGGGTACTCGACGAGCGAAATTAGCAGGTTCTGTCGTGCTCTTTCCGCGTTCTGTGCGAGGGTACGTCGCGTCTTGTTCCAACAGCCGCTGCTTTCTCATGTCACTTTCTTCCAACCTCGGTTGCTAGAGGAGTTCGTCCCTCGTAATACGACATCACCTCCTTTCTCCCGAAGAGCCGGATGAACTCTTTCGATCATTGTATCAATTATGCGCCTCCTACATTGAAGTACGACCGCTAGCCAGTGGGAGAAGCGGTGCCGTTAGTGGCGAGGTGAGCTCTCTTTTACCAATTTATACCTTTATGGTGCTTTTCGCACCACTCCCTTCTCCGAAACCTCCCACTGTGATTAGTGTTCCTCAGACCTCCTGTCCTTCAGTTTTGCGTTTCCCGATTCATGGCACATCTGCCGTACTAACATCTCTCATCTTGCAGGTATCTCTGTATCCTGGCCCGTCTTATATGCTGTCTGCCAACATATCGTCACATAGCCATCTGATTCTTCGGGATAAGGCCCTGCAGTACCGTCTAACCGACACCGGTGCGACATTCTTCGAGCGGGGCACCGGAGGAGCTGTCTTATAATCTGTATCCATACTTGATCCCAATGTCTTTTGTGCTCGACTGGCCAGAACGAATGGCCTATGCACATATCTAATGCTTGATCGTGCTGCTATGATCCTCTGCTCAGACTGGTGTCTCCAGTGTCGATCTCTTCTTGCTACTGCCCCGGTCCATTTGCTATAATTACCTGACTCCTGCTGCCTTCCATAGCTCCACTCCATTGGTAGCAATTAACATCCGGGTGGCTTTTCCTCTACAACGATACACGACTTCTCAGTGCCTTCAATGGACTCCAGCTCGATGAGTTCGAATGGCGGTGGCGCAGCCAAAGTGTCGGTAACCCGATAGCCTGGCGTCACAGCTCGCCACCTTGGGCGACATTTCGAACCGGCTTCCACCACCTCTATACCGTGCACGCCCGCTCTCTATCTCGCCGAGAACTCCACCTGACACACGATCCATAATATTGAGCTGGTTCTCAACTTAGACCGCGACTCGCAACGACTTACGACGTTAGACCCATCTCAATCTCAGGTTCACTCACGTAATATCCGTCCACGCAGACCACTATACCACACCCCGTCGTACCACACGTCCTCGTATCCAGACCCGCCCGCCAACAACGATACCTCACTTATCATCCACTCGTTTTCTCCAACTCTCCATTACCTCAACATGCTCGACACCCACAGCCCCGAGCGTAAACCCATTATCAGCCGAATCACTCAACCCGCCGATTCCGGCGCACTCACTCTCCAACACCAACAATCCCTCTCCGAGCTCAACTATCTCCGCTCCCAAATCCAACGTACCGAACACGCCAACGCTCTGCGTCTAGAGCTCATCGAAAGCCAGCACCAACGTTCCATTGAGGAACTCGAGCGAAACCATTCTCTCGAGATCACGTTGCTCAAACAAATCCGTAACACGCAGGCCCTCCAGTCTCACGCTCCCGGCGACTCGAAGCATACGACAGACGAGTTGGTTCAGAAGCATCGTGCTGAGGTCGAGAGCTTGAAGCGAGAGTTTGAGAAACGTCTCGTTGAGCGGAACGTGAATTCCGGGAAGGAGATTGGGCGGCAGCATCGTGCTGAGATAGAGACGATCCAACGGCAGTGCGATGTGCGAGTGAAGGAAAGTGTCCAACGTGCGACGAAAGTAGCAGCGAAGAAAGAGACAGAGCTTCTGAAGAGCGCGGAGGAGAGACAGGAGAAACAGGTGGCGGAGTTGGAGGGGAGGTTGAGGATGCGGGAGTTGGATTTCGACCTTGTTCTTAAGGAGAAGCAGGAATTGGAGGAGAGGTTGAGGAAGAGGAATTTGAGTGATTATTTGGCCTGTCAAGAGAGACAGGAGCTGATGAAGAAGATGGAGACGTCGATTGAGGTGGCAAGGGCCAAGGAAGAGCGGTTGGAGAAGACCCTCATGATGAAGGTCCTCGATCTGGATCTTGTCATGCTGGAGAGAGATGGGTTGGCGAAAAAGTTGGCGGCGGCAAGGATGCGCGAAAAGGAGATGGTGAAAATGAGGTATGATCTAGGTCGTTATATGTTACATTCGCGCTAACATATACTGTCGCTTTTCATAGGAGATGCATAGCGACTATCAAGGGAGAGAACCGGACCCTGTGGAAGGACGTCAAAGTTTTGGAAGTTCTGGTATGATCCTTCCTCGCATGCACGGAAGACGTCGTCTCTTACATAATTTTTTCGATGAAAAAGAGGGGCATCTCGCAACATGACATCAAACTTGCAACTAACGCGGTCTATAACTGTGCCAACTCCCAGGCCGATGCTTCTGACTCTTCTATGACTGGTATGATATTCCACTCCCCACACCCCGCTCAATTTCCATCACCTTACTCATCTGTCTACTCGTAGATGCCTTGGACTACTCTAACTCGGAATCGTCGTTCAGTGCTTTCTCCGGTGCTAGTGGTGAAGTCGTGCGTGCTCTGTATTCTTTCCTCCGATGTTGTGCAGACTGACAGACCTACGTATAGACTCCTGACACCTCAATGTCTACGCACAAACGTACACGTTCCGACAGCGAAGATTCCATAATGTCATCTCGGTCATCATCGTTGCTGAAGCGCATCAAGTTGGACCAGCATCACAACTCACCCCTACGTATTAATCCATCCGAACCCAGGCCGACCCCTCAAGAGAAGCCTGCCCCAACGACAGCGTCTCCTACCTCTTCTCCTTGTAGCTCAGGAGCTCTTGAGCGTCTCGACAGGTTGAGTACGAACCTGGTCTTAGACGGTGTGTAGTCTACGTCTTGAATATTTCAACGTCAAATTCTTACTCGGTTGACGGTTTGTAGCATGCGACCGTGCCACTTCTACGCCGATTATTCTGCATGCCGTTACTCCTTATTTCCAAGGCGGCTGTGGTCTGATAATCACGCGACCTGGCGTGTTTGCGAACACGCCTATCCATCAGGAAATGCGGAAGGCGGTCGAAGCGTACGTTATATACAACACCATCCCCCTTCGATTGTTTACCCCTGCGATCTTCCTAACCAGTTTTACATGCGATCCATAGTGACCAGTACAAATTCGTGATCAGCTTCTCAAAGGCCACCCAAGAGCCCTCGCCTCCATCTTCCAACACCTCCGCTACTGATTGCCCTACATTTCCCCTCTCCCCGTACGGATCGGGCGCCCTTCAGCACCACATCCTCAATTTCTGCGATACTCTCGCTGCTACTCAGGACGCGACACCGTCGTTCCTACATCGGCTGGTCAACAGCTCGTTCGCTCAATCGTCGGTTTCGGATGGCTTCAAAGATATGTTCCCGATCATGATTTATCGTGACCACCATACCGGCACTGTTGTCTCTCGCTTCTTCACGTTCTCGGCAACCGACAACAGTATTACGGGCACCGATAATTCGGCACCAACACAAGATGGACCGACGGAGAGGATATGCTCAGAGTCGGGGACGGGAGTGCTGACAGTCGATGGCGAAGATCTGCAAACAGCAAGCGACTCGGGGAGTGATATGGATTCGAGGAAAGTTGGGTTGAAGTCGGAGGATCCTCTCCTTTCGGGTGTTCTGGCAACGCCCCTCGTGCCACTATACGAGTCGGAGAGTAGTGGGAGCGAAGGAAGCGTTGTCGCTGTCGGCATTATGGAGACATTGAGGCAGATTCGGCATAAGCACTGAATTTGAACGGTTTGGGGTGTCTGTTCACATCCTGGTGATGCTGGATTCGGACACGACTATTCTCATAAATGTATACTATCACACTTTGTATGGATACCTATGGTTAACCTTTGTAGACAAAGGAAGATGGGCGTATGGAGGAGAGCACTTCGTTCGTGCGGCAAAATAGAGCTATCGTACCTAGATTTATCACACATTCTACCCGTCAAAGAGACTCGATGATCTTGAAGACGCAGTACAAGACAAGTGAAGCTTCAGCCAAACAGCTTGGGAGTAACCTACATATTTGATACAGTTGTACAGGAAGTCCACAATACAGATGGTGAAGTACAAATGTACAGAAGAAATTGATGCTCTACGGAACCATGACGATCATCGCCTCGCCTCGCCTCAACTCGCCACCCGATCAAGGCCTGACCCTCTTCGACCACAACAGATCCGACCTCTCCAACGCCTCCTAGTCGAATCTCGGAAACATCACACCTTTCTCGAGCGATGCCACAATCCGGAGATGCGCTCTTCCCCTGTCCGTATCCAACCAATCCTTCCAAACCTGCTTGCCTTCGCCTCCCGAACGCCACTCCCTAAACTTCCTACCAACGTAGTCGCTCAGCTCCCTCTTCACAGGATACGAGTATAAGAACGTGTCCGTTGCGATCTTCATCAGGCACGTTGGTGGAGGTATAATAGGCATCTTGCTGCTCAGACCGATACCCCAGTAGCACCTCGTGCAGGCAAAATGTGTGATGTTAAGGGCGTCTGTGGTCGCTTGAAGAACTGGACTAGTGGCGGCACATTCAGGGCACTTGTAGCGATTCGGCAGGCCCCAGGCATCGCCCAACTGAGAGAAACAAATGACGAAAGAGGTGATAGATCTCGTTGGGTCGCGAAGGATAATGACCGGAGAGAATCTTCCGAGAACATGCACAGAGCGGGACCCAAAGGATGAGACGAAGGCCTGCCAGATACCCGAACAAGGGCGAGAGGAGAGGATGGAGGAGAATGCAGCGATCTGACGCGAGACAAAGTCCGGAAGCGTGCCCGCCTGGTCGTACTCGAAGCCGACGACGAATTCAAAGTGATTGCTGCGCAGAGAGAATACCATTATCAGTCAAAAGAATTCGCTTGACGAGAGGAGGAAGACCGAAGTACGTACGACTTAACAAAATCATGCATCTTCCAGAAGATGGAGAGATCTGGCCGAAGGTAACAACTAGTGAGGATTAGCCCACGACCACCAGTCGAGTTGGGGTCGGCACCGCCGATAATCATGTCTTCAGAAGACATATAGAACGCTTAAAAAGCATGCGTCAGCATCTTCTTCGTTTACTGCAACCACATGCTACTGACCATCGAGCGTAACTTGCCCCGGCCACTCGGGAGTGGAAGCTGGTTCGATAACTTTCGACGCGCCTGGTGGTTTAAAACAACCCTCCACTGTCATAGGAGAATCCATGGTTTTAGCCAAAGTAGCCGATACTTCGGGAGAAGTAGATTGCAGAGTATTATTTGGGGCTTCTTCGATCTGAAAGCAGTTAGGGAAAAAACGTAGTCGTGAAAACGCGAGAACATACGTTAGAAACGGTCGAGCCATCTTTGGCTTCAATCTTCTCTCGTTCTGAGTGGGGAGGTTGAACCGCCAGCGCAGTCTTCGTAGACAAAGTCAATCCTTTCTGCGAGGTCTCATCTTTCGTCGACTCAAGTGAAACATGGTCAAGGTCTACATCAATTGGCATCGGTTTCAGAGAAAAGGTAATGGTCTAGAGGCATCGATCTATGGGACCCACCTTCAAGCTTGGGAGATACCGTCTTGTGGATACCGTCTGTGGGGATCATGATCGGTGGTGTACTCTGCGATGGTGTGCTTTGCACAACAGACTGTAGGTCCATATCAGTATCTATACCAGTGTGAGAATTGTATGGAGCATACGGAAGGGACATGAGCGGTCGATTGATCGTGGAGTGTTGGTGTTGCTCGTCTCAGCCTAGCAACTTCTTTCCTATTGGGAACCAGAGGGGTCAGCGACGTGCCACGTCAAATTAAGAAGATGCAGAACGTACTTGAGCTTTTCAATCTCCCTCTCTCTTTCCTTTACCTCGCGATCCTTGGCCTTCAGCGCGATAGTTTGAGTGTCTTCGTGACTGGGAACCTCCACCTTCACGTGAATCGCGTCGTGCTTCTGGTCCTCGCTGGACTTCTGCTGTTGTAGGAGTAGTTGGAGGTTAAGCTGGCATTGAAGACTCTGAAGTTGAGAGTCCCGTTCGTTGGCAAGGATATCGAGACGGAGAGCACATTCACGCTCGCTGCGTTCAAGCTGCTTGCGAAGGAATGCGACTTCGGCGAGGGCCTGGTGAAGTTGTTCTGAGTGAGCGTGCATGTAAACGAATGTGGGTGAGAAAAAGGAGGGCGATTGGGAGCGTATCGCGCACGGCGTGGATAGGTTGTGAGTGGTCCAGAGGAAGCTTGAGAGGAAGTCAGCGCCGATGACAAGTCCAAAACGAACATGAGCGGGGAACCTGAATCTGCTGTGGCACCGGCTTCGACCGACTAAGTATTCGGGCCACACGGATGGCTTTACTCATCATGACCCGGTCTGACAACAGTCCAGAACACTTAGACTACCTCACACCCGCCCAGCTTGTCGTCTTCAAGCTCTCAAGGCGATCGCGGTCCACAGTCGAACTTGAACATGTGGCATACAAGCGCAAACAACGCCTGCGCCACACCTGACTCACGGGCACGGACAGTCGTGTATCCGACCCTCATACAAAGGCGTTTTCTTGTCTCCGAAAAGTCGTCTATATCTTCGATTGAAGTACCCGATGTTCTCCTATCAGGTGTTTGCTTCCATCGGTGACAAGCTCTCCACTGGGCTTTGGACATTGTTATGCAGTGTTTCTAGACAACTGCAGTTTCCGCCGATGATTTCCGAGAAAGTTCGTTCATTACTTCCTGCCGTTCTGACTCTTGATCTAGACAGGTATGTATGCCGCAGCGCATACGTAGCGATCCAACCTCAATATAACCTCTCAAAATAATGGAGCTGGTGGGTGCTCCTTCGGCGACATATGATTGTGAGCATCTCGTCCTGTACCTGGCCACGATTTCTCAGCCGCATATCATTTATACTCCAGCCGACTCTAGGATTCGACACTCATATCATGCACCTTGTCCCCAGAGCCGATCATGACTAGAAGCAGTTTGACGACATTCCCCGAGGCTTCGTGTGCTGGCCTCGCATCGACCCATTCCTTATGGATTTTTTTTTTTTTTTTTTTTTTTTTTTTTTTTTTATTTTCAGTGTTTTAGCGTGCATTCGCGTGATGAACTCTATTTCCACATCTCCTTCACCTATCGCACATCCCAATTAAGTCTTGGCCGCGATTGCAGGATCGCCAAACTTTTGTATGCTCCCACTCGGCCGACGTTCACTTTCACCACCTATCCTTCGGCAGTCTGAATACTGCAACGTCCTTCCCACCACGATCGCTAGAGTCTTGTCTTAGCGCCACCATTGCGACTTTAAACTATCTTTGTCTCGCATGTCTCGACACACGCCTCATCTCGACGTACGTCTTTATGGGTGTTGATCTATCTCGATTCTGACATATAAACCCCCTTGTCTAGACATTGTACCAACCTGTCCTGGTCACCGTTCCTTCGCCTGTCATGGATGTGCGCATACTCGTCATCGTAGTCGGTGATCAGACCTCACAATTTCCTCAGGCCACTTCACGATTCAACAGCAGCCTGGCTGTCACTTCCCCTCCCATTTGCCTCCCATCACCACATCGTCCATGGGGGGCGCGCTGTGCTGACGGCTCGGCCCTGTTGTTTGCCCAAACCCCTCGAAGGCATTGTGTAGAAATGCACGACAACGTTCAATGAGGCCGTGACTTCTTCTGTGCTTCGCAATTCCCGCATGGTCCGTGCGCGACTGGACTTCTACGCCACACTTTCGCGCCACTCCCCTTCCATTGCCGACTCCCCCACCGGCGCGTGGTCGTCAATGCAGTCTCCTTTCCAGTGGTCGCATTATTGAATGCAGATTACAATGGACTCTTCTAGGTGCTGCTGGATGCTTCCGAGGGTCCTTTTAGAAGGAAGACGACGGCGACAAGGAGGGCTCGGGAAGTGGATGCTCCGATGTTTCCCGAGTGAGAGTTTATTCTCATTTTTCTAATAAATAAAACATGTAAATATAATGGAATATCGCTATGAGAGATTTCCGGTACGAGCTCCTGAACCAATTTGCAGTCGTCTCCTGTCTTAAAAAATTGCGCAAGGATGTGTGGCGACCAATGAGCATCTCTTTGCCGAGAAGGGCTGAAATGCGCGATCGCGCTTATGCGGATTTTGCCGAACCGTCTCGCTCTCGACCACCACCAACGACCGCGAGCGTTCACCGTCGACGTGCTCCCCCTTCAGCCCTCTCCATCCCTCACTAGCCCATCTTCCGCTACGAAAAGGACGCGTAGTAGACAATGAGCGCAACAAAGAAGACGCCAAAAGGCAGCAGCGCGAAGGAGTCCGCGTCGGCCAAGTATGAGCTGAGGGATATCGTGCTAGGCAAGATGCGCGGCTTCCCTCCTTGGCCTGGTATGGTGCGTCTCTCTTTCGAATCACGACTCTTCTCGTATTCAGGATGCGCCGTTTGGTGCATCTGCAATGGACTATGCTGACATACGCGTTTCTCTTGTGCTTTTGGGACTTTATCCGCGTTTCGCGCATGTCTACCCCCTGGATATCGTGTGATGCGTCGCGTCTTGCTCGACGTGGTATACTTGGTCGCGCTATCGCCAAATGCGGTATGCTACTGTGTGGTAGGTCGTTGACCCCGAGTCGGTCGGGCCCGCCGTCTCGAAGGAGAAACCGCAGAACAAAAAACAGACGTTTTATTGCGTCAAGTTCTTCCCCAAGGGCGACCAGTAAGTATTTTATCCTTCAACCATCCTTTTTACTCCATATCCATCGTTGTTACTCCACTATTCCTCGCCCAGTGGCCTGGTACAGGGCGTTGTTGCCCATTATGGTCTTATCATCCGTATTACCCCTTGTCACCCGCTCCCTCTCCTAGCTTTATCGTTTTTCTTTCCTTTTCATTTCTTTCTACATTCCCTTTATATCCTATCTTGCTTTGTTGTCCGTCTATGACGTCGTCCGCTCACCACTAATTTTGACCTACCATTCAGCGCCTGGCTAGTCCCAAAAGACATGTCCCGCCTCCAAACCCACGAGATCCAAGCCTACCTGAACGAACCCAGCAAACGGTCTGGCGAACTCCTCACGGGCTACAAAATCGCTCTCGACCCCACAAAATGGGAAGAAGAAATTGCCACTGTGGCAGAGAACGAGGAAGTCGACCAGCTCGGTGATGACGACGAAGATGGTGAGCCCGAGGCCGAAGAGGATGAGAGTCTAGGCATCGAGAGCAACGAGCGAGATGTGGAGATGGAAGCGAGTGGAAAGAAGGTTGCGGGTAAGAAGAGGAAGAGAGAGACGGAGAAGAAGGGTGCTGCGACGAAGGGGAGAGCTGTGAAGAAGGAGAAAAAGGAGAGTGCGGAGCCAAAGGAGAAGAAAGAACCTGCAACGAAGAAGGGCGGCGCGAAGAAGGGGACGAAGAGTAAGGCGATGGTCGAGAGTGAAGACGAAGGGGAGAAGGGTGAGAAGGCTGCTACCGCTAGTGGAGAGGGCGCTGGCACCGTTGAGGGAGATGACGCGGGCCCCAGCAAGGTCGCCAGCCCGCCAGCGAAGAAGGCGAAGAAGGATGACGATCGTGCGTACTTCTTTCGGTTTTTCGTGAATTTTTCGGTCAGATCGACTTCGCCGGATCGCTGATTTCTTGCGTTTTCACAGCGATGGCCTCAGATCCTGAGGCGCTTAAAGTTAGAGAATGGAGACATCGACTCCAGAAGACCTTCCTCACCGATGCGAAGGAGCCCAAACCGGAGGTATGAATTTTTCGGTCTATTTTCGCCACAATTTCGCGCAATTTCTCGCGCTGATGGATTGATCCGACGTTTTTGACGTGCTCTCCTGTGTTACAGGATATGCCAGCATGCGACGAGCTGTTTACCACCATCGAACAGTATGACAATATGAACATCGGTTACCTCCAAGTACGTCTTGCTGCTCCATCCCGCTCTTTTTCATCCCCCCATGCCTTTTTACCCGTTATCTTTTTTTTATTAATGGCTCACCCATGCCATTGCTTCTACTCCTACCTTTTACCCCGTTCATCTTGTGTCTTATTGACTGCATGCTCCATTATCTCACACGCAAAAATCTACAGTTCTCCAAAATCGGCAAGGTCATGCGCCACATTTTCATGCAACCGCCACAGAAGATCCCCCGGGACGACGAATTCAAGTTCCGCGATCGCGCTAACGTCCTCGTCGAGAAGTGGCACGGACTGGTCAACGCTAACAAGGAGCCCGCTACCACCGCTACCACCACCGTCACAGTCACCCCCGCCACCGATGGCACTCCCACCATAGCTACTGCCACTACGACTGGTACGGGTGCTGCACCCAGTGTCGCGGTCACGACGGGCGCGGAGGGCACCGTTACGGCAAGCGTGGTCACGGAGAATGGCGTGGAGGGGAAGGAGAACGGGGATGTGAGTATGGCGGAGGGGGCTGCTGGCACGAAGGAGAATGGCGTCGCCTCGGTGAAGGCGGTAAATGGGGATGCGTCTATGACTGACGCGAATGGGGACGCCGAGAAGGTCGATGGCGCAGATGTCGTTATGAGCGAGGCTTAGGCCGTGCTCGTGCTTTACGAGAAGACAGCGTAGGAATGGAATGGAACGGAGCCGAAGTTGAACGAGACGGTGAAGGATAAAGGATGATAGGATAGGTGGCTGGCTGCTGATGAATTGTTCTACTGCTTTGTTTCACTTCCTATTTTCCCAGTATCTTTTCTTCTTTCTTTTTCACGTCGTACCATATTGTCATTTTCTCGGCGCTTGCCTAAGTGTGCTCCCTGGACGGTATCATCTCATCCTTAGTACCGTTCTGCTTTTCTCCTTCTCTGTGGGCCATCTTACTGTCGAATCTGACACGCCACAGCCTTTTGCTTTTGCTTTTGTTGCTCCTCTGATATAATCCCTCCTCAGATCTGTCCATCTCTTTCTTGTCTTCTTTCTCTCTAGTTTGGCTGGGGGTGTGCTGGTATCGGATGTCAATCAACCTCTACGATTTTGCGTTGCTTGCTATCTTCCCTGATCGTGACTGAGGCGACCGTTGGTTAGTGGGTGATGAGCGTGAGCAGGCCACAGTGGCGCGCGGGTCCGGCGACCACAAATGTACAGACCTGGCAAGGACGAAATGATAGATCCAGTCACGGAACGGGACAACGATATGTTGCAGTCTTCACAAAACCACAGACAAGGTCGAGTGTTCACCGTACTCCTCGAGTTCGCTACCCTCATAGGACATTAAGTAGATGAGCCACAGTGGCGTGGGAGGGCGTGAGGTGTTCTGCGTGCGCTAGCGAGCAGGGCTGCAATTTTGCGTCCTCCCCTCATCGTCCACGGTCTGCACTTGCGTTTCCTCAATTTACTCGAGACTTTCTCCTTGAAAAGCATCTTAAAATACATCTAGTGGCTCGTGGGCGCCCCCAGATGACAAAGGGATGCACAGTTTTTGCAACTGATCTTGAAACAGCTCACACCAGCGGTTGCGACAGTCCGAGGTCTGGGGATAGGTTAGGCCTCCGCTCGCGATGTTTTCACCGGTGTTGCAGACGGGTCTCAATGATGCATTGGGTGTAGGTGATCTTCTCGACGAAGGGTGTCGAAGAACCTGGCGTAAATCGCCATTGAACAAGGAACGCGCTGAATCTCGCTCGAGGGCCCTGGGACAAAAAAAACGAGACAAAGTATGTGCTCGATCCCCGTCAAATGCTCTCCAGTCCCCTCATGACTGCACCGTCTCTCTGCATCGCATGAAGGTATATTTGCGACATGATTCCCTCCACAAAACATCCGCCGTCGCGCTTCGTGGCCCCTCTTTGTCTTATTTGTCGTCGATTATTCTGGCTCCGCTGATGTTGGGCGAAAGCGCCCCGCCCAATTTCATTTCCGGACAATGCGCTACTTTGATTTTGTGCCTCGTGGTATACCCAGTCCAAAAGAGCGAAGGCTCAGGTGGAGAATCTGCGTACTTCAACGTTGCTATCCCCAAATCTCTGGCCTAGTCTGGCCATTCGATGTTGTAGGACGTCCATCTAAGCCGTTCGTCATATGGGCTGTATGTACGTGATACCGATTGCTTCAGCTACGCTAGTCGGTGCGGTGGGTTTCAAGTCTATTTCCTGGTTCATGCCGAGAGACCCGGGACGCAGCCTCAAGCTAATAATCCATGAGGTACCCAAACGCTCTCGAAATTTCACACAGTAGTACTTAGGGGCCCGCGGGTAAGGGTGACACTATGTAGGCAGCGGTAAGTGTTTGTTTTGGCCTCTCTGATTGTCAGTCAATGGAATGATCTACCCATCCGAATCTAGCACTATGTGATCCCAACATAACTTGCGGAAGATATCAGACACCCCTCGACATCTCGTCGATGGAAGTCGAGCGCTGGTGATGACCCTGTGAGGATGACATTTTCTTCACAGCGCTCGGTGATTGATGTGATGGGGATTGCGCCCTTGACAATCCGTCTGAACTATTCATTTAAAAGCCCGCCCATGTCTATCCTCTTGTCTAGTAAACAATGCCCCAAGTTGCTGACCTCAACGATTCGTGCGCATTCCTTCTCTCCTGGCTAATCTCGAGCTCATCATCCCATTAGTATCGGTTGCTTGTTCATCGCCAATATTTTTGGTGGAGTGTAAGTCTTCAATGTCGTTACAGTTCTTCCATCCGTATCATACTAAAGACTGGTGAATTTTAGTCTTTGGGGCAGTACGTTTGTCGTGAAATAGAATGTGCATATGCCACATTGCGATCGTTTTCAATTATCTAGTATTATGCGTCCAGACCTACGCCTATTGCCTCACCTATTGGAATAGGGATACGAGGCTCGTCAGAGCGTCCGTGCGTGACCAGTCTTCCAGAGTTTCATCTGACAACAGCTGATATACTCTCTAGGTACTTTTCGTTTGGCTATCGGAAACTGTACAGCAGGTGATCTTCACCTTTTGTGGCAAGTGATAATCCTTGTAACTCTTGCTGCTCTCTGTACTCACCGATCACCGCCGATCAGTGTATCAATATACAGTCAGGCATTGGGGGGATTTCGATTATCTTCCGTGTATAGATTGGTACGTTTTCTCTACATGTCTGCCATGTTGATTGCTCATTTTCGGTGACGAGGAGTCCATAGGAGCTTCAAGGTATGTGCCACAATCTTGAGTTTTCGTGCCGCAGATCCACTGAGGCATGTCTTCTCGTTTGTGCCAGGTGCTGGCGATACTGTTGGTGAGCGTAAGAGATCCGTTGAAGGCTCTATGCAACGAAGCTGACGTGGTGTTCCATGACTATACATAGATGTTCTCTATACTCATCGTCCAAAGGTAGAAGAGCCTTAGTACTCAGCACTGTTACTTATGGTCCACAAGTTTCTGACTACCCTTCAATGGTCAGCTTCATGGTGTATAGGGTATATCGTTGTACGTGCCAACCCGTCCTCAGTAAGTCTCATCGGATAACGAATACATGCGCCAGTCACGGAGAACATAGTGTTATGCGCTATTTTGGTAGGCCAGCCTGTCGTGCTCTCATTGGACCGCCGTAGAACTGAAACGTGTTTCTTCACACAGGAACTTGCCGTCTTGGTCGGTGTTGGTCAGTGACTGTGCCTCAAGTCGGAGTTCGACTCTGAAAAGACGTTAATCGCTTTTCACCGGTCATCAGGGCTGGATATGGGTCAGTCTTTCGCATTGGTGACCTTCTCGGCGACCTCCTCATACTCTTCCACAATCTGATCACCTCCAGCCTGGTCATTCAAAATGTGAGCGAACCGATAAAATTTCAGTGTGTACCGTCTTCCAATGCGAGGTCTGCCGCAGATTAGCCTACTCCGAATTTGCACAGTTTCAAGATCTTGCGGTGAGTTTCGTGTTTTTTTTGTATCAGGATCCATACACAATGCTTGGGCGAAACGTACTGACATTCCATTACCACCGTCAGGACGAGGCAATAGCATGCAATGTCGCAAACGCCTACAACGATATCGTTATCTCTCTCGTCTTCGCATACGTCCTACATCGTCGAAAAACAGGGCTGAAGAGGTCCACCAGCATGATCAATAAATTCGTAAGCTGTCTATACATGTTTCTCACCAGCATCGGATAGCTCAAAGCTACTGCATCTCTCTACGCCTGCAGATCTTGTACTCCATTAACACCAGTCTCTTGACATCTTTATTTGGCCTCGCAGCACTCGTGTCTGTGCGTCTACAAATACTTCCAACCTGTGACTGATCGTTCGCATTAACACTATTAGGGAGGTACAGACAGTCGTGCGCAAAGACAGCCTCATATTCATCTTATTCTTCGTCACGGAAGGCCACCTATACTCTAACTCGCTTCTCGCGATGTACGTCCACTTCTCATTCCTTTCACAAGTAGGCATCATTACTCATCGTCTTCTCAGCCTAAACGTACGGAACCGCATCCGCCGCGAATCGCGGTACCACATCACCTCTATGTCGAGACACGTCGGAATCGTCGTCCGAGCTCTCGACATAGAATCTCAAAGAGGTCGCGATGTCGGGAGTGTGCTACCAGCTGAGGCGGAGATGGCTGACTCTGTCTGCATGGAGGAAACACCCCCCGGCCCTAGAGCTGCAAGACGATCCGACGACCGAATCAGCATGTCCATGACTCAGACTTCGCCATTTTGACTTTCTGGCGAGACCGAGCTGAACTTCTATGGACACCGTTTTCATTAGGAAATTTACACGTACCTAACTTCCAACTATGTAGTCTGACAATATTAACACAGGTGCGGGCCTATGAAGCAATATCGAGCAGAATTTGGGACGATCGAAGTTGGAACTCGGAAAGCCCGCCGCAGAGAACCTTTGTTGTTGTTGACGGTTCGACTGGTAGCTCATCGACTATACGTTCTAAGTATTCCTGCTCCTGTGTCTTCTTTCTGGCCCGCAGGGAGCGACCAGCATTCTGTAGATGAATTCAACGGCCTACGCCTCTCTGTCTTGTGCTCCTAAGGTCTCGAGATTCTCGTTGACTCCAGGCAGGCTACTTACGCAGCTGCTGAGATTCATGCCTTCGCACTTCTGGGGAAACGCTTGTCCTAGTCGTGGCTTATTACAACTGGTGCTATCTGAGCTCGCAGGTCAACCATCCATCCAGGATTTTTCAAGACTTGTATGTTCTCGTATGTCTATATATCCTCAGGCGGTATGTGTGGGGATTTTGCGCTTGTCTCAAATACTGACGATTTTTCGATCAGAGAGACCTAGAATGTCTAGTCGATCATAACAGGGACCCCTGGCACGTCCACGTTCAATACGTTTCCGTCAAACGATGCAAGAGCCAGGAACCTCACGGACCAAAAATCCAGAAAACAAACCGTCCGAGAGCGAAAGTTGTTAAACAAATGTGGCGCAACGCTCGATCGGAACTCGAGACGCATGTGGAGGTGCGCAACCTAATCCGGCCACTCACACCTCCTCTTCCAGTTTTGGACGCGTCGGTAGCTCTACGAACCTCATTTCTCAATTTATTCGCCACTATGGAGTTTATGGGTCAAAGTATTGCAAACCTTTCTCGGACAACATCCGCCCGCGGTCGCCGTTGTCGATGTTAGAGGGGTGCTCGGTGACGTTGGCGATGGCGTGCGAGGGCGGCGGAAGACAGGAGCTGTATAAAAAGGGGAGGGGATAGGCATCGAGCCTCTCTACGATCCCCCTGTAACTCAACTCGTTCGTCGACCTTAAGGTTTGTTTCTTACTCCCTGGCGCGCTCACCTTGGGGCTAATACTCTAAGCTGTCGTATTCTTTCCCGCCACCTTTAGATATACTTAGTATATCCCTTGCTACTAGCGCCCTCATTATCGAATACACCCTTATAAACCCATTTCAGGTGCGTCGCCACTAGTTTCTACAGCATAACTCATTCATAATAAGACCCTCCATTTTCTTCCTCGTGCATCTTTTATAGCCATGCCTACTCCTGTTTTGGTCACACCCTTCAACTTTAACCGAGCTATCCGCCGTCGCCTTCCTGCTGAGGTCCTGGGCTACATAATGGAACTTACTACCTATTCGTCTGGCGAGTTCCCCACCATGGATCCCACGGCCGCTCCTCTTGCTTTCACCCAGGTCTGCAGCTACTGGCGCAAGGTCTCCAAATCCACGCCTTACCTGTGGTCGAGCCATGCCATCCCGAACTTCTCGCAGCCTCCAGCAGATATGGACGCGTTTCTTCGCGCAGTTGTGGCGTGGATCCTCAGAAGCGGAGGGCTGGGCTTGAAGCTCAAAGTGGAGACGGACCTGGACGACGAGGACGACGACTCGGGGAGTGTGAGGGCTCTCATGACGACATTGATGTCCCATTCGCAGCGGTGGAAGGATGTTTATCTGGTTTCAAGTCCCGAGAAGTGGAATCCGGGATGGTCTCATTCGCTCGCCACAGCGTGTGGCAAACCTCTGCCACTCCCAAGGCTCGAGACTCTGACACTCGGTCTCCCATCCCCTGGTACCGAACTTCTTTCCATGCTCTCGAATGCCCCTCGCCTTCACTCACTCAAGGCTCACTACCATCGCCAACACTTCCCGTTGCTCAATCTCTCATCCCTCACGCACCTCCATCTCATATCACTTTGCAACGTTGAGGCAGACACTACTCTCCTGCCCGCCCTTCAAAGGTGTACCTCCCTCACCAGCCTCATTATTTCCTACAACCGCCTTTGGGACGCTAATGATCCCCTCGGCCGCCAATCCTATACTGGACCCGGACACACCCTTCACCTGCCCTCCCTTCTCCATCTCGAGCTAAATCTCCTCCACTGCACCCCCATCCTCCACGCATTCTTTATCCCCAACCTCCTCACCCTAAAACTGCGCTCCGAGAACAATGAACACCCGAATCTACGCGTCGGCTCGCTCATCTTCCCAAACGTGGAGACGTTCGAGTGTAAGCTCGAGTGCGCAAGCATACTCGACGCGTTCGTCTTTCCGGACTTGCGCCACCTGAAGTACGCGCAGTCGTACGGGTCGAGGGCGTGGCCTGCTGCGCCGAGGCTGATCACCTTGTTGAGGAACAGTGCGAATTCAACCAAGGGAGTATCTGGGGCCGGGGCGCGGATGTTCAGTTTGGACGTGAGCTGTGTCCTAGAGGGCATGACGGTGGTCGAGATATTAGGGTTATGTCCGCAGTTGAGGGTCGCGAAGCTCAGCTCTTCGGGCGCGTCATATATTTTCTGGGCTCTTACCATGGGCGACCCGTTCTCTGCGTTGAACTTGCTTCCCACTGTCGCTCTTCCTCCTACCTCGGCCACCGCTACCGTCACGCCCGATCCCGTCCAACAACCCCACTCCCTCTGTCCCCACCTCCGCTCGCTCTCCCTCCGCCGCCTTGGCGAAACCGCCAAACGTTGGGTTCCACGTCAAGCTCCTACGCCGGGGTTGCCAGGGATTGATTCAAGGGGCAAATGGGCGGATGTTGATGCGCAGGAGCAGTTGGCGAAAGAGATGGAGTTGTTTGAAAGCTTTGTGGGCATGGTGGGGAGTCGTGGGTGGGGCGATGATGGTGGGGATGGTGGGGACGGCGAGGAGGGAGAGGGTAGAAGTGGCGAAAGGGGAGAACGCGAAATTGGTGAAGACGAGGCTGCGGGTGCAGGTAGTGTGGTGAGGTTGATGGAGGTGAAGATGGAGGTGATGGATACGACGATGAAGATATTCAAGGATGTGCATGTGGAGGTCATGCATAGGTTGAAGGGGTACGTCGAGAGCGGATTCGAGTGTGGTTTGGGGACTTCGTTTGGGGCAAACTCATCGGCCGTGTGAGTACATGAAGACTTGGCCCGGAGGAGGTAAATTGTCTGTATAGATGAATGGAATAGATCGTCCGGGGATAGACGTCGGCAAGAGTATGGTGAAGGAACGATGGGGAGTGTCTGTGTGTTTCGTATCTTTTGTCGTTATTTCCTTCTTTTTGTCCACGTACGGTTCGTATCGCGTCGGAATCTCACGTTAGAATACATCTATATTTTCCATCTGACTACTTTCCTCACAAGCATAGAACAAAGCAACAGAGAGCGTGCAACCTCCATGACTGAACGTTCATGTACCGTTGCCACCCCCTGTAAGATATGGCTCAGTGGTGCAACGATCAAGTACTCCTATCATACGGGTCTATCACCCCGCACGGAAATCCCAGTTCGACTCTGGGCTGAGTGTTATAATGGTGAAGATTTCTTTTCTTCTTCTCTGAAGCTTTGAACCGCCACACAGGCACGCGCCACATCTTCGGCACCGCCCGAAAGGCGCACGCGTGTTCGTTTTTTGTTCCTTCGCCTTCGCCTTTGTCTCCACTCTCTTTCGTCTCTCAGACGCACAGTCTCGCACAGTGCACCTCTCTGGGTGATCAGTTGATAGCTGTTTCTCACAGCCTCTGAATAACACTGGAGCAGCTGCGGCTTTGGTTTCTGTTTCCCACTAGTCGCGCTTTCGCCGGTATACTTATGTTATCGCCATGCAGAACTCCAGAACAGTGACAACACCTAACGTTGGAGGCATTTCTCTTTCTAACCAAGCCAAACCAATTTATATGTTCTATCAGAAATGCGCATCCATGAAGGTTTCTGCAAAGTTTTCAATCCTCGCTGGTCGGATGCAACACCATGTCGGCAATTCTACATCCCGTCGTATCTGCCCGTTCGTCGACTTTCCATGTTCACGACGTCCACATCGGCACTTCCATACAAAATGTGTCCTCCGACCGATTCCGAGATGCAAGCAGCCAAGGAAGAGAATTTCTTGACCGAGAAGTCAGCACACGGCTGCGTTTTTCGCATGGCAATTAGGGGACGATCGGGATTCCGATACTCAAGGATCGTTGCTCATTATCGGTCGGTGCTTTCGGAGGTTTCTAACTATACCTGGCAGGTTGTATACCCCTGCGGTGTTCTGTGCTGATACTATGGACGACTACTAGTGAAACTTGAGGTTCACGATCCTGTATCGCGGCTGATAAGAGGGTGTATAGAATATGAGTATCGGCGCTCACCCTTTGCGAGCAGGTTCAAAGTCCGCCGTGACGCGTCTCGCTTACTCCCGTTGCCGAGCTGCCGAGTGGCTGCTGGCCCGTCACTTGTGAACACGCAAACCAAAATGCTGCGATGGTATGCATATTTACATCTAAGATGGCTACATATAAAATAATATAAACTATGCTTCTTTCATTTGGTTGCGACAGAATGTTTTAATTTCAGCGTGAACGAGCTACACGACAGACCTTACCCTCATATCAAATCACTCGAGCAGAGTGCAAGAATTCCATCGCAACCAAATGAAGTAAATATATGTAAAGTAATATTTCAGATTTTATGAGATTTAATGGGATGGTGTACCTTGAGTAAAATGTGCAATGGTCTCACACATAGGTGCCACCCAGCCAACTCGGTGAGTTCTCCGGTGGCCCACGTCGAAATGACATGCGGCTTGCCCGGCAGCTTTCAAAGTCCGACAATTTGCAATGGACATCGCGCTTGGTGGGAATGCCGGTACTCATAGAATACCAGCAACTTCACGAGTTCTCATTGTGTCATGCCCTCAACCTTCCACGCTGCATAACTTGACAAAACTTTCCTTTTTCTACGGGTCATGCAGGCACAGGACATCGATCCACGGTTTCCCAGTGCGTAAAACGGAGGAGGGAACATTAGGGAAGGTCATACAGGCTCTGGTTAGTCCATAATCCAGTCATACGTGCGAAATGTACTGACAGCGTGCAAAGTGTCGTAACGAAACAAGCATTCCACATCAAAGCGATTTACAGTCTGATAAGCTTTCTGGCGGCGGCCTCTGATTATTCCGACTTCAGCAGCTAAGAAGGCGAAACCATGGTTTAAGCTCTCGGTATTCCGAGATGGATCCATGTTTTCGAGAGCTATCGCTGGACTGTGCACAGCGGCAGGCTTCTCTGTTTCCGTCCAGGCCAGTTTTTTCGGTCGCTTTGGCTGCTTCTAGCGCTATGTAGCACGCATAAGTGCCCGACAATGTGTTATGTGTACCTTTATCGTTCAGTGACCCTGGCCAAGATAAAATCCAGATGCTCACAGAGATCCACCGCTTGAGTCTCCAGAAAACGATTGTCTTTTGATCCTAGAGTTTCGAACCTCGCTAGACCGCGATGGCTGACATTACTCCAGCGTTTACCTTTGCCTTTGCTGCGGTAGCTTTGATTTATGCCTTGACTCGCTTTGTTCGTGGACGTCGCCCGCTCATTCATGGCCCACCATGCGATTCCCTCATAACTGGTAATCTAGGCCAGCTGTTCTCTGCTCCTCATGGTTTGGAATACCATGCGAGGTTCCTGAAAGAATATGGTACCGCTTTTGAGGTGTACGGGTTGTTCGGTGTAAGTGCTTGTCGACATCACTGATCAAGCCCCCAGAGAAAGAAATTGACCCATTTATCCTCACTCAGGAGAAACAACTCTTCATTGCTGACGGTCCTGCGATATCCGCGATCCTCAATAACCCCGATACATTTTTCGAGACAAAGTGTGTACACTCCCTTGTGACGTTCCACTCACCTTACTGAACATAAATACTTTCGCGAACAGTGCATTCCGAAGCCTCGCACGTCTTGTATTCGGAACGAGTCTCTTTGCAGCCACTGGTGAGCTCACAACCGCCCTTTCGATTCTCTACAAACATTGCTGAGGAAATGCCAGGCCCCGACCACAGGAAACTTCGCAAGACACTCAATCCCATCTTCACAACCCGCCACATCAAAGATCTCCTCCCCGTCTTTCAGTCCATAGTGAATAAGCTGCGAAGTGGGCTAGCTGCGGATATCCGAGTTCGGGCCTCCTATCCGTACGAGAAGAATGCACTCTCCGCCGAAGTGGATATGCATGATTGGATGTCGAGGACGGCGTTGGACCTCATAGGGGTCGGGGGACTGGGGCACCCGTTCAAAGCACTCGAGGGTACTCACGATCCTTATACTGACGCAGCCAGACAGCTTTTGTGTGTACCCTGTCCAGCCTTCCGTTTCTTACATCGTCGTTCTGGTGCCCCGTCCACTTACTGACATATCTTTATTTGACGCGCGCTCGACGTTAAAACAAAGACCGGCCATCGCTGATATCGGGATCGTCACGCCCTTCCTCCACATCCTCATGAAACTCGGGCCCGCAGCCTTGCGCCGGTACATGGTCAACACGATATCTCTTCGGGCCGTCCAGACGTGCAAGAGCGTGGTCGATATCATGGACTCGACGGCGAACCATATCTTTGGGCGGAAGAAGGACACCGTATCCAGAGTGCTGGCAGATCCGGACGCCAAGGTTGAGGAGGAGCTCAAAGATGTGCTGAGTCTTATGTGTGAGTAGTGGCATCAACGGTAATTTTCGAGTGGTAGGTTCGTGTGGCTAACGGTCATGTTACGTGTGCAGTGGCGTCGAATATGAAGGATCCGCGCTTGAGTGACGAAGAGATGATTGCTCAGATGAGGTCAGTTTTTCCTTCTGCAATCCTCGTTCCACCATTTTAGTTTGTTTTCTGCTCTATCGTGATACTGACTTATAACACCGGACGCCTATAGCACCCTCATCCTGGCCGCATTAGACACAACGTCCGGTACCCTGGTCCACATATTACAAGAGCTCTCTATCCATCCCGAAGCCCAAGATCGTCTGCGACAAGAGATCGCCGAAGCTCAACTTGCGCAAGGAAGTGAAGACCTTGATTTCGATACGTTGGATGGTCTGCCGTACCTCGATGCGATAGTCGCGGAAGTTCTCCGTCTGTAAGTGATGTTGCCGTCGCCAAATCTGACTGCTAGATATTCACAAAACGTGTTTCGTATTCCATAGACATCCGTCTGCAGCGTTCATGTCCCGCACGTGAGCTCCTCACCTTCCTTCCCTTTCTAATGTCGTGCTAATCTAGAACTCTCATGTTCGATTTGCAGATCCCAAGCTCCCTTCGTCCTCCCACTCGGAACCCCTGTCCCCTCCTCTCGTGCCGCAGGCGCCCCTCTCGTCGATTCACTTCCCCTCCCCGCCGGAACGACAATCTATCTCTCCACCCAAGGCATAAACCGCGATCCTCGTATCTGGGGTCCGGATGCGGACGTGTTCAGGCCTGACCGGTGGTTGAATCTCGAAGGAGAGGGCAAGGAGGGAGATCGGGAGAGTTTGCGGAAGGCCAGGAAGCAGATCCCGAGTCTGTGGAACTCCATGTGAGTGGCTTACTTTTATGGAGTATGGGTTCGTCTGCGGCTTGTGTATAGGACTGATTTGTGCTTCTTCCCTTCGAAAGACTGTCGTTCTCCGCTGGACCGAGGGGATGTATCGGATTCAAGTTTGCGTTGGTTGAGATGAGTACGTCAGCTTCCCTATTCCTTTTCCCTACATCCGCGTTCCACCGGAACGTCTTTTCTACTCACCTATATAAGTCACTCATTGACGGGTATATATTTTCTCTTACGATTCACAGAAGTAGTGCTCGCTGCTATCATTCCCTCGTTCCGCTTCAAGCCCTCAGAGACCGCGATCGAGTGGCACCTCAGCATCACGCAGGCGCCACATGTGAAAGGACCGAAGGGAGGGACGAGAATACCGGGGCTTCCGTTAGTCGTCGAGGTCATTAGCGACGTGTAGAGGAGAGGTTCTGTGAGTTGTATGATCACGAGCATCGCGAGTTGAGCGTGTACGGATACTCCGTGAGTCGGGTTAACCTTTCCTGTGGTCTTTGAGAGACTGACAAAGATATACCTACAGCCTTCATGTAATCATAGTACGAAGCAGAACTAGAGCTCGGGATGTTCCCGGGCGGCACTCCTATAGACTGAATGGACATAAAGTCCACACCGTGCAATGTCAGAGATAAGTACGGCTCGGTCGAAGAGATGAGGCCTTTGACTGAGAAACAGATGCAAGAGAACTCTTGGAGAAATGCTGGGGAGACGGCTCGGAACTGGGCTGACACTTTGACTTCTTTTCAAGCGTCGTCTACTCATGAAGATATCTCTCTGCGGTCCTTTATTCACGCCGATGACATCGACGCTTCTTTCAACGGATATTTTTGTGCTCGGAAGTTGGGCCACACCGGTCCAAGTCACGTCACTCATACCTGTACAAATCAAATACTCTTCCTCGAGGCGTCCTCGCATTGTTCTCCAACAGCAAAGGTGATCAAGGTAATAGTATGGCTCGGTAGCGTAACGGTCAACGCGCCTACACATTATGGGACAAGGTGCGTGCTCCATTACCGTTAACGTAGGAGATCCCAGTTCGACTCTAGGCCGAGCTGATCTCTCGCGGTATTTCCAACGGAGATTTTGTGTTCGGGATAGGTTGGACTATGCGGCTCGCAGTCGCGCCACTCATACCTGCACAAACTAAACATTATCTTCATGGGGCCCTTCATTGTTCTCCAACAACGAGGGTGATTGAGATATTGGTATGGCTCGGTAGCGTAACGGTCAACGCGCCTATACATGGTGAACAATGTTTCCTCCAATCCCTTCCACGTAGGAGATCCCAGTTCGACTCTGGGCCGAGCTGGCTCTCAGAGTCAGAAATCAGTTTTGCGTGAGGAGCAGGTACTGAAGTAATAGAAAGATCGAGGCGAAGAACGAAGACGACGGGGGACGTAGGGAGCTGTGACCAGAACGAATGTCGCAGTTTGTGCTATACAATCGTATCTTGAAGAGTATCGCTCCAAGGTTCAAGTTCAACATATGATACAGATTTCAAGTTGCATTGTTTGTGAGTGTACATACAAAGAAATAATCATACAAAGCATTGGTGAGGAAGGTTCATGACAAGCGGCGACGAGAGGAAGTTACATAGTTGTCACGTTCATGGAGTGACACATATCAAGCAGGGTGAGAGGAAGGGACGGTCTGCGGAAAAGCATCTATGAGGGGTACGACTCCGTCCTAGAGATGTTGCCGCAAGCAATCCTCGTGTCCGTAACAGCATCGTGGATGACGACGGAACGGCCCGCGATGGAGTACGAGTAGTTGCCGGTGATCCTAACTGCACAATGCCCACAACAAGTCAGCATAAAGATCCCGGTCAGCGTGCAAAAACTGACGGCGACTTACGATAATGATCGAGGATCTCCCTGCCCGGCATGATCCCGTCCAGCGTCGTCAACAGACCGTACTTTCCACTCAGGTCACCAGTCTGGAACGTGCTGAGATTGCCGCTCGTGGGGTGGTAGAGGCGATTGAAGGAAGGACCTTCCGAGGCGGGAGCTGAAGTGACGTTCGACTGGAGAGGTTGTGTGCCGTTGGCTTTGAATGGGTCAAGATGGGCTCCGGCGGAATTGCAAGTAGTATCGTTGGCGGAGATTGTGTTTTCGTGGATGTGGTAGGCTGGATAGGACAAAGATCGATTAGCGACAAACACCCCGACGTGAGTGTTCATAAATCGAGGGAATACTCACCAAAGATGTTGTTCGTCGAGCTTAGCCCACCAGGGAAACCAAACTTGATCACCAACGTCGTCAAGTTCGCCAACCCACTGTGGCCCTTCAACTCTCTAAAATGGAAGTACGCCCCCTCCTTGTTCAATACTTTCGCCCTCGGCCCATTCGAGAAGGTCGCGGTGGCATAGGCGTCTTCGAGCGCTGGGTCAGCGGCGATGGCTTTGAGGATGGGGTCGGTGTACGCTGCGATGGAGGCGTTGACGGAGTCGGTGGCGTTGGTGTTGGGGATGAATGCACGCGGAAGGGAGATCGCGGAGGATAGAGCGATCGAGGAGATGAGGAAAGTAGGGAGTAACATGTTGGACGGATAGACGCTGGGAGTGGGTGGTGGACTACTTGAGGAGCTTGGCGTGTAGAAAGGATGCTCTGGAAAAGGGGAATATATAGCTTGCGCCGACGCGGCTGATCCTCCACCGCGGCAAACAGCGCAAAACACGGCGTCATTGGATGGCGGGGACAGCGCCGACGATGAGCGCAAAAATGACGCATGGACGGTACGAGCGCGATGACGAGCGGCCAAACATAGCAGGATGTCTCGCGCGGGGATGTCTCAAAATCGACGATGCGGGAAAGGCCCCAATAGGGGCACGCACGACACAACCGATTCAGTCCCTATTTTTGCTTCCGGAACGAGCACTGGAAGTTGGGACTTGGAAGGATGCCAGCGTAGCTACTTGTGGACGCTATCGTCTACTGGCGAGCAGGTTGAAGGATGAACTAAAATATACATCCATACCATAGTATATCTTCAGCGAAATATCGTAGTTTGACAAGTGACGTATTAGAGTACAAGGCAGGTTGAAGAAGCGATGAAAGGGGAGGACAGAGAGGGGATATGGCGCGCCATCTATTCAAACATTCGAACCCGTGGACCAAGGGATCCAGTATACAGTAGCACACTCCTTCCTTCTGTTCTTTCTCAGTCCCTCAAGTCGGAAACTGTCCTGGGGATACCTTCAGAGTTGGCATATGCAACGAGGATTCGTATAGATCGTTGAAGGGCAGCCCAGAAGTACGCGGCGATGGCCCATCGAAAGGGCTGTCGTTAGAAATAGCTTCCAGGTGTCCCCTATGCAGTCCTTCATTGATCCATTGGCATAGAAAACTTAAGCTGAAGATACGCATGCGTCGACGAGAGATTGAAGACCGATAATAGCAGGGCCATGGAAGTGAGAAGGGAGGGAGGAAGTTGGGAGGAAGAATGGACGTTAGAGATGTCCGCCACTCTGCGACTCGGACGTGGCGCGGATTTGTCCGGGTGGGTTGCCGGGAGTCTGGCGAGCTAAAGTGGCGTCGACTCCTTCGTTGAACTGGTTCAACTCTTCTGTTTGTCTCGCTTTCAAGCTGGCGGACTCTTCGGCTCATATATTTCGTTTTTCTTTCCCGTGCCATAGCCTCTCATTCCTCGATGGGTATCTTACTCAGAAGCTGCTATCGGCTCAAGAATGTACTGTAGCGCCGTGTTACAGCTCTTCTGTCCGAGTCGTTGAAGCACGGTCACGCCGTTCAGGCCTGGCCCGGAAGTGCAATGGCTTCAATTCGTAAATATACGAGATTCACTCAGACATGTAGCGCGAGCACGGCGGTTTCCTAGGGTCGCCTTCAGAGTGGGCATGCTTGAATTGGATGAGGTATCTTCGACGAGCTCGCACCAGGACGAGGAATTGGCCAAAGAGGAACGCGCTGAGGAAGATGACATTATTAGGAGCGATGCTCGAGATAGTGAACCTTTGGGTGGAGAAGGTCGATCTTGTGGTGTCAAAACCTCCTCCTCCTGAGGAGAAAAAGGAGCAGGATGGGAAAAAAGAGAGTGATTGACCCGTTTCCTACCTTGTCACTTATACGATCCTCCCCTAACGACCAATTCAACAGGAATCGAGGCAGACGAGACGGCCGGTTCAGCAGAAGACGAGGAAGACGAAGATGGTATGGAAGGAAGGATGAGCACAGTGAGATGTGATGCATGTGCAGGTGTCCTTGAATATTGCCCTACATTGTCGTTGTCGTTGTGTTGACTTCACTAGAAAGATGCATGGGATGATGAGCGTTCTCTCTAGAAATGTTGGTCATTGCGATACTTGACCTTCAACCCAGTTATAGAGAACTGAGACGCGGCGTATCGCATTTGTCTTGTCACAAAGTCATCACCGTAGCGAAAACCAAATGGACCAGAACAACAAGCGGAAGTAGAACGGTCACCCTCTCACAAAGGCACCGCAGACGAGTCGAATGAAATAATGGATACATCGGCGAAATAAGTCAATGAGCGAATCAAGTATGTATTTACTGATGAGTGGGTGAGTACGTGAGGAGGTGAGCGGGAATGCGGAGGCACGTATCGAAAGCGAGCAGCGAAGGGGGAAGGGGGAGGTCAGTACGGAGATGAGCCCGAACGTACGTGGAAGCCGAAAACGGGAACTGGAACTAAAAGCTCGGGGTGGTCAATGAAAGGTGAGGACTAGTAACGCTATCGTTCATAGTGAGATATAGAACCTAGAACGAGTGGGGATAGAGTAAAATAAAAGAGAAAGAGAAGATGAGGCGGAGAAAACAAGGAGATGGGAAAAAGAGAGGACGTGACGTGGCGTACGAACCCAAACGTAAATGCGAAAGAGAAACGGGGAGCGGAGAACAGAAAGGAGAGACGTGAGTGTATAAACCTAAGCCCGTAAGCATAACCGTAAGTGCGAAGATGAACCTGTCGAGAAGAGATAAGCAAAATACCACAAACTGAGATCCACGCAGAACACAGGAAACCCGTTCAAGAAGTACAGAAGTGAAGTGCCGAATACTGATGGTGAAAGGTGAAACAGGGTGGATGGGGTTGATCATTCGCCCCAGCTGCGTGAGATGGAGCCAACTTTGAGTGTGAAGGGTGATTTCGGTGGCGTGTCTTCTGCGACCGTTTCAGATTCGTTTACAGCGTCAACTGTTGATGGAGTAGTGGGCTGCCACATGCGAAACGACATCAGGATGTTGGCAATAGTTGGATAAAAGATTAGGAAAAGAGACGCACCTCCGCCGGTCCAGTACAATCCTCCCCGCCATCTCCCTCAGCCGGCGCTTGTGCACCGGGTCCAACACCAGCACCACCACTCCCCAGACCCGAAGGAGTCACCCTTCGCCCCCTTCCGCGAGTCCCACTAGTCTGCCTCTCAGACCCGTTGACCAACTTCAAACTCAGCCCCAAGCCCCTCTGGCCCCCGATCCCATTCGCACTACCACTCCTGCTTCCACCACGCCCAGCTCCATCTCCTCCCCGAATACCACCGCCCGACTCGTCTGTCTCTCCTTCGATTCCACCTCCGGTGCTCGAAGATTGTGCTGTATCAATTGATCGGTGTGGGGATGGGTATCTTCCGTTACCGTTGCCATTGCCGTGGGTGGCCGGTGGTCTGTTGGACCGGGATTGGGAGGTCGAGGCGGATGCAGAGGCGGAAACACGGTGGACGGGCTTGTTGTGAAGGTTGAAAGGGAGAGGGGCGTTCACAGAGACCATTTTGCTGTAAGTCGGAATGAATATCGTGTGAAAAGGTGGAGATGATAAGGGAGGGAGAGGATAGCAGACGCACCCTTCCTTCGACCGCACGATGGTTCCGAAGCGTTCTTTCATCCGCTGGTGGTCTACAACGGTCGTGTGTCGTTGTACTGGTCTGTTATCCCAGAGCAATTAGTCGACGATATACTGTCAGACATGGAACTTCACGATAAGAAACGAAGCTGAGACTCACGCAGCATCTTCGGTTGGCTGAATGAGTCGTGTCTGCTCATCTGGCTCGTCCTGCGCAATACCCATCGTCCAACCATCCATATTTCCATCAGCTTCCGCTCGGGACGACAAGTGAGAGAAGATAGACGCACTGAACTCTCCTCCCTTTCCCGAAAACAACAGAATATTTGGTCCCAAATCGACATGTCTTCCTCTCGATTCTCAAGTCTCGCTCGGCGATCTAAATCTTCCTTACCCAAACGACTAATTTCTCGACCCGGCGGCCTGTTCGGTATTCGTTATGGTAGGTATTGACCGTTTGTGGTGCAGATATGTACGCCATCGTATGTAGCGATACCACCAATGTTGTGTGTCGAAACAGAATCCACAGCAGTCGAGTCAGCTTCAACCTTCCCCGCATACAATCATCTCACAACGAAGAAGAACACGAACCTGACTCAAATGACGCCAAGCGACCGTAGCCAGTACGTATTCAAAAAAGAAAAAGAAATGTCTTGCGAAGGTCGCGTTTGAGGAAAGGAGAAGAGAACTGAGCCCGCGCGGCGCCTGAGCACCAGAGCCGGGATTTCCATTTCGGGAATGACAAAGGGCCGCTGCTTACCGAATTTGCAACTCAGACTGGCGGCGGCGAAAACGATGTCATGCTCGTTGGCAACGATACACATTGGGCGATCTAAATCTTGCCGTTCCAGAAATTCTGACTGGGGAAGGACGAGCAGATTAACCTATACATGCGTCTCCTGCGTATCAGCGCGCAAGCACCATAGATTTTGAAGGTCTCAGCAGCCTGAGAATGAGATGGAAACTTCATGCAGTGGCGCAACCTCCTGAGAGAGTGTGTGGCGTCATCTTAGACTCATCTCAGAGTCAGTGGAGCGAGGTGTGCGGGTTCCTGAAGGAAATGAATCCGAATTATGAAAGCCAAAATTGCCGGCGGTATGAAGTTCGAGGCCCCTTTCCGACAAAGAGCGAGGCGTAGCACTGCTTCGGAAGATGAGGCTCGGAGGGTTCATTCAGGTTTATTATCGTCGAAAATTCATAGCGTCCCACGAGTCAAGAAATATGAAGAATGAGTGCAATGTTGTGCGCTGTCATGATTGACTTCGAGCGTGGGCGTTGATGGCATGGTTGAGTTCGAGCGGGAAGGACGCGTCTCCGTCGTCGGACTCGATGCGCTTGCAGCTTATCCTCATATACAGTACGTGTTTCGACTCCGATATTGCTCCGGCTTTCACTATCCCGCACTCATACCCGAGAAAAGGGGGGGCATCGGCGCTGTCGAAAATGAGGAGTCGTGCTGGGAATTCGCACATCGAATAAGTATTCGAAAAGCACCGACGTTGCCAGACGAACTCGCTATGACTCTCCACAACTCCGATGGATGTCGCACGACACGACGAACGCACAACTGCCCGAAAGGCAAGGATATGAGATGTGGACATATTGAACAGGCACGTAGCTGGATATGTTTTTTTTCCCTCTTGTGTTCGAATTCGAACGTCCACTCACGTCTGTCGCCTTATGTTTTTCTGGACATTTGATTTGTCCTCGATGTCAAGAATACTGTGCGGAGGAGACATGATAACACATGTCCAATGACGACCGCCGAGAGCGGGCAGGGCATTCGATGGTCCGGAGGGCATCATCACGATGAGATCAGATGAGACATGGTGGGACCCAGGCGTGCCGCTCAGACATCCAACAGAGGAAAGTCATATGAGGAGCGACGTTCCGTGAAGAACAGCAGTTCGTAACTCCGTTAATTATGCGCTATCGGAGGCTTTCCTCGGGCCCTGTTGCATTATGCACCTCTAAACGGCGGGGCCACCATGTCGTCGGGCTCTTGCAATTTAGCAGTGGGCCACAATCATTTCTCAGTGACAAAGCCTTCTGTTGGAACATACACGCTCTCGTCAACAAAGCCCCCAATCTTTGACGCAGTTAGACTTCGTTCGCGACGAACCCGAAACGCATACCAAGACTGGCAACGGTCAGGAGTTGTCTGATGGCACTTCACAAGGATGAATAATGCAGCGTCGGGCTTTGTGGGGCCACAATCCACGCCACACATCCCCGAGTTGACTGAGAGGACCAGCTGTGTTTCGGTACCGCGATTGTGGGCGGAAGCGCATGGATGTCGTGGGGGTGCGCGATTATTTCGTGGGAGGGTGATCCAACAGAGTTGGTATCTGCCTCATTAGAAGAGCCAATTCCATCACACATGCTCCAGAAAAGGGTTTTCTAATCCAGCGATGTTTCTGCGAACGGCGCCACATACACGCAGCGTCGTTTCCCGAGATGTGTTGGTGAGGTCCAATGGGCGACGTGTTCCGCTCACGGGGGCCTCTCTCCTTTCTCCGCGGTTTTCATGAGCCTGCGCAGCAGAATACGAGGCGACGACGACGTTGTCTCCGCAAGCGAGCGAGTGCACAACTTCTCCGTGCGGCTCGAAGGCGAAGCAAGGGCTTGTTATCGAGTCGAGTGCTTAGACGCCGGGTACCTGACAGCGCGGAGGGAAACCTCACTCACGCGGAGCACTTGTAGGCCGGGCCGTTGCCGGGACGGGGTGAGCCGAGGGAAGGATATGAACAAACTTGCGTGAGGGGGGAGCTGCAGCCGGAGCAAGCGACCGTGGTCCCTCTAGATCGTCTCCCTCGTAAGTAATTCTTCCGTCTTCGTCGCCCAGCGGACCCGAATATTTGTTTTACTAACGCGGGCCCCTTGCTGGGGCGGTTACCAGGGGCAATAAAAGGCGGAGAAGCCAGGAACGCGAAGAGATCAGCCGCATCCACAGTTACTGCACTAGTCAGGGCTCAGAGTGATCTTAGTCGGTTATACCCCAGTGGCCGGCGGAAGTCGACGCCCGTGGGTGCATGAGAGAATTCCTGCCTTCGTCCCTCGTGTGGACATCGATATCCCGGTTTTGACCCTAACACCACCGTGCTTATACTTCCTTTCTATCTTCAGCACGTCCCCTCCGCCTCTGCCTCCTCTTTCTTCCGGACCATCATCACCTTCGACGTCTTCCGTCGACGTCTGTGTCCTCTCCTCATCCGCCACCGACGCCCGCAATGGTCGCCAGTATCAACGATGAGGTCTACGCGCCCATATCTACCCACTATATGCACGCACACGAGGACGGGCCCCATTCGAGCGAGGAGGGCTCAGATCTTCACTCACCCGTGTTCGAGACCCAGCCGCTTTCAGCATCGTTTCCCAACGGTGAGTTCGCGTTGACCACGTTCCGTTCATACTTATACCAGCCACCAGCCACCTTCCGTTTTCCCCATCTGAATAATGATGCGCTCAACTAATACGTGCTCGCCCTCTGTTGTATTCCTATTCCCTCCTTCTATAAAGTCCGATTCCAGTCTACAGACAGCGTGCCGATCCCGCACACAATTAGTGCTAGCGCGAACGGCTCTAATCTGATGGCCTATCCCTACCACTCGTCTTACCCTGACGGGGGCGATAACGCCATGTCAAGCTCTCGGAGCAGGCAGCACAGCTCTCTTCATCCGCTAGAACCTCCGAGCAATAGCCACCACCAACACGATCACACCGAATTCGGGCACAACAGCGGCTACGGTCATCACACCCAGCTCGACATGCACACCCATTCACCCTCCTTTACATCCTCCGCGTACTCGATCGCCTCTCCGATCCGATTCCCGTCACTCAACACCACGGCGTTCGAATACCCGATTTCTGCGTCCGTCCATTCCACGTCAGCCTCGGAGAAGTCGCCATCATCCGCCTCGACGTTAGCTTACACTCACTCCTTGTCGGATTCGCCTCTTACCACCACGTCCACCGCCGGGGGTCTATCGATGAGCGGCAAGGGCAACCCTTCGACTTCGCCGGTAGCTCATACTAGCCCAGCGAATCAGCAGCCGCTTTCTTCCCCAACCGCGACTCGTCTGCCTGCGGCAGAGGCGAGCGGCGCAAGTGGTGGTGGTAGTGCGGGAGGAGGGGGTGATTCGGTCTCCACACCAGGAGCGAGACCGAGCCGTCAAAGCCGCAAAGAGATCTCGAACGTTGTTATAGCCTGTCGCCAGTGGTAAGTAAGCATGCTTCCTTCCCTTCGCCGCTCCCTTTCATGTCATGTCCCTCGACCCGGACCTTTTATACGCTCTGTGTGTATATCTGGAACTTTATTGACTCCGAGACTCGCTGGGCTGACGTCCCGTGCTCTCGTTTTCTTCCGCTGCTTCTTCACCTCTCCGCTTTCATCATTCCTTGCATTGACACTGACGCCGACCTTGTTCCTATTTTCCACGCACACAGTCGTGCACGCAAGATTCGTTGCGACTCTACGAGACCAGGTATGTCATCATTTGCGGTTAACTCTACCCACCCCAACGACCTAGCAACAGTCGACCATCTATCACCATCTCCTTTCCGTCCATGCCCATGTTCATCCGCTTCTCGGCTCGGTACCAATAAACCCCACTCCTCTTGCTGCTTTCGGCCATCGTTGCTCTGTCTCCCGCTCGCTTGCTAATCCTTCGCGTTGTCTGTTGCTTTCCTGTCTATGCTCCGGTGCTGGCTATGCACCTACAGAATGCAACAACTGCGTCCGGCGCAACAACGAATGTGTGTATGACGCCCAACCTCGTCGTAGAGGCCCGGATAAGCGACCTGGCACGCGTCAGCGGTCGTGCAAAAAGCGTCCTACGGACGGCTCTGAACCGCCGCCACCGAAGAAAAAGCGACGACCCGAGCATGGACAGGCAGCCGACATTACCACCACCACCACCACCACCACTTCTTCCTCTGTTTCTGCATCTGCCTCCGCGCACGCCATCGATCCTACCTCGTCTGGACTTGGAACTTCCGCGTCCGCCTCTGGTGGCCAACATCCAGGTGTATCGGCTTCTGCTTCTTACCCCGGACCCTCTTTCAGTCTTAAGCAGTCGACGTCTGGGCCGGAGCATCCGCTTTCGTTACCGATTCAGCAACCTCTTCTGATTAAGACAGAGTCGGACCACCATTCGCATCACCATCACCAGCAGCAACAGCAGCATTTGTACCACCATCCTCAGCAGCAGCAGCAGCAGCAGCAGCACTACACGCACCACTCCCAACTTGCGCATCAGCATCTCCCTCAGATTCGTACCCATACGCCTGCCCTTCATTCGCCTTCGTCATATCAGGATCCAAGCCGCCCTTCGTCTAGCCAGCACCAATCGGGCATCGACCATACCAGATATTACCAGAAGGTGTGTACGAGCTTTACATCATCTCCCCTTTCGTTCGCTCGTTCGCCTAGGGGACAGGATATTGAGAGTATTTACTGACTCGCCTTGTTACAAGAGGCGTTTGTCTCCGATTTATCTTCGCGCAATGGAATCAACATCGAGGATGGGCAGAGACGTGGACCTGGCGAGCTCCAGCACCAACAGTCGTCGCAACGACCTGGAGGGCATTTCCCCCACTTTTGATTCCGGCTTCAGTAGCAATTCTCGCGGCGGCGATCTACACCTTCATTCTCCTCTCTCTCCTCAGACTCCGTACGGCGATTCGCATTCACATAACCAACCACAACTTCAGCTTCGACAGCAACATCAAACCCCGATACCCCCCGTCCCGGCCACACAGTACAGTCGCAAGGTGTGGTGGGATGATCTTCTCGACACTTATTCTTCGACACGTGAACAATCGTAAGCGAACCTTTTCCTATCTTCAAACTTCACCGCATGGCTTCGAAACCCTTCGACCGCCTTGCGTTGGTCCGCATATTCAGTTGTTTGCTGACTCTGTTCGGTATCTCGCAACCAATACAGCCTTCAGACTATTACTTCCGACTTCAATCTCCTGTAAGTCGCCTTCCTTGATTCATCCTTCCCCGTTCCATCCCACCGTCTACTTCATCGCTTTCCCGCCCCTGTTCTCGGACGTATATGCGTCTCGTATTCTTATCTGTCCTAACTCCGACGCCTTCTAACCCATTCATTCACATTCAATGCGTCCATCTCGTGTACTTACGGCCTCATTTGATGTCATTATAGCTTTAATTCAAGCACTTACTGGCTCACTTTCTTCAACGCCTCTTACTTCCTTCGAAAGCTGTGCGATCCTGAGGAGAGGCTTCGCATCCAGCCCGCGCTTGTGCTTGCGGGACTTGCGCTTGCGACACTGATGCGCTCGAGCGAGCTGGAGCTGGGAACTGCGGGACGGGAGAGGGCGTTACAATTGAGGCAAGCAGCGCAGACGGCGGCAGAGGCGAGTTGGAACGCGCAGGTGGTTGACTTGGGTTTAGCAGAGGCCGCGATGGTGAATTTCTTCCCTGTCTTCATTTCGTTCTTCTCCCGCTCATTTCCGCTCCTCATGGTCCATGCGCTCACTGAACCACTAACCTGCTACGGTATCCACGTGTTACGGGCTCGCTAACCAACTTTTTCACGCGGTTTCGATGGTAACATCTCTTGTCCCGCCATATAGGTTCTTGCGCTCTTCGAAACTTCGGCACATCCGCTCTATAGCCCTTCGCGATCGGACGACGCTCTTGTCTTTCTCGACACCATTATTAGCACCCTTCGGCTCACATTCCTCGACGCGAATGATCGCGAATCGCTCGACTATTCCGTCCAGTCCGTACCTGTCGTCTCCCGTTCATCCGGCTACGTCCCGCCTAAGAAATGCGAGTGTATCAACATCCCGCAAGACAACCAGTACAATACGAGCTGGAGCTTCGTGCCGGCCTGGGATACGAACTGGGATGAGGTGGAGGTGGAGAACGAGGAGACGAGGAGGTTGTGCTGGAGTGCGTTGATGCTGGTAGCGAGTCATACGTCGGCATGTGTGGCGAACGATAGGAAGCCGTTACAGCTGTTCCTGACGGACTCTTCGAATGTTTGTATTGTTCTCCCTCACCCTTCTTCCTCTACCTTTGCCTCTCGCTTTCATTCCGTCCTAACGTGAAATCTCCCACAGTTCCACCTCCTGTTCCCAGGCGAATACCTCCAGCGTTCGAGCCTCACTACGCCACATTCCGGAAAGGATACGGTCTGGGCTCTGTATTGCCGAAGTATGCTCTTGTGGAACAGTTGTACGCACTTCCAGGATGAGAACCTCACTGGCGACGCAAAAGCAGAGATCGCGATTGCGGTATATACGGAAACGCGGGCAGTGGAGCAGGCTTTGGATGCTCACATATGCAATCTGGACACGGCGCTGATCTACATGTGTCGCGAGTTCATAGCGAAGTACGTCCTCTCTGTCCCGCACTCACCTTTGTGATACGAGTGGCGGAGGTATTCATTCGTTTTCTTGGGCTCTTCGGTATAGTGCACGTCTGGCAGTGACGTATCTGATGAGGAGGTAAGCCCTGACCTCACCTACCCCTATCCGCGAGATCACTCTCTATTTCCGATAATAGTGCGACTGACTGATGTTCTCATCTGTAGAATGCTCCTCGACCTCGATCTCACGGGCCGACCTGTCTGGAATCGCAGGCTCGCGGAAGAATGGCGTATGTTCTCTTCCATCTCACTCCATCCACCTATCTCGGAAACCCGTACCCATAACCATCAACCCTATTCTAATCACCGTTCTATGGCCTCTCAACTCCCTGGCTCTAGTGTTCTATCAAGAGCAAGTCGCGAAACGTGTTAGGTCCTCGATCCATCGTCTCTCGGAACCGAATGGTCATTTGTTCCTACGGCGCCCATTCCAGATTGGCTGGTTTGTGAGTCAGGTGTCAACGTATGTCTTTTCTCAACCTTCTTTGATTCACACTTCCTTTCCGTTCCCATCTCCATTGAATTATCCGAGGCTTCGCTATATATCACACCGAGTGTGAAGCCGAGATCTCCGCGTGTATTAGAGGTTGTTGCTGTCTTATATTTGTCGCTGACTTCTTGTGTCCTTTTGCCTGTTTCGGTTGTTTTATCGTGCGTATTGTTGCTTAGCTGTCTGAACCTCTGGTCGGGTGATTCCTCACTACTTCGCGCACTCGAACTGGGAAAGTCCTTCCTTGTTCCCATCGAGGTTCTCAATGCGATGTGGCCCTGTCCCAGTATGTCTGTTCTTCCTTCGTCCGTACATGCGCACGCATGGGTATATGTTGTGGCTGACATGGCGAATCGTTTAGCATATCGCGCAGAATGTGAAGACTTACGAAGACAACTCACGGATGCCTGCGCAACCGCCGAGGTTCCACTGCCACCCTTGCCAGAGTATTCGCTGCCGCCCGCATTACTTCGCCTCTCTGTCTGATACCGCTGCCGAACCGTCAACTCGACACTAGCGCTTGCCCACTTTTCTGCACGCTATCTCGCTCGCTTTTACAAACTGTAAAGTGTATCCTTAATTCCGCTGCCGTCTTGCTTCGCGATACTGTTATCCCGCTTTGACGTTCTACCTCGCAAACATAGCTGAGCTCCAAACTTGCTTTCTTTTCACACCACCTTTCCTACCTCTCCTGGGTGCGCGATCCAATCTCCCTTGCTACATCTGCTCATACCCTCCTGCGTACCGAAACTCTCAACTCACCCTCATTTCTTCACAATGCCGATGTAGCCTACATTATACACCCATGTATTGGCTCTCGCTCTCTTTTTTATTATTGTGGTGCTCCTTCCACATTCTTGCATCCGGCCTCGGTCCGCGTCTTGTATCATTATTTGGCTCGCCTCTCATTATTGTTCTCCGCATACCTCCTTATCCTTTGGGTCTCTTTTGATATCCTCGTCATCTTGCTGCATTCTGGGTCACCGGGCGTCTCCCATCTCCCATGTCGTTCTCTATACTCCCGCTTTCGTTCGTTCTCTGATTCCTTCGATCTCCGCAGTCCTGCTGGAGGCTATATTAACTGTACAAGTTATATTCTGGGTCCAAGCTCTGATACTATCTCGATCAATTGATCCTGGGTTCTGATCCATGATGCTCGAGTTCAACATCACCCTGATACGCATGTGTTTCCTCATTAGGAGGATACCTTCAAGAAATCAAGTATGTCGTTCATCCTTCTTACGAATCGCTACCGGGTGTAGATCAGTTCGAAGAAGTTGACAGGGAGCTATATTGGATGTGAATCCGTACTTCTACCCCTGCGCCAGACCTAATTGACGTCCTCGACGGAAGATTCTTGGAACAGTAATCGCCGTGGACAGCCTCACTATCCTAGCCTAGCCCATAAGACTGGCTTGACGGTGACAATAGTTCTTTTCTTTTATCCCTACTAGATATTTGGACTCCAAAATGAAATCCGCACTATCATATGGGAACATGTGGTCAAGGGTGTGTAGCCTCTTCGGTACAGAGAACCCTAGGCTCTGACCATCCGTTATATTTGGGGCGAAGGGAATCGTTCACTCTCAGACTTCTTGAACTTCAAGCGAGGTGCATAGTACTTGTCCAAAAAAGTGCTGTTGTATCTCGGTAGCGCAAATACATGTCGCCACGCCACTGTGTCGTCTCCCAGAAGAGGTGTGTTCCATTGGTCTCTCCGTTTCATCCGCCCAGAGAAACTCTTTCGAATGGTTCGTCTCATCCTCTACTCCCAGTAAAGTATATGATCCGGATCGTTCACCGTATCCACCCTGATCTCCTTCCCTGACACCGCCAGATCACCACTCTCAACTCCCATTATCCCTTTGCCTCCGTCCTCACCATCTATCACCTCTCTACTTGCTTTCTCGGCTGCCTCAATCGCCCTGGAAAACCCTTGCCATATCTCGTCTTTCTCTTCCATCCCAACACTGACTCTGACCATCTCCTCCAAGGCCCCATACTTCCCCGCCCATTCTAACTCTCCATAATACGCTATAATCGTATAAGGGCTTGCAAGCGTGAAATTCGTACCGAAAGAAGGTCCTTTCGAGAACGGGAGAGCGTCGTGAAAAGCGGAGGCTGTAAGGATGGATGAAAAGAGGACCGTTATGAGCGGACCGTACCCGCCCTTGGGACGTCGGACGGCGTCGTAGTTGGCTCGCGTCTTGTATTTTGGGTAGTAGACATCTGCGATCACGCTTCCATCCTGCTTCATGACCTCGCGCAACTTGTCGCATACCCATTCCGCGTTGCTATCAAGAATGGAGGTACGGCGGACGAAATCGGCCGAGTTCTGAGCCATGACCAGGGCATCGAGGGGGAAGTATGTGTCTGTGAAGCTTTGCGTGAGGTGTGCATGGAGATGTGCGTAGAACGGGCCCTTTGGGTTCAAGATCAAGCTGAAAACAAGTCATGTACGAGATGTAAGTGGTCAGAACACGGATAATGGCGAAACGTCACTCGAAATAGGTCGTACCTGCCACCAAGCACGTTCGCTCTCCCGCTGAACGATTTGGTCAGGCTGGTGACAACGATGTCCACGTACTTCAACGCATCTACATTCACGAAGTTCCCGATGGTGTCGTCTACGACTATGGGGAACCCGAATCTATCCGCCAGTTGACGCAGGCGTGGCAGATTGACGGATACTAGGAGCGGGTTGGATGGGATTTCCGTGAAGAGGGCAAGAATTGGTGGTGTGTCGGTTGAGGAGGAAAGAGAGATGAGGAGTTTTTCGAGGTCGTCTAGAAAAATGTCTTGTCCATCGGGGAAGAAGTGGCATCCTGGACCCCATTTCTCGAGGACTTTGAGAGTATCAACGTAAGGAAACCTGTA
Organism: Stereum hirsutum FP-91666 SS1; assembly: GCF_000264905.1. Lineage (NCBI taxonomy): Eukaryota > Fungi > Basidiomycota > Agaricomycetes > Russulales > Stereaceae > Stereum > Stereum hirsutum. The sequence continues at coordinate 188,815 of NW_006763148.1, forward strand.
CAGGACCAGTTTAATACATTCATAATCAGTTGATCGCGACGCAACAATAGCCACCACAGCTCGTTATCATTGAATAGTACTCACCCAAAACATACACTCTTCTTTGAGTCTCCAAATGCATGCATCAGAAGCTGATGAGCAGACCAGATTGCGGCCATCCCCGTAGGATATAAAAAGACATCTTCAATATCCACAGAAACGAGCTCCCCGATCTGTTTGCGCATCCCCAGTTTTGCCTCGAGGCTCTGTGGAATGATGGCGTTTCCATTTCCGAGCCTCTGCTTACCACCGTCAAGACCGTCGAAAGACTCATCTATTCCGGCTCCTTCTACATCCGCGATTCCGAGCAACTCGAGATAATGTGCTGCCAACCTCGATGAGATCCCCAACCCAGTATGCATCCAGAACACCTTCGCTACACGCCAGTACTCGATTGGGAAAAAGAACGCATGGGCTTCCGCGAGAGAGTTCGCAGAGGCAAAGACAGGAGTGAGCGAGCGAAGGCATGATGGGGAAGCACCGCGAGCGATAAAGAATGAGGTACAAGCTTGCGCTGCCAGGGCAGAGGTAAGAAGGAGGGCGCGTTCCGAAGGAGCTGCATGAAGTGTTTGGGCGTGCAAGGTGAGCTGTGGACGAAGAGTATTAGATTCATCCTACTAAGGAGGCTGAGAATTGGATAAGATGAAGAAAAATACCGTCCGAATACTTTTGGTCATCCAAAACCTAGGATACCCGGTTTGCATAAGTTCTAGAGCGGGTACCTCTGAGCTTCTATATCTGATGTTAGACGACCATGTCGGTAAAGAAGCGATAATAGAATGTCGGCCAGGTGGAATTGGGTGTCCAGTGCTATTCGCGTCTCCAATGCTCGCCATGGGTGGGTATGCAGATTGGCAAGGTCGTTGAGATGGAACCGGGTGGGAAGGGGACGAGGCCGTGGTTGTCAGCTGAGGGAGTGGACAGCCATACATTGACGCCGTCGGCGTAGATAAGTATGGAACAAAGCCTGAGAACGTGTCCCAAAACATACACCGTGCCCGAAGAGTGACCAATGGACCTACCCTTTCGTATCGCTCGCGACACGGCGCTCATAGACGCTAATGATATTACACAAATGGAAGGAAGGAAGGAAATTTATTCAGGGCACGAGATGGGCCCATAAGTACCTCTATCCGTGGTCGTATTAGTACCAAATACAACTACAGAGAGCGTCCAGTCAGACGAAGGGGCCGAAAGAAAGAAATGTGGCCTCGGAAGCAACTCGGAAGGTGGACTGATCCGGTCCCGGTAATTGCCGATTGTCGTCGTCGTATGGCTAGGAGGACCAATTGGTCCTCCTTTCTGATCCTTTCTGAGTTCATCGACGTCGACTTTTGTTGCAACAAGGGTCGAAGCTTGAAACGCAGTCCTTCTCACAAGCTCTGACATCTCGTGGCCTGGTCTACACAGCAGCAAAGCTGCCTAGTACTTAGTACTCTCTCTCCGACTTCTCTGAGTGTAGACAATCCTGGTCAAATTGTTGTCCGAGGCAAAATTCCATCGTTTCAACTGCAAGTATCCTTTCGGATATAACACAGAATGCGGTCATTTTTTTCCCTCTCGCGCATGCAATGCATCTGAGTGAATACCCAGGGTCCGGAACAGGACGCTCCCATGCTTGGTCCGCATGACTGTCCCCTGGCGCTGGCCTCGACGTCTTCCCGTAATCCTCAGAACGCATGTCCGGGAGTTCCCTCACGAACCGTATCCTCGGCCGCACGTATCTTCTCTTGTCGATGCCTTATCGATATCCTGGTCCTCGGGTACGCACAGGCTCTCCTCAGCGGAAACATTGCTCGCATCTCGCTCTCTAGCACTGGCAACCATGTCCTCCATCGCAGCCTTCTCATTCGGCGCCTTGGGTGACTTCGTCGCCCTCCTTGACCTTTCTAAGAAGGTCCGAAAGTCGCTCAATGCTAGCTCTGGTGCATCGCAGGATTATCTCATGTTCCTCTTCGAAGTCGACTCTTTGGTTCGGGTCCTACAAATGGCTACCCCAGCTACGACCCCAGCCCGGCTGTCACAGCTCTCTCCCGCCTTAATTCAGGAAGGCCTCAGTGCTCTCAAATCCGTGCAGAATATTATGACGGACCTTGAAACGAAGATCACAACTTACCAAGAGAAGTTACGGAAAGGGGGGTCGCGACGAATGATGATGGAATCGTGGAGGAAGATCGGGTGGGGGTTGCTCGTGCAGGACGACGAAGTCGCGAAACTACGGAGACAACTGGTGTCCAACGTGAGGACTATGGGCATCGTGACGTCGTCAGCGCAGTGGTATTCATCTCTCCAAAATCTCCCTGGACGTTATTTGATTCCTCCATTCCTTTAAAGTGCCGGAATAGACGAGCTACAGCAGCAGAGCTGGGTCGTACATGACCGCTTGACCAAGATTCTAACGAAGAGTGTCGGGTACACCTGGGAAGGCGGAATGACCGCGGAAACGGCTCCAATACAACTTCGCGACATGTTTGACAACATCATCTCCATCCCTTCAGAGTTCTGCGCTACTCCTGAGGTACCCTATATCTATCCTTCACAATACTAGCATTCTGCTCTATCTAACATGCTCGGCTCAGCGTTTGGAAGGATTGCTCAACGTGTACCTCCGCGGTCGGAAGGGTACCAAGTCTTTCCTCAAGGGAGACTACGAGCTGACGATATCTGGCTGTGGCACTGAGCTTGACCTTATTGATCCAGCGCAATGGACGAGGATCGTGAAACCCGGGATCTTTGTGGAGATGAATGCGATCATACGACGTAAATCAAGACCCAACAATCACTCTGACCTCGAATGTCCGTGCTGTAGAAGGATTGTAGTGTCTGTGAAGGCTGATACCCTCTCCATATGGTCAGTCCTTACACTAATATTTCACAGTGTATTAAAAGCAAGGGCGGGGAGAAAAACTTACTTATGCTGTTCCTAGTCCACACTGTGATTCCTCGTTCATTGTGTCAAGAACTGATGTCGATGACCCCACCAACCTTGACGGCCCGCATGACGTTCCTGAGTTGGTGCCTGGACAGCGTTCTGCTTATAACCTCTTGGGTGAATTAGAGATTATATATGGGCAGAAGGATTGGCGGGCTCAACATATAGCACAACTGGAGGACGTCTACACAGAGTCACAATGCCTGCGTCATGTAAGGGTTCTAGAGTGGCTACCAATTAGGCATGCTAGGTCCATGTCTAGGACTGAGGTGAGTGTTGTGCTACGTGATCGGTTTTTTGCTACAATTCTCATTGCCGCAATTATAGGTGGGTTACCCCTTACCATACCGAGACAGCACCAACAAGGAAGTAACGGTGTTCTGGAAGGGACCAAGGACATTGTCGAACGTACCGGTCTCTCTCACTTCATACCTCGAATTCCCATGCTTATTGGCACGCCGACAGGGGGTGGTCATGCATGAAGTGGTGTCAGAAGAGACCGGAAGTGTAGTATCATTGCTGTAGGTGCCTTAAAATCACCGTCGGTACGATTTCTACTGACTCCGGTTACCATTTTATCTGGATTGTTATGGTCCGTTCGGCTGATGGGATGCTGAGTGTAGTCCCGCGGCGTTGATACACAGCTTCAAGGCCCTAACGATGCAGGGATGCGCATATATTGGCTACAATGCGTGGTCCCCGGATGACTGAGGGACTCTTGAGGTTTACACATTACGCCTGATACAGCTGTCTCCTAGTGGCAGTGCGAGGTCGTCATATGTACCTTGAGTTTTTATGGCTTTGTTCTCTCACCCTCTCATTCATGATAGCAACCTTGTAGCAACCGGGACATAATGACGTGTTAGAGAGTCAAATATATATTATACTCAACCTTGATCCCGGGTGCTGACTAGCATTAGAGAGCCCACGATTGGAAGCTGAGGTCGAAATGGTGTCTGAGACTTCAATCCGCCCGGGGAGACCTCGACGAAAGGGGTCTCGTCAATATCCCATGTCTGATATATTTCTGTAATTCCGACCAGGATAATTGAGCTCAGACAACACTCCCATTACCACTCGAATAACAGGCCGTGGCAGCCCGCGACAACTGCGACTCGATAACAATGCATACGACCATGAATTGCGAATGTTATGTTCGGCTACTGCGGTACACGTTAATTAAGTCACAGTGATTGCGCAGAGATGATGGTTTGTATTCCTGGAACGATAAAACAAAACAAAAAACGATTCCAACCTACACTCGAAAAAGCCTCCCCTTCAGTTCAGTTGGAATATCCGGCATCTGTGAGAAACGAATGGCGAGCGTCGCCTCAGAGATATGTGACATACATATATGCCCATTGTCCTCTCGCTTCGCTTCATCGACTAAGCAACACCAAAGATGAATACACCAGCGGAAGCCGCGGCATTCGAGATTTTCGTAAGGTTCCGCCACCTGGACATCTTGCTTGCAGCTCTGCAACTTGGTCTCCACCCATTGAAGTTTGGCAAGGGTGAGGGTTCCTATGTCATGGTCGGAAATGTAACTGTTCTGCAGCTGTGGAATCAACGGTAACGACACAGGCACATAGTCCACGCGTGGTTGATACATTCGACCACCCTCTCTCCAATTACCGACGATCAAAGCCCACTGATGCCAGCTTGAACCATGCTCTGGATACAATCGAGCCAGTCTGACCTTAAGATGAGAGGGGGACGAACAGGAATGGACATTCTGCTCTCTGCTTGAGACTGCCAAAAACAGTTGAGTATGGCTGAGTACAGAAGAAAATTGAAATTATAACTTACTAGTAGGATCTGATGAGTGGTGATGCTGAGTCGGAGTGGGTACTTCTCCGAGAGAGGAGCCAAGGCTCGGACGGGAGGAAGGCCAGGAAGGGAAGATACCCTCTCCGACGTCTATAACGTCTCGATCCCTCGGATGATATATGGAACCGTTGTTAGCCGTCTGAGTTGGTAGAGGGGGAGAGGTAACAAGGCGAGTAGCAGGTGACACAACGAGGTGAATAGGGTGAGAAGTGAAAAGGGTTGAGATGGCGCAGCGCGGGGAGGCAGTGCAGAACCGGGATGACATTCTCGCTGTGGGACACGGATGAGGAAAAACACTCAAAGACGAGATGCCTGAATCACGAGAGAGCGAGTCAGAAGTAGTTTAAATAACTGGGGGACGACGTGCACACCTTCATAAATGAGTCCGACAAGGCAGACACTCTTAAGTGTATAGGAGATGACACGCAGAATATTGAGTGAAAAGTGTCACGGAGAACAGGGCGTCCACAGAGAACTAAACGGGTGATGAAGAGAACCAGCCCAGTCGAGAGGAGCCCCATTTATAGAGAAACGCTACTGTAGTGAAACCGCACAGAGACACAACACTTTACGAAATGAACAACAGACTATCTGCTGTCAGCGCCGTCAGAGCTTGCTTACCGGAGTCCAACTTATACATGCCACCCTCCATTCCAACAGAACAGCAACATGAGAGATAAGCAAGCAATAGATCTACTGTATTCGTCACAAAAGCGGTGAAGACGGAAAGAGTTCGAGACGGAACAGATCGTAGAGCGTAAGGATGCCGAACGGGGAAACACAAGAGGAATCCGGCAGCTAATATTGTGGTCGTTTCTCTTGTCTTAGATATGACAGTAGCAATTTTATAAGTGGGGATCTTAGAGGACAAGGGGCAGAAGGGCCAACAAGTCTAGACGCCAAACAGTGTTGCACATATACGACCCCGCGATCTGTTTCTTGTCTGATTAGGATTGAAGGCGCGGACATACTGGACCGGCAAGAGTACTATGCAGAATAGGGAACCCCAGCGAACAAGGGACGGATGTGCGGGTAATCCCAATGGTTGCGTGGGGCACAACGGTAATTGCGGACACAGGCTGATTCGCATTCCAACAGTATTGCCAACGAAGAATTGCAGCCTGTATGAGGCGAGGAACAAGGGAAACATTGACCTGTTCCAAACGAGAACAATAATCATGTAAGCGCCATTTCGAGCCCCGCGACGCTGCTCCGTTACTGAGACTCTTGGAGATCCTAGGATGATGCCTACGCCCAGACAGGCTAGAGCATATGCAGCACAATAAGGATAGCCGAAGAGCGTATAAACTGGGGCCAGATCAACGTTTAAAAGTCCTTTGACGAGTTCCCTGGCAGTCACGGATCGCAATCAATCGCCCACCGAAACCGACGGTCCATCAGTTCCCCCAAGTTATATACGGTCCTATATCTGCGGAAGAGTAGAATGTGAAGCGTCATAAAGCCTTGTTGACCGTTCGGAGCTTCTGGGCACGAATGACGGAGGGACGAAAGTTGGACGAAAAAGTTGCGAAAAGGTGTCGTTGGGCGCTCTGTGTCAACCGCTTCGTCCCGGCATCCCCCGATCAATTCGCAGTCCGTCAGTGGCGTGGCACAGAATGCCTGCACTGAAGCTGAAGAGTTTTTGTGACGGTCTAAACTGGTCGACGCCGCCTACTTATCCTCGAAGGATCGCCGAGACCATGTTTGTGAAGGTCCAGTAGATGGGGGCGCTCACTGCCTAACGTTATTCGCCATCTTTTGACCTCCGAGTTCCGATGTTCCTTGAAGTTGCTGTTTCAGTCCCACCCCAGATCGCGTACTCCTGATCAATAGTCACCAGTGAAGCCAGTACCTGATTAGTGCACTACCATGCTGTTAAGGAGATGATAGCGAGCCAGTGTTATCCCGCCATTCAATCCCCGGAATATCGCGTCGTATATTTAGCGAACAAACGCGTTGCGTTGAGTCACCGTTGAGGGGTTTGGCGAAGATACTACAAGATAATACAGCAAGGATGAGGATGTCAAGGTTGGATACTAGATACATATACGGGGCTTTGAATCCAATAAATCGCCCAGGCCTTCACGAAATTCGCACTCATGCAGATTCGGTGGCGCAAAAGGCTAGCTCTTACAGCTTCCCCCTGGGCCACTCTACCACTCACGCAACGTTCTTCATCGCGTTCTTGGTCTCTTGAGGCATCAACTGCTCCAGATGTTGCGTGTGAGTGCTGCATCCGCCAGCTAGAAACGTCGCTTGACGTGGGTGTGAGCACTGCAACTGTATCTAGCAAGCAAGATGAAGCAGCAGGATACGAAGAGCAATTGTAGGCGTGGTAGGAGGCAGGTCAATGAGGTCTCGTGTTGCCACTGTGCCACCTCGTCTACGAAATGTACTCAGTTGGGTGTCGAACGAGCCTCATAAACCAAAGACGGACCTTCTAACTAGTCAATATATCAACAAGGGTACCCGCCCACCTTTGAGTCGAGTACATGGCAAGCTGGCCACAGCAGCAGTCCGACATTAATGCCAGTAAGATTCGATGGTGGTCTCGACGACGACCCGACAAGTTAAATCTGATACGTAGTGAAGATTCCGTACTCGTCGTACATCACGCAAAGTTTTGCACCTTGTCACAGTCGATATGTAGTGTTGCGAACACCATGGCAAAGTCTAGCCTTACCTTTCCTTTCCAGAGCTCGTGTGACCCGTAAAGTTGCGGGATTAGAGTGCCGCAGAATTCCCAAATCTAACGATCACGTCGAGCAGTCAAGATTCCAAATAATCCGGTGGCGACATGTATGGACCCAAGAAATGTTCTGAAGTGACACTGAATCGGAAGGACAAGGCGAGAAATTAGTCGTAAAGATTCGTATTCCCTAGGCCTGCGCAGGAGGAATCGGATGTCAACCTGGATTTGTACGACCGAGCCGCTGAAGCCGTTTCTGAGTTTGAGGCAAGAGCGAGGCAAGAGCGAGGAAAATCGGAGGAAAGAGTCCATATGATCATTGATAAGTCACAACGGGAATTTATCTTAGTTGCGCACGAGGAGCTATGAGGAGGAGTCAGAAGACCCGTCGAACGTGCGCGATTGAGAGAGATCCAAAAGTGGACGAGCGGCCGGACCCAACCGGGCCGGTATTTCTATTTCTTTTGAACAGGTTTTTCGTTTCGCGCCCTTGCACGAACTCCACCTCGCACACTAATAGTACAATTTGCATCCTGACTCTTCTGTCTTCCCTCCATGCGCAAACAAATAAATCACAATAGTCCCCGTACTTGTGATCGTTTGCATGTATTTCTGGATATCGGACCTGGCACGCTCATGCATATCTAGCGCACATGGGCCACATGAAAACGATGATGATACCTAGATGATACCAAAATAACCAAAGAGAGCGCTTCCTCCAAGCGAACTACGTTCCTGATCCTGACCCATCACCCCTCCGCGTGTCTCGGTCTCCCTATTCGAACATCGCAAGGATACGGCTCGCCCACCTATATAAACGAGACATCCGGGCGGGGACAGGGGGCGGTTTGTCTGACCTTTGATCTGTCCATTTCGCTGCTCCTCAGCAGGGAGTCAGGTCCAGCTATGACTCGCATCACATTCCCTATCTTCCTGTCCTTCCCTCTCCTCTTCTCGGTCTTCCTGTCTAGCACCCTCGTTTCCTCTGTTCCCCTGGAGGATAGTACGTCGCCTCTCCTTTCCTCGACCTCTTTCCTTCGAACTGACGTCTAGATCGAAAACAGGAGATGCATCATATACCATCGACCTCAACCCGTACCCCAACAAACCCAAGCTTACATTCAATTCTCAAGGACAGTTCAAGATCACCGTGTTCTCAGACCAACATTACGGAGAGAACGCATGGGACGTTTGGGGACCGGAGCAGGACGCGAATAGTACGGAGTTGACGGAGACGGTGTTGCCGAGTGAGAAGCCGGATTATGTGTGCGTTTCTCCATCTTGTGGTTAGGGGCGCGAGCGAAAGGAGAAGGCGGGGTTGAGATGGTGTGATCGACGGCGGATCCTGATGGACTTTACTTTCTTGACAGTGTAATCAACGGTGACTTGATTACTGGCGAGAGTGCGTCTTCCCGTCCTTGCAATCTATCGCATGAACAAATTCTTAGCATGTCGCACCCCAGACACCTTCAAGGAAAACTCGACAGACTACGTCAACATCCTTCTCGCACCAATCATCCAAGCCCAGATCCCCTTCTCCACCACCCAAGGCGTGCGTCCGCCTCTCCGCCTTACCACCTTATACCCCCTAACTTACCCTCTATCCAAACGGGTATAGAACCACGACAATCAGGTCAACATCACCCACCTCGCAGAGATCAAACGCGAGCTCTCCATCGCTCCTCTCTCCTACACCCGCGTCGCTCCCAACGGTGTCGGTGGTGACCCCGAAATGGGCCCAGGGACGTATTGGGTCCCGGTCTACAACACCACCAATGGTACGTCCCCTTCCCTTCTCGCCGCCGCCCTTCCCTCCATCCAACTATTCATTCATTGAACGATAATTGACCGGCGACAATCGATCATACAGACACCGAACCCGCTCTGGTACTCTGGTTCTTCGACTCCCGCGGCGGTTTCGGACCCGGCCCCTCCGCTGACTCGAACCCGAACCCGGACTGGGTCGATGCGACGGTGGCGACTTGGATCAATAAGACGAAGGAGGCGATGGATGAGACGTGGGGTGAGGCAGGTACGGTTGGGAGGGGCAGTTTGGCGTTTGTGCATATCCCGCCGTGAGTCTCTCCATTTTCACCTTACATAGGCCGGGTTGGGCGGTGATGGGGGTTTGACGGTAGGAGTGGGAGGCTTACTTGTGGACCGGATAGGCATGCGATACAGGCGGTGCAGGAGAGCTTGAATACGACGGATGGGTTGAATGGTACGTTTTGTTCAGCGTCTTCCGGCACATATCCTGGTTCTCATGTTGATGTCAATGTACAGCGGACACACTCGGCTCTGGCTCCACCGAAGCAACCACAGACGACGCCAATATCGGAAAGGACGACCCGTTCTACACGGCCGTGACCGCGATCCCGAACCTCCACGCCCTGATTTCAGGCCACGGTACGTACTCTACTTAGCATCTTCATCTTCTCCGCCGCAGAGACCTGATACGTGTGGCGTGTGGCGCGACCTGTACAGATCACGGAAACGAATGGTGCGCCCGAGAACCCACGCGGAACACCGTCTTCTGCTTCGACAAACACGCGGGCTACGGTGGCTACTCCTCCGACGGCTGGGGCTACGGCATCCGTAACGTCCTGTTCACATCTGGCTCCGTCCATGAACCGCCACAATCGTGGATACGGATGCAGAATGGAACGATCATTGCTCCTGTCACGCTGGGAAGTGGATTCTCGGGTTAGTATCGGTTTTCAGCTATGAGCCCCTCTTCCTTTTTAATATATGTGTAATTATCGGTGAGCGGTTCTGCGTGATTGAGTGTTGAGTGTTTCTGTGGCTGATTTGAGTTTGATGTGGGCTGTAGGTAGTGATAGTAGTGCGGGACTGACTAGTGGTGCGGGGATGAGAGCGAGAGTGCGAGAGGGAGTAGGATGGGCTTGGAGAGTTGGGAGATTTGGAGCTGGAGGGGGCGGTGGCGATGGGCTAAGTATGAGGGGCTGGGGTGTGGTTGGATTGGCATGGAGTGTCTTGGTTTGTTTGAGGTGATGTGTTGAGTTTATTCAGTGGTACGGTCGAGTGTCGCTCTTGATTCGAAGTCGTTGATCTTTTTCGTGGATGTTAGCAAGGTAGGGGGAGAGTTCATATGCAAGCATGGCCCGGTGGTGTAACGGATGTGCACGCCTGTTTATCATGTGGACTGCTACTCCGTACTCTTACATCGTTGACAGGAAGTCCCAGTTCGATTCTGGGTCGGGCCGCTTATCCGTCATCGATAGACCTTTTGCATGGAATATCGCTTTCCTTTGTTGATCTTGCCTGCTTTGTTACGGTGCGTGCCCAGCTGACGAGTTGGATCTGTTTCTCCTTCTCTTACGGGCTACCGCACCCCACTGCGCTTACTCCCCTTCGATTCAAGTGGATTAACGACTCATTGGTGTAATGGTCGGCACGTCCGTACTACATTGGGCACCGATGGTAATATTTGCATTGCTCACATATGGGAGATCCTAGTTCGACTCTGGGACGAGTCCTTTCTAGCAAAGTCAATACTTTCCCAATATTTTTATACTGTTGTGTCGGTGTTTCACAGTACTCAGTAGCAGGCATCTTGGATAGGATATTGACTTATTCGCGACCTACTCGTATATGACGGTGGCTTTCATCTATTTAATATGGATCTTCCCTCCTTTGTTGTGGCGCGTGCCACCCCAGCGCCATACGCGACTTCCATCTGCTTCTCCTTTATCCTATGAGCTACTGCACCCCTCTGTCAATGTGTATATTCTTCGTCGATTGAAGTCGAGGGAAGACTCGTTGGTGAAATGGCTAGCACGCCCGTACTGACATACTGGGCGCCGATGGTCATGCATTACTCATATGGGAGATCCCAGTTCGAGTCTGGGACGAGTCCAGTATCTGATTCTCTAGAGAACTGTTTTATTCCAGTGTCCTTATAATGCAGTTTCGGTGTTCGATAACTCAAAGTTCTCGGTTAGAGTGTGTGGCGCGCGTGCGCCACACGTAAACGGGATTGTCGGTCACTTCGTTGTCCGCACCGTAGACTCGCACTTGAATAGTTCACTCATCACCCACGAGTGGATATAAAGGAGCAGATATGAGGTGAGGGTCCAGTGATACATCGTATTTGACATCAAGAAAAACAACTTGACAATACAATTAGGCCGTATTCTTGGCCGTTACAGAGCATTGTTACATACAGAGAGTGCAGAGCGAATAGATCTTGGAACTAGGAACTTCACGGAACATCGTCTACGTATCATACCAGTCCGAGTAAGATAACATATGCGTCAACGTTTGCGCTTCCCAGGAACCACGAAACGAACAGTGCCACACCGATACTCCGTAAACGGCCACCCTTCGCGCTCCATACGACTCAGATCTTCAGCCGTTCCCAACTCACGGTCGTCCATCCAAACACGCAGGCCGCAAACGAGCTTATGCTCTGACCAATCACTATGATTAAACAGAAAAGGTTCGATAAGCAAATGGATGGAGGACTGAGGAGCGAGAAACGTGTTGGGCGTACTCCTTCTGGCATTTCGCCGTACAGTACTTGACCGTCTTGCACGCGCTACACTGCGATACACCGTTCGCAGGACACCCTCTCTTCCCACATTCGGCTCTCGAGAATCGTTGGTTTTGGAGAAGGAACAGCTGATCCATGACGAGTGCAAGTGATGAGCAACATTGACACGCTTGCCGCCGCAGAGAGGGAACGTGATGCTTTTTCCGGGGGATGGAGACGTGTTCTCTCGGGTGGAAAGGTCGAGATCGAGGAGAGAGCGAAGGAGGCGGGGACGAGGAAGGTTAGGGTAAAGCGCTTCGAGAGTGGCGGTTCGGTTGTCATTGAGGGCCTGATTAATGAACTTGAAGGTCGTTCCCATCTCACCTGGCACAAGTCAAGGTTAGCACCAAATTCGAGGAAGCGGGACAAAGAGCGAGAGGAGGAAAGTAGTCTCGTACCTATCGTGGCTATCCACCCCGGCCGGTCCACACCATTTCGAGTGGCCGTAGTCACCAACCACTCCTGCGTCTCCAAAAGACCACCATTGATCCAAGCTAAAACTAGGTGCTTCTGGTCTCGCTCGGAGCCCGAGGTGCTCAGGACATTTCCGTATCCCCTAATCGTACCGAGCGTCATGTCCTCCTCAGGTGGCACGGCCCCCACAATATTCCGTTCTCTGACTTGCTTGAACTGTAACTCCCAGAGACTGGGCGAAAGATGGGTTGCCCGGTATAAGGACTTGTACTCTGTCGTCTTTTTGAGTTTCTCAGGGTCATGATAGATCATCATGTCCAAGAGGTAGGCTATGCCGTGATTGATATAGCGTTCGTCTGACTGGAAAAAGACACCTTTTGAGAGACGCAGCATGAGCTGATGCATCGATTCGAACGGGAAGCCTTTGAGTCCTTTGAGTAGGCGACCAAGGATGGAAGGCGCATCTCTCGGACGCCCTTCGAACTCTCCATAGCAAGGCAAGAAGTTGAGAGCCCTAAAGTATCTGCTCAATGCGGCGACATAAACGATCCATTCCGGACCATGAGCATGTCGCCAGCCTCGTGCTAGGATGGAAAGAGTCAGATCGGTTGGGATATCCATAGCGCTGGAGGCCAAAGCACGCGTTAGTAACAACGATTCTTCGAGGAGCTGAAGTGGTACGAGAAAACACTCAACAGTATTACGCTGGGATCAAAGTCTGCGACCCTCGCGATAAGTCCGGCCAGGGTTGCCAGCTCCCGAACGGAATGTGTTACATTTTCCGTTTCATCCCAAACCTACGCATCGCGAAGAGTGGGAAAGACGTCGTTACATAAACTTCGAAACATGATATCAGCACAAAAGAGGCGCACTTTTTCCATGATCCTCGTCCAGTACTTCCTCAACTCTTTAATCACCTGAACAGTTTCACCAGTCGGCAGACCAGACGCCTCGTCCAGGGTGAGTGCATCGAACAATATTATCAGTGGAAGAGACCACGGCGCGTTGCCATCGAGGTGCTCGTCATACCCAGATGGGTGGGTAGGACTGAACGGAACGCTGTCTCTAGAATCTGGTTTGATGGTTGATCTGTCATACTCAAGTATCCCAAGGCAGAGCTGTTCTGCAACACCAGCCTTGACTAGCGCCTGCCACGGACGCATGCTGGGTTTTTCAGCAGCTTTGTGAACAGCTTTCAGAGCTGGTCGAAGGTGCTAGATGGAAGCAAAAGTTTAAATTGTCAGTGAGCATTATTGTCAGGAGATATACATGTGGATGGTCGCACCAGTATCGTGTCATTCCATTTGTTGGTCACTCCGTTTGTGGTCTTGCGGAAACCTAGCACAGATACGATGCGTTCCGGGTCCGAGTCGCTATCAATGGTTGATGTAGAGGCGGTTGACGGTAAAGTATCCCAGAATGTCGAGTTAGACGCAGACAGCGACATGCTTGTCGTCGTCCAAAGAGCAATACTGTCCAAGATGGTGGTGGTCAGGAAAGGAAACCGAACAGCAGTGACACCGATCGGACACCGCGAGTGCGGCCGATTTCAAATCAAACGCCACAGTGGCACCTCGTTGCCTACAACCAAAGTGACGTCTTCTTTCAAATTCTACCCCAAAAATAGACACAGCTAAGCGCTGAGCATTGCGTCATAAGCGAGGACACCCAAGTACAACGTGAACTCACACGCGGCCTGTGATGGACTTTCTTTCTCCTCACTAACACCTACTACTACTGAATCGTCAGAAAAGGCCAATTGTCCATAATGGCTCTGGATACCGCTGCGCTCGTTGAGGGCATTGTGTCGTCGGCAAAGGCCTCAATTGCGGTCATTCTGGTTATGGTGCGTCCTCAACTTCATCAGATTGTGAGGCCAGCACTTCGCAACCCTAGAAGTTTACTTTAGACCTGTACAATACTCCTTCGTAGATATACGGTTATGCCACTCGAAAATGGGGAGCTGTGTCCAAGGAAGGAGAAAGTGTACGCTGTCTGATGCTTCCTTCCACATCTACCGGGTCACAATTTAATCATATCGTTGGGGTAGAATATTTCCAAAATCGGGACGACAATATTCTTGCCTTGCCTACTCTTTTCAGAAATTGGGCCTCTATCGACAGCCGAAAATCTCGCTTCATGTCCGTGTCATTATCATATGAGTTTTGCCTCGAAGTTCTGAAACCAGGAGCTGGTCTTACGCTTCTATGGCTGAGCAGATTGGCCCATCATCCCCTTCTCACTCGCCTTCCAGTTGGTATCACTTCTCGTCGGCTTGGGATCACAGAAGATTTTTAAATTCCCGCACTATTATGTTCCTATGTTCATTTTCAACAACGTGAGTTTCTTTCTCCCTTGACTCAGGTCCCTCCTCAGGCTACCACCTAGCGATTATTCACTTCACGTCATTGCTGTGGCTTCATACGATAGGTCACTTCACTTCCCCTTCTCCTGATTCAAAGTCTTTCCAAGACGGGAACATTTGATGATCTACTGCAGCCCGGGGAGACGATGCAAATGCTCGTCAAGCGTGGGACGGTTTATATACTCATCAATGCCCTCGTTGGTAACATGACACGGTTTGCGCTCGGTCCATGTCAGTTTCATCCCTTGTTTTCGTGTTCTTCGTTTTGACTCGACTCCTGGGTTTGGCGTGTGCGCTCGTACTGTCGTTTTATGTGGCGATTTCATGCGGAGGACTACTGACGTCGGTGCTCCATTCGTCCAGATTTGATGAAGTCCCACGAACCCTGGACATGGATGAACCCGTTCGCCGACGATCCCTTTCACAAATCTTCGAACGAGTCCGACGAGGCGTCCCTCTGGAAACATGGTCCCGTTCACCTACCCACAGACGTCCACAATTCCGACCCACATCTCCACCCACTCTATCTCAATCCAGACAGTGTCCAAATTCCTGGCCAATCGCACGAAGACGGTGGACATCCCTCTGACGCGCATTCCGATTCAGAAACAGAAGAACCCAGCACAAGTCAAAAGATGAAGTGGAAACGTCGCGTGATGGGTGGCGTGAAGAAGGTTTGGATAGGGCTGAGGACCATGATGAATCCACCGTTGGTGGGCGGATTGGCGGCGGTGGTTTGTGGGCTTGTGCCATTCCTGCATATGTGGTTATTTAGACAGGGATGGTTGTCACCGTGAGTCCTATAGTTCAAAGTCCGTGGCCCTGACTTCGTATCACCTCCATGACCGGGACAAAAAGCACACCCGACCTGATACTGAGCTCTCATTTCTGTTGGGAATCATAGGCTCGCAGACTCCATCGAAAATATAGGCGGTCTCTATACCGCCCTGCAGATGTTCGTCTCCTCTTTCATATCTCTTCGACCACTCCACACTTACCGATTGCGTTCATGCTACAGGTTTGTCCTTGGCGCACACCTGTACTCGAAGAAAGGCACACATGCAAGCATACCGACCCTCATCTGGCTCTTCCTGTGGCGCTTCTTCCTTGCGCCTGCCCTCTCAATTGGAACGATTTATGGAATCAGGCAGAAGTGGCCTACGGCGATGGTACCTATTCCTTCTGCTTATTATTCTATATGCCTTGTTCTCCCAGATTCTGACGTTTCATATACAGGTCGAAGATCCTATGCTCGACTACGTGTTGATGCTGTCGAATGTAGGCCCGCCTGCGTTAACGCTGAGCGCTATCGCGACAATGTGCGTGCATTTCCTCGTTCCTGTTATGCCCATTGCCTCTTCTCTCCATCCCTTGTATCACAATTTTTGTCCCACGACGAAATTTGACGGCCTGATCCTTCTTCGCTCATACAGGGCGGACCTCGACTCAGACGCCGATGGTGCTGTTTCACGTATTATCACGCTCAGCTACGCAGTCACACCATTGATTGCATTGCCCATCACCGCTGTGTTGCAATTCGCAAGCAAGATCGAGGATGGTCAGTGAGGGGGTGAGGGATACATTCAAATTATTGGCTTCGTGGCATGGACTACAACCTAAGGCAATTCCTTCTTCTGTACTCATGGGCGATTTGATACGACTCTGACATTGTACAGTAGTACAGCCTGTATATTTGGTACGCACATGGGGACATGGCGACCCGTAATTGTTGGTACACTTGGGTGTGGCTTCTCTAACTGGGCTGATTTTCTTGTAAAACCTTGAAGTTACGATATTATTATGGTGTCAGTGTTGAACGTACATTATTCGCTATTGTCACGATGCTGTCGATGAATACCGGAGGCCCTGATACCACGCACTTACTCGGGGCGCCACGCAGACTGTGTGGCGTTCCGCCGTTATAATCAGTGATTTCCTGTGTTCCGCGTTCCTCCGAAAGTGGCCAATGGCTCCGGATCCACTTCGTCTCATCATCCTGTTCGCACTCGATGTACTTACTTCTCTACAGACGCAGCGAAGGCTCCTTGAGCATCCTGCTCGGCTTACGATAAGAAACCTACTGGCTTCGTGGCTTTTATAACCTATTTGCGCTCATTCAAACATTGACAGCCTGTTTTTATCAGGGCCGCCCACGATCCACTCAGGCTGGCGCTCGGATTTCACCCTCCTCGCCACAAGCTCTCTCCTCGATTTGACTTGACCGCTCCATGTAATAGTTATAGCAGGAAGCTCTCTATCTTTCTAGTCCTTTCTGATACAGCTTCAAGCTCTAATTCTGACCCTAGCTCGACGATACCACTCTCTGATCTATGCCGCGACCTCAAGGCTCCGCCGCATCCTCTATATCCCGCGTCTTCATGGAAGAACACCAACAGCTCCATACTTTTCGCGATCCGACCGACGTCCCATGGTATAAATCGTAGGTCAGCATCATGATAATATGTTGTGCACACTCGTTCAAAGGCCCATCCAGGCTGCCTCTGGCCGGTTTCCAAGCATAAGTACTTGCTGGCGACGCGTACGTAGGGACGGCAACGCGACCGTCGTCATCGGTGTCCACTGCCCAATCCTTGTCGTGCGGGTGTCTACTGATACACGATATTTCTCGCAGTCCCTCGATCATGATCTAGACATAGTGCTGTAACATACGCATTCTCGATTGCCTTTGGGATGCATTATCGTCTCCAGGGCCCGGGGCATCCTTCCCTCCTTTTATCTTATTAGGCGCACGCTCTCATCTCCATGCATCTGTAGGCATCTGTCCCTCTCAATTTGCCTCCGGTAAGTTGTTTCTTGCCCCTTTTGCCTCCGCGCCCTTTCGAAATTGTTACCCCATGTGCATAACCTATTCGAAACTGATGTGCGGAGAAATCAGTTGCTAATCTGCGGTCGCGATCTGTTGCATCATACACAATGACCATCACCGGGATGTGAAGTGTCGCAGGACCTTGCTGTGGTTTCGAGTACAACGCTCTCTGAGAGCTTGTGTTTCTGTGATGTGCGTTTGAGCATCCCAGCGTGTTCTATTATGGTGCAGCTCCGAGTCGATGGGAAGAATGCCCACTTGGCTGTTCTCGAAGCTTGTCACACTGCAGCGTAATGTTTAGCTGGCATCCTTCCAGAACTGCGCCGCCGGGACTCATCTATCTTCCTATGCTATAGTTAGCACTCCACTTTCAACCGTGCGCAGGCGAAGATTATGCTATCCGTGGGGATAACATCCGGCCTGTCTACTCAATAGCTCCCTCGTATGATCGAGGCTGCTGCGGGTGTCGTTTGGTGGCGTTGAACCGAGTGGTGTCCCTTTACAACGAAAGGCACTTCTGCGTACACTCTCTCAGGATGCAGTCATGCATGTCTGTCCCTTGTGCGATATCTTGCTTACCAGTACACTTTAGTATAGTTGCTGGCTGTGTCTCTAATCCAATTCGGCTCGTCGTATCGCATCGGGCTCAGGGCAGGTTACATATGTATACGAGTTAATAGCCTTGGCGCTCAACTGCCGGATCTGCATAAGCACGCTCTGCATGGCGCTATCGACACGGTCGAGCTGATGAGAATCGGTCTGCTCTGCCCGTCGTTCGATGCTTCACACTGTGTGAGGAAGAGCAGGGACACGGGACGTGAAAACCCGTGATGCGGAGGCAGGAATCTGCAACGACTAGCGGGAACTGTGTTGTCTTGTTCTCGCGAGAGTGCACGACAGTAAAGCATCTTCCGTACTCGTCAATATAGGTGAATTATGTCATGTTCCACAGACTTGGGAGAGGAACCTGGAGAAGATCAAGTGAACAAAGTATTTGGAAATATTTTTCCTGCAAGCCAGCCGCCATGGCTTTCTACGGTGTGATGTACGATGGGCCCTTGATGCGGTGGACGTTGGCGCTAGCTGAAGGCAAGAATCAGGTCGCACAATATTATCCTATGTTCCGCAATATGGAGTACAAATCATGACCAATCGCTAGCTCTTGTGTCGGCGGCGTAAACAAATTCGTATCCTGCATCCACATCGTTCTATCCACACCAGACTAGAAATGTGTAAGCCTGTATTCCTTGGATGCTAGGATCAGAACGGAAGGTCAAGCTCGAAAGAGAGGACACTAGGATACCCCTACATCATCTGACAGGCTAGTCGCCTAAGTCAGTTTGTCTGCCCCCGATTTTGAGTCTTCCTGACGACATCTCTACGTCTAATTCGCGGTGCCGAACTGTCCAGCGATAGGGCTGACAATGACTCGCAGTCAGGGTGCCCTCCTGAGCAATATGCAGTGTACAAATGTGCGAGAGGAGACGACAAAGAATAGCCCGAGTGAGTTCCGCCATAGAGGGTTTAGAAGTAAGACGTGCAGGCGGCTGATATACGCGTGTCCCATGTCCGCCAGAGCCTCCGAGAAATCATTCAGCTTTGAATGACCAGAAACAGGATACGGTATGTACTCGTGCCGGACTCTTCATCAGGGAACAAGAGGGGACCCGATTGACGGTTTAATTGGCCTGTCTTACCTCAGATTGGCGTACACAGGCGACGCGAGCGCGAGTATCAAAGTCAAGAAGCTCCGGTCTCTAAAACCGCTTGTCCATACCCTGCTCACAGCCGCTTCCCGGCTCTCTTCGACTACCAGAAGGTCGTCAACCGAAAGGTTGAACGTCAGTTAGCTGCTATACCCCTCGGAGCCCTCGGCACCCAGTACCAAGAAGTGGCCCTCGTAACCTGTCCTTACGAGAGCAAAAGAACGGGAAATGGGGAAGGAAGAGGCTTGGAATATTCGCCTCCATCTGCCCACATCCTGCTTTGGTTTGTGTGGACCAGGACCTTGAGCAGCTTTGCTTCCGGCGGCCATGTATCATAAGTCTATCGGTATGCATCGGGCGCCTGCACTTTTACCCCATCTGAACTCGACCCGATGACGACGCTTCTTCAGGAAATTGATGGCGACGATCGGAAGGGCATGAACTACGCACTGGGCTCAAAGGAGTAATCATCGCTAGCTCGTGTTCCTTCTTCGCCTTTCTTCCCCATCATTGTCCCAGCGCTGCATAGCAGAATGCATTGTATGTGCCCATTCCAGCACTTTACGAATAATATCCTGGTCAATTCTGCGATGAGTAGTCAACCAGCCAGAATCTTTCTCATCGTCGTGTATTGTCGCATGAACTCGACTGACAGTTGTACAGCGAACATGTCCGATAAACGAGGATACAAGATATGATTTATCCTGATGGCTTCCCCGGATCTTATTTACTTTATCGATGCCCGGCACGCCTCACGACCTGAGTTGAAAATACCCGGCATGACGCGACGAAAATTCAAAAAAACGGCTGAACCCAGCGCGTAAACGCGCAATAACACCTTCTTTCGGATACTTAGACCGTGCTCTTGGAGCATCGGCTCACCTCGATGCTTGTTATGGATCCCCTAAGCTGACGAACCCTGAACTTTCAAGTGAAAGGACAATTTGTCTGAAATTTTTGACTTGGCGAAGAGACTGAACGGCACCTGAAAAACATGCAAGGGGTTAGGAGGAACGGAGCTGAGGAAAGGGGCGGGGCGTGGGCATCGCGAATCCTCGCGGTTGTTTTGATCGCCCGTCGCGTCGCAACCGATGAACAGGCGCCTCGTTGCAGCGCTAACATTTTTTTTGACTAGCAACTGTGCCACGCTTTTCGACTGAAGCGCGTTCCGATACAGATACAAATTGACCGGTCTCGCTTTGGATCCTGTCTGTTTCCCCTTCCTCCTTCCATTTGCCACCAGCCGCTGCTCATACCCTCCATCCCTGCATACCGCTCAGTTCGGCACGAGACGTGTCACCCTATATCCATCCTCATTCATCACATACTTGATTTCCGCATCTGCCCCTGGTCCCTTTTGCACCGCGTACCTAAATACTCGTCAAAGGATCCAAACGAGACCTCCGTTATCAATCCAGTCTCATTCCACCCAGTTTTACACGTCACCTGCTATGGCTACCCTAGGCATACCCTATTTCCTCGAAGACAAGACCGGTCTCCTCACTAGCTCAGACTTCACAGACGTCAACGATCGAATGCGTCTTACCCTTCGCTGTACGCTGAAAGACTCTACCCGTTCCGCGTATATGATCCATTCCAGCTCTTCGCGGGTACCCGCTGCCGCCTTGGATTTCGGTTCGAAGGGTGAGCTCGGGACAGTCACAATTAATGTGAGCGCGTTGAGTGGCGTGGGAGGAGGGAGGCCGCACGGAGTCGGGAGGGCGAGCCTAAGTGCGGGGAAGACGAGGTCGATGAAGGAGTGGTTGGTCAAGGTGAATCCGTTTGGGAGGTCAGTCTTTCTTTCTCAACGTTTGATGGTCGTCGGTCGGCGCCTTTGTGTTGGGCTGTCCGGGTCTCCCTTTTTGGTGATTCTACTTCCGGTGGAACGCTTCGTGACAGCGATCACACTTTGCTTCCGCTCGAATGTTGGGAGGTTGATATACTAACATGATCCATCCTACTCCTGCGTTTATAGCTCAACCTTCCGTAAATTCGTCGCATCAGACGGGCAGACGTACACTTGGAACTGGCGGAGTAGAGAAAACTTTGAGTGGACCGTACGTCTTCATACCTTCTCCCATCTGCGGCCCTGGAGTTGCTGGTACTAACGAGCGTGCCTACTTCAGTGCCTAAATTCGTCAAATTACCTCGTCGCATACTATAGTCTCAAAGTCCCCGGCGAGCCAGTCTACCCTGGCTCAAGTGGGTGCATGTTGACTGTCGACGAATCATATCCTCATCTGGCTGTCGGTGAGTATCCTTCTAATTACCTTCAACATATGTCGTCGATATTATCTGGAAATAAAGTCTGACAATCTGCGACGGATACAGAACTTCTTGCATCGCTAATCATCATGCGGCATATTGCTCAGCATGATCTGTAATTGCGTGGCCGTCGACTTCAACAGCGGTATCCGCTTTCCGTGATCGTCGCGGTCGTGTTGTGTTTCATTCATCGTATTGCCTCGCGGACGTTTGAGCGAACATACAGTTTCGTCGTTTCACCTTGACATCATCAGCAATCATCGCCTCCTTGCATATTCATTCTCATCATTGCACTCGTCCCTATCCCCATTTCGAGACTCCTACCTATCATCACCCTCACCGCCAGATGCGATCTAGTGTCCACTTCTCATACCTCGTCTACGCCTCGCATTCGGACCCTGCCCCAGCTCCGTCTTATCTCGAACTCCGACCTTGCTGTGCATAACTCCAATCGTCAGCCCGCATCACTCTTTCCTTCTTCATTCCATCTCACAGCCTTCCTCTCAATGCCTAGTCCATCTATTAGCTCTCAACAGTCAACCCATGTTCCTTATTCCATATGTTCCTTATACTGTATCATACCCTGTATCACCCCACGTCACCTTCGACCTTCCTTCCAACCTCACATCTCTCCTTACCTTTGTCTCGTTCCGTCTCTATCACCCGTCGACCGCGTCAGCTTCCGACCTAGTCGCCACCTTACCTCGCCTCCAATATCCCTTCGGTTCCTCTCGTCACTCCGACCTCTAATCCCATCTACACTACCATAATAATATCCCTAATCCACGGGGACGACACCGAAGACGTCGAGAGCCGCAGGCGGTACCAATGTTGGAGGGCGGGGGACGGAACGATGTCCATGACGCTGGCAGGATTGGGAGGATAACTCGATGGTGACGAAGACGAAGCAGAGCGCTAGAGGTGTTCCTCTTGAATCTTGCACAGAGTTTCGCTTTCACTCCTTGTCTCTGTTCTGTCTATTCTGTACAACGCACGGTCCCGGCGGTCAACCTACTTAGTAGTAGTCATCTCGAGAAGAAGTCATTCGTTTACTTTACGATATTGGTTACTCATAATTCGAATCAAACGCCAATGCGTAATCTGTTATAGTTCTCGTATTCTTCGGTGAGACTACAATGATCAACTTTTGGTGCGAGTACGCGTAGGGCTACAACCTGGCTACAATGAACTCGAGTCTCGAGGCGGTGTGGTGTCTGTTATCCACATCCTCCATAGGTGGTCGGGATGAAGACCATGGATCTATTTACATAAGTATGCCTTGATCTAAGTAAGAGATGGCTGACCTTGTCGGTGGGGTGCTGGCAAGAGACGAGGTCCTCAGACTTACAAGTATTCTCAATATTGTTGCGATACCCCTACGATGAATAACCTACCCGGCTTCTGATGACACTATCCATATAAATGAACGTATCGGCCGGCTAGCTCAGATGGTTAGAGCGTCGTGCTAATAACGCGAAGGTCTTGGGTTCGATCCCCACGTTGGCCAGTCACCCTGCAAGAGATCCTTTTGTATATTGATGTTGCTGTCACGGTCGCACGTGTACTTGATACACCGTTGAACCGAGTCTTCTGACTACGGCTAACGACAACTCATCCACCGTTTCAAAGACATCCATCTAAAGTTTCATACAATCAGTCAGTACATCCTCGCTATATCGGAATATTGGCAGACTCACTGGGCACCGCATTCCCCGCCGAATTCACCTTCGCCTTCAACGCACTACTCCCGCAAATCAACCCCCTCACAAACGCCTCCGCCACAACATTCGCCCCCGTCGGACTCGTATGCGTATGGTCAATAGGGTAATATGTCGTCACGAGCGTCTGCCCCAACGCCTCGTACGCCTGCGCCGTGTAATCGAAGTGGTCAACGTAGACCACACCAGTGCGTTCACCGATCTCCTCGGCATAACCTACGAAGCGGGAGGGCGCGGCCATTGTGTCGGAGGTGGAGGAGGTCCAGATGTTGTCGGGGGTTTGGGAGGAGATGATGGGGATTGCGCCTTTGCCTTGGAGGGAGGTTATGGCGTTTTGGAGGTAGTAGGGGAATGTATGGATGACGACGGTGGAACCACTGTAGAACCAATCCGGCATTAGTCTTCAAAACAGACGATACGATGGCAGGCAGACTCGACGTACTCCGACTCAGTCACCGTGGTCGTTGTATCGTAGCCATCTCCCACGGCGTCCTCCCTTCCATTGTCAACCGTGCCACTCGACCCGTCGTTGTGCCCGAACTCGATGATCACAAAGTCGCCAGACTTGACGGTGTTGATGAGTGTCGTGAAGCGACCTTCGTCGGTGTAAGACCGTGCGCTACGACCAGCGACGGCGTCGTTCACGACGGGGATGGTGAGGTATTGGGCTAGATATTGACCCCATCCTGTGCAGAAAGAATGTGATTGTCAGTAGGTGGACATGAGGCGGTCGAAGGCAAGGCGGTGTCATGGTCTCGTATGAATAAAAGGCTAATATTTATCACTGACCATCTGTCCCAGAGCCTCCTCCACCCTTGGCCATCGTCGAATCACCAGCCAGATACACCGTCTGCGCAAGGGCAAGTTGCGAGCAAGCAAGAGAGACCAAGGCGGAGAACTTGAGGAGTCTAGCCATCTTCGTATACACCGAGGTGGGACGCCGGGGGGTAAGGTTTGGCAGAACGTGGAGGGCTAAACCGTGTCAAATTATAGAAATCCTCCAGTCAGGTCCATGGAGCGGATACACAACGCTTTCGGGAGCAGCATGGACAGCACGGTTGTGTATGACCATGTATCGGACCGACAAAGCATGGCGAGGTAGCAGGTGACAGGAAACGAGAAAACAATGGAGAAATCTCGCGGGATAGGATGGACGGATGGACGACGAGGGCGAAGGAACCAAGGTCACATAACATAGCAGACTTACGACAGGCACTCAACCGTGCGTTGCGCGTCCTTCGTGCTCACATGCCACATCTTGCTTATTGCCCTGCGTGACCATCGATGTGGGCAAGGAAACGAACGTTGAAGACCTGGTGATACACGATCTGCCGGACCGCTACGGTGCCAAGTGAGCTTTTGACTGGAATCCTTGAACACAAGGTAGAATAGACATCTCGGTGATCAATGGCTCGCACCAAAAATGGAGGATGGCAATGGAAGATCTACGAGGAGTTCGGTGTCTGTTAGCGCAGGTGTCTGTTAGCGCAACTTCCGAGTGGCGATCAAGTGGAAGGATGTCGATTGTGAGAAGTCATGTACACACCTCGCGAATTCAGCGACATACATCCAGCCGTGTCAAATATCACAGAGTGCCACCGACCCTCTCCTGTTTGTTCAACATATGTCGCCATCTGGCCAACCACGCTGAGACTGAATTCCCCTCACCAGGGTCCACAGTCGGAAGAGTCAATTCAACACGTCACGCCGCCCTCCCAAGTCCGCAAGTCTCACAACTACACACGGGAAGTCGATCCCATTTGGGCGGAGATTATCAGGAAGAGAGACACAATCCACACGAGACTGAGGTCATACTCCTGACTGAATCCTACAATATCGGGCCATCGGGCTAATTCTTTCCGCTTCCTCGACGACGGAAGATGCCAGTACTTCCCAAGACAATATGACCGCGTACCTCGAAGGAGTCGCGGAATCTATTCGGAAAAGGTCTTTGCTGGCCAAGCCCAAGAGACATCGAACCCGATACTTGGTGACCCGGTAGATATCCTTCGAACACAGAACGCAGAACACCGTCGCTTCTGGGGTAAGAATACGCCGTAGATGAGAAGACTGGAAGGGAGATTCGCAAAGAACAGACTCACCTTCGATGACCGTATGTACAATGGACCACCAGAGTGAAGTCCTTGACGCTCTCTTCTTGGCACCTCCTTTCAATATGAGCCACTCCGAGTCGTAGAACCTCCATGCGCGGATCCAAACTATCCTCGGGGGAAGATTTCCCGATCAACCGCTAAAAGACACGAAGTACATACGCTCGGCCCATACACGGGCTTCTGAGGCACGAAACTCAAAATCGGGCAACGTCTTGAATGAGATGGGCCAATGCACCAAATGAACGGCACGCGGAGGCTTTTCTACCGAACATATAGAAGATGATGGTCACAATGAGAAGCGTACGCATTCGTCGCGCTATGAACGACTTTGGCGCGAAATTGAGCCGACCGTGCGCTACAGAGATTCAGATTCAGAGCGAGCTCGCAGTCGTACAAGGGAGGTCCCGTAGAGCCTCGACCGTGTATAAATCATGTGTCAGAGCTAGCCATGGTTCAAGCTTGTGCTTTTCGGGCGCTGAGAGTGTTCGTCGTGTTCGCGAGTGGACGGTGAAGCGAAAGTTGTATGGTGTAACATTGCCTAGCCAACTGCAATATATGCAAGACACAGAACAGGAGATATCAAGAAGAACGAAGGCGCACCACTAAACAAACAAAGTCCCGATCGTTGACACGCAAGGCGCGAACTTGACCGTCACATTGTTCCAGAAGAGAATATCTCTCATTCGCGTCCGCCCCTTCCCCGTCCCCTATCCCTTTCATCCCCTCTTCTCTTTGCTTCATCTCTTTCTTTCTCACGATCCCTCTCGTCGTAATCTCTCGGTGCCCGCGAAGACGCTACCGGCGACCTCGACCTCTCCCTATACCTCCCTACACGATACTGCTCCCTCTCACCCCTCCGTCTCGGCGATCTCGACCTCTCATCCCTATACCTCCTCACCGGCACCGGTGACCTCTCCCGCTCATCCCTATACCCCCGTCTCCTTCCTAACTCCTCATCATCGCTCTCATCGCTGTCATACCTCTTCGACCCGCCATGTCCTCTGCTACCCTCCCTCTCCGCCCTTCGAGCTTTCTTCTCCTCCTTTCGAGCCCGCTTTTCTTCCTTGCGCGCTTGTTTCTCGGCTTTGCGTCGGCGTTTTTCTTCTTTGGCTTCGGCTGCTTCGGGGTTCAACGAGGCGTTGGGGGAGGAGGGGGCTTTGGGAGGGAGAGGGGCGGCGTTGGCGCCTGTTCCGGGGGCGGAGGAAGAAGGGAGCGCGGTCTTGGAGGGGGCGAAGCCTCTGTTTTAACGTTTATTGGCCAGTCAGCAGGGAGTCGTGAAAGTATGTATTTAAGAATTGAAATGCACGAAGGATGGAAGATGGTGGCCGAGAAAAGGCGAATAGCATGAGACCGAAGAAAAGAAAGACGTACAATGCTAAACTTAGCGCTTCCGCCTCCTTCTCCTTTATAGCGCGTATCTCCTCTTCCCGCTCTGCGTCCGTCTGTCCTCCTTCACGGTTATACCAATGAACATCTTTATTCTTCTGCCAACGACCTGTGGGGGCGTTGATACTATGTCCAAGGTAGTTCTATGTGACGAGATAGTAATCAGATGCCGAAAAAGGAGAGTATCGTAGACGAAGGATGGGGAGAGTGAATATCGAGTTAAGAGCCTCGCTATTCGAAAAGTGTGAGTGGTGGAGACATGTGAGAGAGCGCACTTCTCTGTCTTTGTCTGCTGAGACATCTGACCATTTGAACTCTGCCTGTCCTCCACGCGTTCCTCCACGAGTGGGCTCAAACATGACTAGGTTTCGTACGAGTGCGAGCGGTCTGAGTGGGAACCCAGGTGGGGTTGTCTGAAAAGACAATGAAAGACTCGCAACAAGGACCAGAGGCTAGCAAGTACTGTGTCTGTTAGTGGGGTTTATCGAGACCCAAGACCAGTAGTTATGAGTGTAGAGGTAAGAGATGGAGGGAAAGTTGAAGTGGCACGGGAAGCGCAAGGCGCTGTCGGACTCGGAGCCACGTGGCGCCGGAAGCCGGGTTGGCGATTGAACGGTGCCACACCAAGTTCGACGAACACTGAACTATCTTCCCGGCCACATCCCTCTGCATTGGTCCAAAATAAAATCAAGGCGTATACTTATTTTTCCATTCGTTTGCTTCTCCAATCCCGACGGCGAACGAGGAACGACTTTGGAATGACGGACCTCGGGTGGCGAGCCGTCTTCATGTTCCTCATTCAAATTCCGCCATGTCCGGAGCCGGCTGGCTGTTCCTCGCCTTTACTCTCGACCACGACGTCTGTGAGCCTCGTAGCCATGACCTACGATGATTTCAAGGACAGTCCTTTGTTCTTAGCTCTCTCTCGTTTAAAGTTTGCTCGATGTGCCCATATCACTGTGTACGACTTTACCCCTGGTGTCCGGGCACGAAATTCAGGTCAAACAACCAATATATAGAACATCATCTGACCGTTCAGGTTCACTACGGCCCGTCCTGCAAAACGAATACTTTCGATCGAGGCCCCTAATTTCCTTTGCTTTTGAGCGCATATAAAGCTTGGTCGGTGTCGAGGACTTGTTTTGACCCGCCTTTTCCTCAAGGTTCACGACCTCGAACCGTTGACCAGACTAGGCACGATCATGAATCGCGTCGGTGTCACTTTATGCGGCAGCCTCTGGTTGTTGAACTTGGTTGTGGGAGTGTCTGGGGAGGATTATACACAGTATGTGAACTTGTTCGTTGGGACTCAGGGCGCTATACCTGGAGTGAGTTGGTCCTGCACTTTTGTTCAGTAAAATTCGTGTCGTTTACGATTGGTCTACAGAGTAGCCTTGGTGGAGGTTCGTCATCTCATGTTTCTTTTGGACGAAGGCCCTCTGAGTATATGATAGGCAACATGTTCCCCGGTGTGGCCCTCCCCTTCGGTCAAGTCAAGCTTGGTATCGATACTTCCGTGGTCAACCTCGACCAAGGCGGGATCTCGAGTGCGAATAGCGGGTACACGCCCCTCGGGAACTCGACCGGCTTTTCCATGCTTCATACCAGCGGAACTGGCGGACGTAAGTGTTCTTCAATAATGCCCCGACCTTTTCTTATTATCCTACCTCATTCGATAGAGCCAAAATACGGTGTCGTATCACAGATGCCCTTGCTGGGCGACCTGGATGCACAAGGGATCAATGTTGCCGATAACATGACCTATCTTACGAATCGAACTTCCGAGTCCGCAGAAGTGGGCTACTTCCGCACGACTTTTGAAACTACGAACATCACGACCGAGGTACATTTTTGTTCCTTCTTCTCACCGTCCATGACACCATGTATCGATCCTTTGATTTGATTACAGTTGACCGCGTCAGAGCACGCAGGCATCCTCCACTACACATTTCCCACTCAAACCGGCTCCAACGCGACAAACTCCTCACAAGCCCATGTCCTCGTTGATCTCGCTCATGCTCTCCCTTCGGGTGGGAGTGGATATATCGCTCAGAGGTATATCAAGGGTTCGCTTTCGCTGTCTCCTGATGGATCCGGGTACTCTGGGAGTGCGTGGTACGACGGTGGATGGAATCAAGGCGAAGCGTGGCAAATCTGTATAACCATCTCCTTCTCTCTTTACCCGTCCTCAACTTTCAATCGAATCGAAACAAAACACTGACCACTGTCATATTAAAACTAGACTTCTGCGCCAATTTCTCCACTCCAGCAACGACCTTCCAAACCTTCTTCACGACGTACTATCAACTTCTGACGCCTGGCGCACCCACACTCAATCCGTACCTCGACCTCTTCGCTGGCGACAACTTGGCGTTGGGCGCTCTTTTCAGTTGGGAATATCCGCAGAATGAGACGTTGGAGGTGCAGTCTAGGGTTGGTGTCAGTTTTATCAGCGCTCAGAAGGCGTGAGTTTTTTTTTGCTCGACTGTCTTTCAATTTTCAGAGGTACGATGCTGGTGCTGACGTGGGTACCTTTGCAACAGATGCCAGTTTGTCAGAGATGAGATGTCGTGGGAGCAGAGCTTCAACGACACTGTCGCCGCCGTAAAAGAAGCTTGGAACAAGTAAACAAGTCGTCTCACTTTCATCTCATTCGCGGTGTACTCACAAGACTATTGAACAGGGAGATCCTCTCGTCCATCACCGTCCCAGAGGAGAACGGAGAAAAGAATGATACTTTGCTCGGATTGCTGTACACGCACCTTTGTAAGTCTGCCTATCAATTCCTCTTGAAACTTCGTGGATGACGACAGGCTTCGCGTAGATGGGACCGCTCTTATGCCGACAGATCGTACGGGCGAGAACCCAGGTTGGATATCTAAGGAGCCGTATTACGATGACTGGTACACCGTAAGTCAGTTCTTTGGGTACGCATATTGCACATGTCTTGATACTCGGTTCGTGATACTATAGATGTGGGATAGTGCGTATAACTTCCTCTCTTCCTACCCCAATGGAAGCCGTTCTTGACGACATAGGTGACCCGTAGTATTCCGTTGCACGACGCCCTTCTATCATCTCGTCTATACGAATCGCTATGTGGACATGCTCAGATCGATCATCGATATTTGGTACGTTGTGTTTGGACAAATGCCGCGCTTTCGAAGAGCCACTAATTGGGCGCGGACTTGACCAGGCGACACGATGGATTCATGCCGGATGGTCGGAGGTCAGTGCCCAATCCGCATATAATGCTCGACCTAAGGCTCACGAGTGCTGGATGCTGAACGCCACCACCAGTTCGAACTATAACGGCCGAACCCAGGTACCTTGTGTCTCTTCCATATCCCTCCTGCCGAACGACTGACCGACTGGATCGATCTTCAGGGAGGTTCTGACGCAGATAACGTCCTAGCTGATGCGTACATCAAAGGTTTGGACAAAGTGAAGACCATTGAATGGGAGGATGCATACAATGCAATCGTGCATAGCTTACGCGGCTTTTTCACTGTGTCCTTTGAATCTGATTGATATTGGCTAGGTCACGGATGCAGAAGTCGTTCCCGTCAGAAATGTTGATTTCAACGCGTTCGATGGTGGGACAAAGGAAGGAAGGTGAGCCCTACTAACGCGCCAAATGATCTAAAAACGTGACGATTAATTGTATGGTGGTGGGCACGTAGAAATGCCCTTCCCGAGTGGAAGACCTTGGGTTACATTACTCCGACGTATTCTCGGTCTGTGTCCAAAGGTTTGTCTCACTAGTGCCTTTTTGCCTTTGCCATTGCTTATTGAGGGCGGTGGTGATATTTGCAGGGGTCGACTACGCTCAGAACGACTATGCGGCATACGTGGTAGCTCATGGACTTGGTCACAAAAAGGATGCAGAGAAATATCTCGAGAGATCTGGGTGCGTGAATGATATATCTTCACATCCACAGCTCGTGGCTTGACTTTCATCGCATCTCGCCATTCAGGTACTGGACGCATTGTGAGTCTTTCAAAAATTCTTGTTCGCTATACGCCTTGACAAGGTTCATGGATCTCAGTCTGGGACTCCAACTCAACCGTCGACCTCGGTGATGCCGGCTTCGGCTCCTACACCGGATTCTTCGGTTCTCGTCTCGCGGACGGGACCTTCAACAGCAGCGTGAACGTGACCAACTGTGGCGGCTGCACCTGGGGCGACGTACGTCCATCATCTCCCCCCGCCTCCTTCTCCCCTCTTTCCTCTATTCCTCAGCGCGCGGAAAGAGACTTATACGCGGGTTGATATTGGTAGTATACCTACGAGGCCCTCATCTGGGAGTACTCCTTCAACGTCCCACACGACACCGCTGCCCTCATCGACAAAATGGGCGGTGCGGACGCATTCGTGAGGCGACTTGATGCGTCGTTCGTGGAAGGTTTTTCTGCGGGATCAGGGGCTGCGAATACGGCTGGAACGTGCGTTGCTCTCTTGTTCGTTTGTTGATTATAGCTCGCTGTCACTGATGATGTGACATGTGGCGTTTGCAATACAGGGCGTTGTTTAACCCGGGGAATGAGCCTTCGTTCATGACGCCGTTCTTGTATAACTATGTACAAGGAAAGCAGTATAAGACGGTTGAGAAAACAAGATATCTTGTGAACAAGTGTGCGTTTTTCACTTGCTTCGTGCATCGAAGTGACACTGGGACTGACTTGATGTGGCGCTACAGATTATGCGCTTGATGCCGATGGTATCCCTGGAAATCAAGGTATGCTCTCCTTCGTATTTCGTAGTTAACGGACAAGGCGAGGACTAATGAACACTTTCAGATGCTGGAGCTATGGCGACCTGGCTCCTTTGGAACCTGATCGGGTGAGTGGACCATCAAGTCGACCTACTGCATGTATTTGATGGAAGTCTACGGTCTGCTTTTCAGGTTATATCCCGTCACCTCTCAACCCATATACCTCGTCTCCGCTCCTTTCTTCAAAGCCCTGGACGTTCGCCTCGGTACCACCGACCCATACAGCCCAGCCTACCGAAGCTCAACCTACCTCAAAATACGAGCACCCAACCTCACACAGGAGAATATTTGTAAGTGCTCCTGACTACAGGTTTGTTGTTCGTTTGTTCATGTGTTTGTTGGCTTCTTGTAGACGTCCAGGGCCTCAAGGTCAATGGGAAGAAGGTCAAAAGATCGTATCTGTGGCACGACGAGATTGGGTATGGTGCGACTGTGGAGTTCGAGATGGGATCGTCGCCGGTGGCTTGGGACTCAGATGGAGTAGCCCCTTCCGTCTCAACGGGAGGATATTAAGATGTTAGAGTGCAGTTGGGAACTGTTGGCACGGCACAGAAATTTATAGTACAGCTTCTCGCAACTTCTTATTCTTCGTTTTGCCTCCTAATCGTCGCTATCGCGCTCTGTACGACTCATTTATGTTTGAATAACTATGGGAGGAGAGTTATGGTCTCTATGAACCTCTCGACCGCCTCAGAACGGCCGCCTTGTCTGGAAAGGCCTCTCACCGCGTCGATGCCATATATCATCATTGTCCTGCGTCTGTTTTCGTTCTTTCAGCGAATATAAATCTGTACTGGGGGAGCGCTACCTGCGGCAGCAGCAACCTTGCTGGGGAGGGGCGGTAGCGGGCCGACGCGACTTCTGGACGGGAGGCCCACAGAGGCCCACAGGTCCGAATCCTTTTATCATCTGAACGAGTCGGGACCCATATAAACGTTGTCTACCGCCGTGCCCGGGAGGCCCTTTCTACCATAGACGTGAAGGTTCTGTTGGCTACCTACTAACAGAGACAGACATTGTTCAAGTTCTCCCCGGGTCTACTTGAGGTTCTCCTCCACTCACTTGAAATGGCTCGATCTTTCTCGGTGTCTTCGATCCAAATTGACCGGAGACGTCAGACTCTGCTAGTTCTGTCTCTACCGGAGATCTCATACATGTCTACCTTAGCACCTCTCATCGCTCGAGCGCTTCACCGTCGAAAGCTCTCTTTCTTCTGCAAGAACTGTCTCGACCGCCGTGCCCGGCGATCAACGTCAACCGGCGATATTTTCTATTGGTTTTCTGGAGAGTGCCGCGGCTCTACTACCATCTCTCCGTGAACAACGTCCGAAAGCTTTCTCCTCGCACCACTTGATGTTCTCCTCGATGTACTCGATTGTTCATCATGTTGTGCACCCAAGATGGCATAAGTATCTCGTCGCCCGCGCGTTTCATCGTCCGGACATCTCTTCTTTAAATAATAATTGCCCCTTTAAAACCTACTATACTATTTCTCACTCGTTTATCCCGTTTATTCCTCTCTCTCATCATGTACCCGTTTCTCTTCCAAAAGAAGGTCTCACGCCCATTTTTACGACTCCATGCTGCTTCGACACATTGTTCCTTTGAGACAAGGGAAGACCATCGCTCCGCTCCGGTATTCTCTCAGTCTCTGGGGCGTGACCTGAGCTTGTGATACCGCAAAGACCGACGTCTTTTTATGGCCTCGGAAAGATACTTAATATGAGTCAATGCACCTTGTTTGCGAGAGTGCATTGGCCTTCGCCTTCGGTCAGGTCCACTGACTTTGACACTGTTGAAGGATTATTCCCCCCTTCCTTCCTCGCCACCATCATCAGAACTCTTGGAAATCCCTGACAGGCCCTGAGAAGCCCTGAGCGGCCCTGACGATCCGTTCCGCGAAAGCCCGTGAGGTCTCGAGAGCGCGTCAGGGCCTGTCAGGGCTCTCAGGGTGTGTCAGGGCGGTCAGGAGCGATTCCGAGCAATTCTGGTCGTTGTGTGGCCCAAAAAGTATTTATATTCGCAAAAAATGCATACATGGGGACTCCGACAGACAACACGGCTTTACGACTACCGTACACTACAGGATCTTCACCAAACACGAAGCCCAGACTAACTACGAGACGTCGGAAATGAAACGACGCCCATGCTGCTGTGTCATCACTGTCGCTGTCGTCGGTTTAACTAACGGCCTCGGAGACGTCAGTCGGGATCTCTACAGCCTCTGCACTTAAAGCTTGTACCCGTGCAGCCGTCACATACACCCGCTTTAGAGACTCAGTTACCGGTCTGGCATCGGGTCTGTGTTCGAGGACGACGTGGGCGAGACGAGTGGGGTTGTGGTGGCAGTGAGGGCGTGAATATTGACATTGGCGAGGAAGAGGAAGAGGGAAGGCGGAGGGAGGGAAAGATGGTGGGAGAGCGTTTGGAGGGGAGTCCTGGGTGGCGAAGGGGAGAGAGCGAGGATCTAGGTTAGGTGGATCGTTCGGTGGGTATTGGAGATGTGAGTGGTGGCGTTGGCGATGGAGAGAAGGGAGATGTAGGATGCGAGGGTGGTTGAGTATGCGGGCAGCGGGGCTATGTGCGCCGTCTGCGAGAACGGCTATGCGCTTGCCGCCATCGTCTGGCGGAAAATGACCACCACCGCCTCCGTCGTCGTCTGGGTAATGAACATACAGTAGTCCAAAAACGTACAGCGGCAGGAGCGCCTTGACGGGGTACAGGAAGCAGGGCAGGACGAGCTCGACTGCCTTTGGTCGTGGCTCGAAAGGGCAACAAGTCGTCGAGGTCGAACTTCTGCTGGCCATCGCCATCCGCGCTGACATCCCACTCCCACCGACGCACAGGCCACACGTCGATGACGTTGCTCCCGACCTTGGGCATCTCCTCCCTCAACGCGTTGACCACTTCCACAAAGCGCTGCTTCCGTGTACAAACGGCTTCCCTCTTCTCGCTATCCTTGCCTTCGGCCTCACGATCTCCTCGAACGTGTGCCCCAGGATCGCCTGGTGGTCCAGATCAACCGAGGCGAGCGCATTGACGAGCAAGCTTCGCATCCAGGTGGTCGAACATGCCCACCTCGAGCACGATGACCTACACCTTCTCCAGCTCAAAATTCACCATCGCCGTGCTCGTCAGCAGCTCAACCTCGCTCACATACACGCCGTGCTCGTCGTTCGCCTGCCCCAGCCGCCATGCCTCACTACAAGTTGAAGATATATGACGAGTCTCACCTTCACACTTCCAACATCTTTACCATCCTTCACCTTCACACTCGCAAGCTCCAAGTGCAGAACCGGCGCTCCGTTTTACGAGAGCATCGATTCAACCGACATCTACATGGTCCTAGTGTGGGCCGGTGTATGATGTCGAGTCGGGGATAGGCGACAAGCTTGGGAGTCATGTAACGTATGAGACAGTGGGTGCATAGCGATTACATGGATGTCGGCTCACCAAATTCGGTATAAATTGCCCAACTAGGCCCAACTCTTGTGTGGTATGATATAGAGGCACACACGAATAGAACAGTCTAACGAGTGCTACAGATCCTGAGAGGGTGAAGGAGGGTAAGGGCTTCGACAACTCCACAACAAATCTGAAGATGCCACGTCGGATTTGTTGACACTTGTTTGTACTCTGTTCAACTCTTGCGCGTCGGGCGTCGTCTCTGTTCTGTGTTCGTACCTCGTCTCTGTCAAGCCTTTCCTTCGTATCGTGCTATACTCTCTCAGCGAGGACCCTGCTATGGACCAGGCTACGATTGGAGCGCAATAAAGGCGGTACAATCCTACCTGTACGTACGCTATCTTCTTCCCTTTTCTCACTACAAATCACGCAGTCACTCCACATCAACGATCTCGTCCCCCGCGACGTCGAAGCCGCCACCCTTATTGACAAGTGCAGACAACGCCACTGTTCTCTGGTTGATTTCGGCCTTGCGATACAATCATTGTGCTCGATGCGGCGGCTGTGCGTGCGGCACCGAGGAACGTGATGACGAGCAACAGGAACCTGTGAGTTCATTGTACGTCCTCCGACTTACACCTCATTTCGTCTTGTCCTATTCTTCCCCTTCATTGTCATTCAGTGTCCGCAGGGAATATCGACGAGGTTGAGAGAGAGGCGTCGCATCTCACTGCGAGATGTTTGGTTTTTCACGTGAGTTGGCTCCTCTCACCCTTCTTTTGCGACTGTGTTTCTTGATTCTGAATACACGATTCTCTGCATAATTGTACATCGTACACCGTTCAAAACATTGCGCTGCCGCTCAATCGCGATGGTAGCGTGCAGATATCGCTCGCGTGTCTTTAAGGCGTTGTTGACAACTAGTCCGCCAAAGATACAACCAGATAGTACGCACTTCTTCGTCCTTCTATTGAACCCGGATACTTCATAGCCTCATCAGCCATTCTACCCCTGACATACCCTTCCACCTTCTCCTTCAGTCAATCTGCTTAATTTATATTGAACTAGTTTACTGGTTTTCGAAGGCCATGCAGTCTATCGGTGCGAGGAAGAGTCATGAGTATAGGCTCTGCGGCATTTTAATGCACGTATAGTCTCACAGCACGGTCTATATGGTGCGATGGATTATTACAAACACAAAGGAAAATTAGTGGAGAGAGCGGAACCTCTCTCGACCTCTGTATCTAGCCTCTCATGTACATATGATTATCTGTCTGAATTTAAGATCATTTTTCTGGTGCCACACAACGACCAGAATCGTCCTGACCGCCCTGACGCACCCTGAGAGCCCTGACAGGCCCTGACGCGCTCTCGAGACCTCACGGGCTTTCGCGGAACGGATCGTCAGGGCCGCTCAGGGCTTCTCAGGGCCTGTCAGGGATTTCCAAGAGTTCTGATGATGTCGTATACCTCACAGTCACCTCCTTTTTACGCCCAACGGTCTTGGATAACATGTGTTCCCCTATCACCACATCCAAATGAAGAAATGGGCAAAAAAATGACCATGACCATGAGAGATCTAGAGGCACGGATACGACAGTGTTGGCTATGGCCCAAGCGTAGAGGGTCTCGGCAAGTCCGAGTCATCGGTTAAGCTACTACGATCTTTACAATAGCACTAACACGCATCTTTAGAAATCGTAGGGCAAGGACTACGATCCAAACACATCCAAACAAAAGGGGCACAGATCTTTAATAATAGAGAGATGTTCATGCCACTGGTGATAATAAAGTACGTAGTGAGCAGTCACAAAAACCCACACCGGCGACGTCGTCCTGGCACTAGTTCCCATCTCTCGTCAAAGTTTCGTCGTTACCTTGCACTGTGAGAGCGGCCCGGGTTGACTTTCACCGCTCAAGTCGTGATTTTCACCTTTCACCCCCCAAAACAGTGAATTACGGTGAGGGCGAAAAGAAGGTGATTGTCAACTTTGACGAATCACCTTGTCAGAAGGGGAAATTAACCCGTGTGACCTCCCCAATTAATTCATTTTCTTATTATTTTGTGGCATACTGTTTGTTACTTGGACCACACGGTAATTCCAAACTCCGGGACTACACACTATAGTATTGGAGAAATGGAAGGTATTTACATTGAGCTCCCATATGTTTCAGCAATACCAGGTCCCGGGAAAACTCATGACACTCCAAAGCCGTCTGTCTCTTGCCATCGTCCTTCTTGTGCAGCTCCATTATTGCACCATTGGTATAGTGCTGGTCGTCCCAAGAGAGCATATATCGATAAGGGTATGTGAGTGAATCTTCTGCGCGTGTGATGGGACGCCAAGGCGTATGGACGAACACTAGTGTGTCGTTGGGCGTGAGTGGCGTCTGAGCAGCAAGCCTCGAGGCACATAAGTGTGTGGAAAGTACTATGCCTTGGGCGAGGGGATACCACGGGGGCAATGTGCCCCGGAGGGGACGATGGTTTCAAGGAGTGTATGGCCCAGTAAAACAGAAACTACCACCAAGTGGTCAGAGGCGATGACCACCAGTGGCGAGGGAGTAACGGAGAGACGACGCGCGACTTGTTCGTTTTCGCGTGCGAAGGCTTTCAGGCGGAGCTTGAACTTAACTCAACGGACGACGCGCGTCGACCTCGTTCTCCAACCTCCTTTCGCTCCCGTTTCTGGCTCTTTAGAATGCTACATCGCTACGACGCGCCCGGTCCTGAGTCAGATGCTGAGCGTTGAAGGCCACATCGCTCAACAACTGACTCAAGATTGAGCGTTGTCGATCGCCTTCCACGACGGTGGACCTTCCCCCAATCTCTTATGACGCTTTCTTTATGTGAGCCCCCGCCCATATGTAAATGTGCCTTCGGTACGTTACTTTACCTCTTTCTTATCTATGCTACTCGCCCTCCGATTCCGATCTTTTGCTGAGTACGTATCTAATCGTGGTCTTTCAAGTCGAACAGCCCCTCGCCAGCCTTTAAGGTCTCTCCTACCGCGACTTGCACTCCCGACTCATCCGTCCAATAACTCGTGTCAAGCTGGGAATTCCTAGAAAGCTCTGTAGGACCGCTTCTGGGTGAGTGTCATCTATAGCTTTTCATATGCTTCTTTCTTCTGTTGTCGGTACTGCTGCCGGTCCTTGTGCCTTCATGTACTGTATGATACTGTAATAACCTAGGCTATATAAATGTCATATTGTTTACCATATCCACCCGTCTGAGCTCGCTTGGGGCTGGGAAGATGCCCATCTATTGGAATAAAATACAACCCGTTCGATTATCCAATGCAAGCAGAGGGACAACGAAAGGGTTTTATTCAACATTTCAAAAGAGGTGGAAGTGTCCAATTACCAGAAGTCGAAGATCACCCCATAGTAGGTGGGAAATCAACCTCTCACAGCACGAAACTGAACTGGTGAAAAGGAGCATAGGCGGGGTTATCTTCACCGTCTTTGTTCACCTCCTGCGACATCGAAGATCACCCTGTCGAGCCGCGACAGGGTGAAGATCGACCACTCTAACGTCGAAAACCACCTAAAACCCGGTTGATTTTCCGGTGACTTTCACCCGCGGCGACCTCCGTAGTGTTGCTTCAAGGTCCTTCCAACCCCCGTAACCTGCAAATCCGTTGCCAAAAACAAACATGTACAAACAAACGATGTGGCGTGGCGCCACACAGCGCATCGTCCCCGATGCATTTGCACGAAGTATCTACTCGACTTGCAGTTGCGACTCCGCAAACAAATTGTATTAACAGCATAATGTCTCAGACTTGAGCTAGTAGAACAATACTAAACACACTGGGCAGCTCGGTTTGAGCAATGGCCACTCACTCACCTTATAAACTGCGAAACTTTGACGAAGCAGGGATCGTCTTCGTGTAAGGAAAATTGAGCCCCAAGGGTGATTATCCGGGAGAACCTATGATCGCCACCTAGGCAATAAAAGTACGACCTGAATGCCTCTCAGTTCGCGTGCGCAATATCCCTCACACTTAGCTACAACAGAGGAACCTATATGCATGAATACTTCAATCTCCAGCGTATCGGTGCGATGCATGGGACGAATGTGAGGACTGTTTAGTCGGATGACGTTATGATATT
Organism: Stereum hirsutum FP-91666 SS1; assembly: GCF_000264905.1. NCBI lineage: Eukaryota > Fungi > Basidiomycota > Agaricomycetes > Russulales > Stereaceae > Stereum > Stereum hirsutum. The sequence continues at coordinate 227,951 of NW_006763148.1, forward strand.
GGTACTCGAGGTTGGCATATGTGATATATGTACATACTTCGGCAAACCTATACACACACCGTTCGGAAATCTATACATTATGAACACACGAATTCTTCGTAATCGAAAGCGTTACCTACAGAGAAGTAGCGCAAGGTCTGATAAAACCAGAAAGGCAAGCGACTACGCGGATGGAGTAGAAGACAGGAGGGAACGAACAGGCTCGTATATCCTCTCCCTGTTGATCTTCGTCCTCAGCATCTCTACGGCAGGCGACTTGTTTGTGCTGTCCATGAGCCCACGTATCGCCTGCATGTCAGCCGGGACCATTTCCGTTCGCAACTTGAACCGGTTGTCCTTGTCTGCTCGGATTGTTCTGTTCATTTTTCTGCAGAAACAAGGCACATTTGGATGAGTATCGTTACGGACATGCCAAGAGTCAGAGAATAAAAAGGACGTACTCAATAGTATTAGGCTCGTTCATAGGCACCTCACATTCCCCCTGGACCGTAGAGATGATGTCGTAAGGGACACCTAGGCCAGCAAGATAAGAAGCGGCGTGCGAGAGAGGTAGGCAATAGGCCCAGGAGTATGAGTATCCGCTTCGCACGAATTCGAACAGGAGTACCCGAGTGCCCTCCGGCTGTTTCGCAACGCCTTCGCGCCAACTGTGCAGTGCTCTTTGAGACAAGACGCTATCCTCCGTGATCTTCGCGATATCATTGACCTGTACCATTCCTTCTATCGTCTTCGAAGAATCAAGCGTCGACTCCATAATGGCGACGAATTGTTGGATATCAGACGGTTCAATAGCGAGGTCGACGCGCATTAGGATGGGCGAGTCGGTGGGTAGATCCTCGTCCTCGAGCAAGTCAAACGCGAGGATAGCGTATATTTTAAGGTATAAACGGACGTTTGGGTTGCTCAGAAGAGTTTCGATATGTTGACGGAACCCTATGCCTTTGGCCTTGTGACATTCCGGCTTGTGCGTAGGCCTAGTGGAGGATTACGACGGTTAGACTACTCTGGTACGCGAGAATATGAAGCTTTGGCGACACACCAATGTTTCGCCTGACACTGCGTACGAACAGGAATCAGTCGCATATTTGATTCTCATAAAAATGATGAACGGGTGACGCACTTTTCTAGAACAATACCATGGGCCCTTGCACTGTATAAAAGAACTATTGTTAGCAGATGTCTGGAATATACGTGTCGCAAGTGTAAAAGGAGTACCCTAGAGCATAGCATCATGGTTTGTCCTTGCTCTAATTGGCCTTTTGATTTCATACAGTTTGTGCATAGTGTAGCCGTAACAGCCCAATCATCCCGAATGGCAAAATTTGGGAGCGAGCGAACAGACTCCTCCTCGTCAACACTGGTCGAGGTCACTCCGAGTCGGTCCATCTTCCGCTGGCAAGAATCGATGTCGTGAAGTCCGGCGGAAGAGATGATGCAAGGCACTGAAACGGTGCCAATGATGTTAACCTCTAGGAAAGATAGATGCTGTTCACAGCGAAGGAAGATGGTCAGGTAGAGAGTAAAGGTGATCGCTAACTGACACTGAGGACGACGTTTTATATGGCAGTTCCGTGGGAATCAAACAAAGCAACTTCGGCTTCTGCCGAATCACGCTCCGTGTCGTGTCAGGGGCCAGCGGAATGTGGCGCAAGTGTGGCGTGGCGCTCCGCAGACATGGACTTTTCAAGGCTTCAGTGATACTTACGACTTGGAAGCCTGGAGGGCATGCATACACAACATACAACATACTGCTACTGCTAATCACAGAAGTATATGGGAACCATCGAAAGGATACGAGCCTTTATAATATGTCTCTTTTTCTTTTTAACTCCAGTTCTTCCAGCAGGCTCCCTAATCAACCTCACTTTCTCTGTGGCACCGTGCTAGCTCTAAGTGACTACTTGATGAAGACGATATATGCGTTCCCTGTTAACCTTAGCCTGCAGATCCTTGACCGCCTCTGATTGATTGCCCTCCTGTACAAGACCCCGTATCGCATCGATATCATATTTCATCATGTCCAGTTGAAGTCTGCATCTGTTTTCGTGATCCCAGCGAATGAACCCATTGATGAACCTATAGGGTAAAACCGAGGTTGACGAGGGATAAGCACTGATAGAGACTGACAACGTACTCGATAATGCTCGCTTCGTTCATCGGCACCTCACTTTCTCCATATATTGCAGAATTTTGACGGAGTGGAGGCCGTTGTCGTGCAATTGCGAGTGAAATCGGAGCAATGGTCAAAGTGGTAGTCCAGGAAAACAAGTGACCGCTGCGCTTGAACTGGACAAGGACGACTTGAGTGTTTGGTGGTTCGCGAGCGCGGGCGGCTTTCCATGCCACAATTCTCTTTTCCTCAATCTTCACATCCTCCGATATCTTCTCGATTGTGTTGATTTGGAACATGCCATGGATCGTATTGTCGGGGTTATATGTTGGTTGCAGGAGCTTGAAAAATGTCCGTATGTCAGTAGGCTCGATGCCAACGTTCACGGTGATCATAAGGGGATCGTCAATGCGAAGGCGTTGGGGGAGATTGAATGCAAGTGCGCAGTAAACTCCGAGGTAACCGAAGAGTAGGGTGCTCGACATGAAGCTTGACATTTGCTGGTGAATACCGGGACCGTCGACAGCATGGCATGACTTTTTATGTCTGGGCCTACATAGATGAGAATGCGACGTATATATGCACCATTTTAAAGCTGCGCTTACCAGTCTTTCCTCTGGCACTAGTAAGAAGCACATCTGGGTTTTCACTCTAGATGTTGGTTACAACATAAATTAAAACATACCTCTTTTGAGCAATACCACGATCCTTTGCACTGGTGAAATGTTTCCACAATCAATATACTTCAATCGGGATGGATAGCTATAAATGAGCAATCATTTTACCTTGGCACATTTCTTCATCGTCACAGTCTCTGCGTCCTTGTCCGTCTTTTGGCAGAAAGTACAGGACGTATGGACGACTTCCGCTCGGGTCTCCCTCACATCTGGCATCAGCGCAGTGACCACACGCATGTATGATTCTCTTTCAGCCGGTATTGCGCGAATCATAGGGGATGACGGGTCGAAGGTGAGGACTCTCTCAGTATTAGGTGGCATTTCGAATATCGCCGGTAGAGTGTAATGGAGAGATGTGTGCTTGCTATAGTGGACAGCGACAGAAAAAGCTCGAGGATTGTCGAGTTCAACCCGTCTTCAAGGTGAGGGTCCAGGTTTAGGCAGTGTGAAGAAGGTCGCCGGCACGCGCCTCCAGTATTTATGTGGCGTGGTGACTAGTTGCTAAATCGAATAGGCCAAAGTCAATCAGTCAATCAATGATTCCATCGTTTCGAGGAGGTGCTTTCTACGCCTTTGTGATTGGAACGGCAGGAAGCGAAAAATTCATCGTAGAATAAGTGGCCATAGCTCACGGACAAGGCTTGTATGGTAGCAATTGAGTATTGACACTGTGTAAATAATACCGAAGCAGCCACACAGTCGCATGGTTAGAGCATGGACATGATAACTTCAAGTTATGAAGCGGTCTGACACGGAGCTACGTAGAAGGCCCTGAAGAAAGGAGCGCACGAATGGGCTGATATATCCCTTCCCTATTAATCTTTACCCTCAACATTTCCACAGCGAGTGACTTATTGTCACTATCGACGAGACTATGTATCGCCTCCATATCGAACCTGGTCATGACCGGTCGCAACTTAAAGCGGTTGTCGCGATCTCCACGGATGAGACTGTTCATGGTCCTATGAAGAGAATGATATTATATGAGGTCGAGTGACGATACAGGTAGGCAGTGAGTACTGGCGAAGATCAGCAGAACGTACTCGATGGTGTTCGGCTCGTTCATAGGTACCTCACGCCGACCGTGAATAGCGGACACAATCTCGTATGGCTGCGCCTTGCGAGCGGTCTCAAAAGCGCGATTCGTGATTGGAAAGGCACACGTCCACGAAAATGATTGACCGCTGCGTTCAAACTCCACCAAGACGAGTTGAGTCCCCTTCGGGTACTTCGCACGGCTTGAACGCCAAGTGTGCATTCTCATCTCCGTCAAAACGGTGTCCTCCGGGACTTTTTGGATCATGTTGATCTGCACCATACCCTCTATCGTCTTTGACTCCTCGGGCATCGACTGCATGATAGCGAGGAATTGGCGGATATCAGACGGTTCGATGCCGAGTTCGACGTGAAGCATGATAGGAGTATCGATGCGGGGCTTCTTGAGCAAGTCGAACGCGAGGACAGCGTAGAGCTCGAGAGATGCAAGGAGGTACGGGTTACCGATAAATGTTTCGACATGTTGATGAATTCCGGTACCCTCGACCTTATGACAGTTCGGCTTGTGCGTGGGCCTGGATGGTGAAAGTGAGCAGGCTGATGCATAAGTCGAGTACTGTGCTGCATACCAATGGTTTACTTGACACTAAATATAGATTCTGATTAGTAGGCCGATATGATTTCCTATAAAAATATCAAATAGATGGCTTACTTCTCTAGAGCAGTACCAGGTTCCTTTGCACTGATAGAATGGTCAGAGGGTCAGTTCAACGCGTCCATCAGACGGGAAACAAAACTTACTCTAGCGCATTTCTTCATAACCTGTCCTTTCTCTAGGTCTGTCTCGAGTTTCAAGCAGTTAGTGCATAGTGCCTCCATCATGTTTCGCGACTTCTTGAGATCAGACTTCGAGAACGTGAGAGAGCGAATGAACTCGTCGTGTTCAGCTGAGGTCACTCGAACGATCTTGGAAGGGTCGATATCGTGGAGTGCTGGGTTAGACGACATGATAGATTGTGCTAGCTCGATATCAGATGCAAATTACACCACCGATGAGTGAAGAAACCTCACCACGAAGGGAGAGAAGGTCAGGTTAAGAGGACGGACTTGAAATTGAGTCTGCAGGCCGAGGTCGCGGTCTCCAAAGACGGCAAACGCCGCCCGCGTCTCCTATTTAAGTCTGAGTCAGCCGAGTGTGGCGCTGCCGTCTTGTCTGTGCCACTCTCCTACCGTCACTTACTTGAGCTTACTCGTAAGTAATACTTAGGACCCTCCTTATGAAGAAGAAGAGCTAAATATACTCGTGCACGGTAAGTAGTAGAGTCGTAGGTGAAACTACTTAGTGGCCGTGTGAGCCTTGTGTGTAACATTGCTGGAACCTGCTGGAACATTCCAGCGGGTTTATCTGACACAAATCTGACATCCGAACTCAGGCTTGGACGGTATGAACTTGGTACCTGAACTCTCAGTCAGAATCAACCAAGACTTATCTAGGCTCGTATTCGGGTAGAATCCCACCAAGAACGACGAACTTTGCTAGCTTTGCTCCTCTCCTAGTATAAAACTGCATATCTCCGCCGTCTGATTCGTTCACCTTTTCAGGAGGTGAGCCCACAGAATGATTCCGTGCGGATGCAGTGCAATGGCAGTGCCCAACCGGCAGTCCACTGCTGCAGGTTGTCACTGAATAAGAGTGACTAAGTGCATCACTTCTGACACCGCCGGACGTGCGTCCTATCTGTACGTATAGGATATAGGACCCCTTTCACCCCCTCCCGAGTCTAGCACCTTTACGCATCTTTGACCTCTTCTCGAAGGCGACATCATCGAAATGCCCACACATTCTCACCCTGCTCCCGTCCCTGAGGCTCAATGGAGATTATCTAAACTTTCGCCCAATAAAAAGGTATGTCTTCGTGGCCTCAACTTCTGAATCATTGGTTGAGCTGGACCGATACTCTTACTTTTCAAGATTAAACGTTCGAATGCCCTCGACCAGTATAGACTCAAGCTAAAGGATCTGGAAGACGCGGGCCTCGAGTTCGAAAGGACGAGGTGAGCGTCACTAGGCATCCACCGAATCTTTTCCTGATCGGTCATGGCATTTGCATATATTGACGATAGGAACGATCAAGGCGGCTGGATATACACCTATCGCGAGATTTCTGTAGAGCGTGTGGCCTGGCGCAAACACGGTGGCCCCCAAGGGTGGGAAGCGTAGTACGTTCCTCATCACTTCGCAGATAAATCCGCTGATATCTGAAAAATATTAGCCTCACGAAACTTCGGAACCGTTGGAACTCTAATCCCAAGAATGTCAACAAACATTTCCTTGAACCCACCGTACCTACTCCACGCAAACACGCTAACCCTTGGGAACGTACCAAAGGGCTGGCTGCTCTGAAGCCTCGTTTTACTCCCTGGCTATGGAAGGCTTGTAACGAGCACGTCGATAGCATAGACACCGGCGACTATTTTCCTCGCTTTACCTCAAAGCAGCGAGAGATATGCCTGCAATTCGCTCTGAAAGAACTGCACGGGTATCCCTCTCGTCCTGCAGAGCCCTTACCTTCGTCACCTACGGCTGACAATCTTCGCCGTGTACTTGGCGATGCGGTGACTATGGACACGTACGTGGAGGCCTGCACGGATGGAGCGAAGATTGAAGGTATGGTGTCGGATGAGGGCTGGGATGGTAATACGACCTGTCAGTGGTCAGAGAAGTTTATAGATCGGTTGTTCGAGGCACTAGTAGCCGTCATCGAGGCGCACGGAGTGGGTGTTGACGGATGGGAAAGTGCACGATGGGAGGTCTATGATAGGGTAAGCCCTTATTCTCTACATCCTTCGATATAAAATCATCGCTCACTCCTCGCATAGTATGCAGAATGCTTTGGGAGCGTTTCGTATTCGCGCGGCACGCAAGACAATGGCCACATTCCTACATGGAAGGATAACGCGCAGGAGTGGTTACTTGGAAAGCTACCGCCCAACGAATGGCGGCGTGCGAGGCACGACAAGACGCCCCTAGGGAAGAAGTACAACGACTTGCTTCCTAGTCCTTGATGTATTCTGTGCACAGTCGAATGTCATACTGCTGGTTCCGCCTTCTCTACATCAATGCTCGGGTCCGATATGGGAGTGGCTGTGGCCCGTCTCCGTCTTAATCCAGCCATAGAGAAGACGTCTCAACAGACTTGAAGACGATTAGAAACAGTGGTATAGTAACACAAAGACCGTGAGGCAGTCACATCTAGTACGTACATTAACAGACTGAGGATAGTAAGTTGGGGATACAAGTTCTAGCAGAGTACTCGATCTAAGTGGAAGTTCGTCTAAGGTAGAGTACTCAAAGCAGTATGTCAATGGAGATATAAATACATCAGGAGAGCAACGAGAAAGCAGGACGATCAGCGTGTTATTATGAGGACGGTGAGCTTTTGTGAATGAGCTGGGTAGTATAAGTACAACAGTGTGTTATTAGAACAAGCGGGAGAACGAGAGGACCTATCATACAATGGAAGAAAACTGTGTGGCAGCTCATACGTTAAACGTCTCTAAGGGAAGGTGTCGTGGGCCGAATAGGCGCAAAACCAATCGGTGACCGCCCGATGCCTGACAAAGGTGAACGAGTGATATTGGCCAATCTAGACACCAGCGTATGCCTGCTGGACTTTCGTCAACTGGAAGTCTGAAGGAAATCAGAAGTCGTTAGCGACAATGCCATGTGCATAATAGGGATTATACACGTACTCATGAGAGGACAGCATGGGGCGTAAATCGATATCGAGGTGACCAGCCTCTCCACGGCGTTCCTTAACTCAAGTTCTTGTTCAGGTTGAACGACAGGCTGCCCGACGTTGAACGCTCCAAGGGCAGCGATCTCGTCAATGATTACCCTAGCCGCGCTAGACCACACCATCTACAAATATGGATGGATTATCAGCGATTATTCGAAAATAACGGTGAGATGGAGGAAGGCAGAATACTCACCGCCATCAACGGATGCATGCATGAGAAGTCATAAGACCTCGACTCCGCGTTCGCATGAACGATCCCCATCGCCGCACCCAACGACTTCACCCTAGAGTTCTGATTCTGATCCGCAAACGGCCCGTGCAGCTGTATGGTCGCCGCGTGCGCAAGGCAATGGACGATGTGTAACGAGCGAAGCTGGTCGAAGTCGGTCGCGAAGTCGAGATTCGCGAGCGGTGCCAGTTGCGATTTGAAGTCCTCGATGCGTTGGTCGAGGGAGAGGAATTCGGTGTAGAAGCCGTTGACATTGGGAGAGCCTGAGTAATCAGAATGGGACGGGATGAAAACATCAGAGTACGATTCCGGTGGACCGGCGTGAGTATGGTGAGATGATGTACCAGGACGCCAGGAGGCGGATAGTCTTCCTGCTCTTTCAAAAAGGGCCGAAGCTTTACTCGTGAGGGCAAGGATGGATTGGTTTTCCCAAGGCCAGCTTGTGTTGAATCCGCTGAGGAAGATGCGCAGAGTCCCGCTTGTGCGAAGGTTCGGATAGATCTGTCCCTAGCTTACAGTTTCAGTATATCGCTTCCTCACAAAGAGACCTGGAAGTAATCTTACCCTTTCGTATGTTTCCATGTCGAGAGGCCATGGGGTATCGATCTGGGCACCGAGGAGATCGTCGTCGGAGATGATGGTAGGAGAACGGAGGACAACAGCCCAGCTTCTGTCCATCGAGAAGACCGTCCAAAAAGCGTTCAGACGCTCGCCTATGGATGCATGGAATCAGATCAGCTCCATTACTCCTGAACGGCCAAGTCGGAGATGCTTACCTTCTTCGATCTGGTCTAAAGGCTCTGGCAAGATCACACTCGCCGTCTCCAACAGGCCAGTCGTCCTGAGCGGCTGAGCTGACCTGATTTTATGGAGGCCACAGTCGAGGGCCAGCGACGTCGCCTCATCGCACATCTGTTTTCCCTCCAACAATTGCCCAGTGGTGAGAAGGTACAAGGCGAAAAGCACCTTCGCCTGTAGGACCTGTAGAACCTGGTTTGGCGTTAAATTTGAGAGCTGAACGCCGATGAGCGAGCGGACGCGGGTGGCGAGACCGAGCTCGCGGTCCGAATATTCGTGCGTGGTAGAAAGTCGAGACAATGTTGCAGCCCAAAGCCAGACCGTGGATAGGAGCAAGGGGATAGGACGATTTGGATTAGGTGGAATCGAAGGGAGTTGAGCCCCGGCGCGGAAGCGGGGTGCGTACAAGAACCATCCGAGCTGGCTCGAGTGGCGGAAGAACATTTCTAAACTGATACACGTGGTAATTATGGATATATTGCTCAACATGTAAGGTACTATGTCAATGCTCACAATTCTGGTACTAGATCGAGGGTGGGCTCTAGTTCTGAAGGATTGGGGCCGGCCAAAGAATGTAGCGATGGGCCTGTCACACCTTCTGCTTGGACGGACTGAGTCCATGGATCGAACGCGTGCAATGTCCCAGCACCACTACCGGAGTGCGAAGACGTTCGAGAATGGCTAGAGGGTGTCGGTGAGTGAGGGTCATGAAGTATGATAGACGATGCCTCCTCGTCGGGGTTCTCGAGCTCTTGGATGCGAGCCTCAAGGACGGCGATTCGTTCTTCCAATATTTGAGTCCTCGAACGACCTTGTCCATCGGTATACTCGCAGTCGTCGGGCTTACCAGCACGGTTGCATTGGCCACAGACAGGACGCACACCGTCGCATTTCTGTAGAAGAGTATTATATTAGTGTCGATGTAGAGAAGCTAAGTGGGTGCAGGTGCTAACCATCTTACGACGACGGCAGCTGAGACAAGCCTTTCCTCTCTGGAGCGAACCAGCGGAAGATCCAGCAGCGGACGAAGGGCCGGGCTGAGGAGACTGAGCCATGTAGAGATGAGTATATGAAGAAGTATAGGTGTTGAGTGAAGTTAAGATGGATGACTCGATAGGTCAACTAATTTCTCTTTGAGTAGAATGACCCATTCAACCCCGACACCTCTGGTCTTATATAGTCTTTCGCGCCCCTTGCATCACACATCCCGAGCATGACCAGCGCCGACATAGAGGCTGAAGGGAGAAAGGCGCCGCTGATTAACAGAGTTCGAGTCGAGTCGAAACGCAGACGGAGGGGCACAGCGTCCGAAGACGAAAGCTCCAAAGCACTGCGCAAGCGTACCATCCCGAACCGTCGAGACGCATCTGCGAATAAGACTAGTCCAATGGGGCGGCTCAGTGCTCACCGCGTCGCTGACGGACTTCGGCGAGCCTTGTTCATGAGCCGGAGGGCAGATGACAAATGGGGATCCGAGCCAAAGCCACAGGCAAGCCACAGGAAGCACCTCCTGAATGACGCGGATGCGATTTGTGGAGGCCGAGAATCAATTCCTTCATAAGGAAGGTTCTGGGTCCTGAACAAAGCAGATACGACCAACCATGTCACAACGTACTTACAGATCCAACCATACTACTCCAAGCATCATAAAAACATTTAGAAAAGTCCTTCAGCGAAGTATCGCGTCGTTTGCGCGTCGTCCCCAATGGCAGCTCGGGTCGAATCGGAATTTGATCGGGAGGCCTAAAAAGGGAAGTGTCTAAATTTTCCAAAAGGCCTGGGAGCGTCGTTGTACGGGCTGGAACGGCAACTATGGTAGAGAACCAACATCGTTCAATTCGGCGTCGTTGTGAATGAACAAAGGAGAAGATGGAGAATGCGGAGAGTATGTCGGAAAATGTTTGCGGAGCTTGAAAGGTGATTAGATTACAAGCTGCCTTGTAAGGTATCTTTCCCGGCTGGGACCGGTCTGATAAGGGGTACTCCCCGATTAGGCATGCGCGGAGCACGCGCGCTCAGCCACCCGATCCTAAAACACCTCCAAACTCGCCCAAACGAGCACTTGCAATGTCGCTCTATGGCCACAACCTACGAAAGTGACCATTCAACGTATTGTGCACGCTCGCTCAGTCAGGTTGGGGACGACATGGGCATCAACGACGTGGCCCCCCTCCACCTTACGCAGGGCCACGCCGGCACGCCCGACCGCCTGCCCAAGCCCGGCCAGCCCAACGACGCCTAGGCCCACTGCCATCACCGTTCATAAACCGGATCCCGGCGACCTTACAAGCGGCCTTACAAGCGGCCTTCCCAGGGAGTTTTTCCCCCCTTTCAATCATTGCCATGCCGGTCCGGCCTGATATACCTGATATAGCCTTGTAAGTACTTAAAAGGTCCTGGAATATTTTCCGACATAGTGCAGAAGTTCGCGGTTCACCGACGCGCCCCCGACACGACGCGCTTGCGCCGCCGGCCGTTGCCGGACGATCCTGACTCCCACCAAAAGCGTTTACACCGATACCCACACCTAAGTATTGGCATCCACTCTCATTGAAGGTTCACCACGCCAGCCTATCAAATTAGAGCCCACAACCAGTCCGCGACGCTCTCCTCAAATTTTTGAAACCTTCTTCATCTCGCTCTTCCTTCTCCAACTTGTCCTGACTCAGTCCAGCAGTGCTTGGTGATGTACAGCTCACCCATATAAAGGTATTGAGTTGGGGTTGAGTCATCGTCTTCAAGCTGTTCGTTGCTCTGAACTCTCGGTCAACGGTAAGTAATCCCTCAACGCGCTTGGTCAGTTCTTTCTAAGCATATCTACGGTCGCGTGCTGGGAATTTTGGATGGCAGCATGACGACAGTGCCACGAGTCTGGTCGGTATTTCGTCTTCCTAACTTCGAAGTCTTTCGAAACGTTATGTATATCGGGGCAACGATTCGCTCACGCAGAAGCTCTACTTAGAGCACCCGTATTCCTCCGCATACTTTCGTTGCAGAGAAATGATCCTCGATATTCCTGGATATCTTTGTCGTCGTGGGTGGCGCAGCGCAGAGCGTTTACGGTGTCGAACCGGAACGAGCACGCCTAAGGAAGTTATGACGACCACACAATGCAGATCCGCAGATGCCGCTCAATGTCGTACACATAGTACGCTCTGCTCCATCTTTCCGGAAGTTTTTCTGGTCAAACTTGAAGGTATGGCATTCACAATGCGGCATCGGACAAAGGCTACGCCCTGTGTACTGCACGCTATGAAGCAGCCGTTAATATCCGAGCCAAAACACATACCGGAGCGTACGACACAAAATGCACCGGGTTTGGTACGGTCGTTTGGCTTTTTATAGTTCGAGAGCTCATCCTGAACTCATAATTTTGTTGCGTCGGTGGCGAAAGACGGACATGAGCCCAGCATGTAACACTTGGGATACGGCATCGAGCAGTGCGGCATGAAAAAAATCCTCACAGAGATCGAACTGTTCATGCTCAGGTTGTCATGGTTCGATTTTACCGACTCAGACCGGTGTCGTTGAGGTGAGTCTCGCATGCGCACACGACAGAAATCGTAGGCCTTGTGGCGTTTGAGCTCGTGTGCTCGGGACGGGGTTGGCTACAGCACTTATTCTTCGATCGCTAGCGAAGGTGTTAGCCCAGAAGACCATACCCAATTCGTGTTCCCATAGTGGCTTTCAGTGAACATCTAGTTGCCGACGGAACAAGGTCCGTTCTTCAAATGGCCCAAGCTGCAACTTGGCATGATCTGTCAAGGACCGACAGTGCTTTTTCCTAGTCTTTAGGTGGACTCATGTGTTTCCGCCAACATCATTTCGGAACATCAACAGAACTGCATGCTGGCTTGACACTTTGCCGCCTTGCTAGTCCATCTTCTAGAGAACCTTTGTGGCACTCAGGCATGCGATATTAAATGACTGGCGTCTTCCTCATTGTGGACTCAGAGCTCATCCAAACACAGTGAAGGGAAATATTTCAATCTTCATCTATGATTTCTTAATGGAGACAGCCAATTCGTACCATCTATTTGCAGCATTCCACGGGTATAAATATATCTATGCATATAGAGAACTGTGCTCGTCTGCACGGTTCGGACCTTCTCTCCGTTTCTTTTCTCTTCCGGACCCGAGGAACCTGAAAATCCGCCAACCCTTCCCGATGCAAAATAGTTTATTGCTGGAAGGGGTTGCGGGGATGTTGGTGGCGTCTTCGGGACTCGATCGACACTGCCTCCCCCGCGCGTCTTTGGTCCCTTGTCCCTAACTTTATTACAGGTGCACCCGCTCGTGTAGGCCAACGATGAAGTGAATGGATATAACAGACTGACACACTTTTGCCTTCATTACCCGCAACCTACAACGGTTCATCACCTCCCCCGGTTCTAAATATGTGATTTTGGGTCCTAGTGCTTTCTGTGATCCCGTAGCGGTGCATAGTGTTTGGACTAGGGCTGCGTCCCGTGCACATTAACCTCAGCAATCCATTCGACGAATTCTTATTAGACCATGCCCGTACTCTGTTTGAGCTCCATGCTACAACTCTGCGTTTGTTGACTCCTGACTTTGTTCGGACCGTCGTGCTCGACCCACACAATACGCCATGTCGAGTCACTCGAGAACCCGCTGTTTTAAAGTTTTAAATGCGTGTCCACTTCGAGGAAGGACACAGTCATCCTCCAATCAAAAGTATCTGCTATGAGTAATTCTTTCGAAATAATGAGCAGAGGATCTCGCCATCTTGGCATTGACGGGCTATGCATGACGCTGGGTAATCCGCTCTAGGCGCCCTCGGGCTCGTCACGCTTATTCCTCAAGGAGCCGACTCACTCTTTGATCCATGGAGTGAGGCACCCTTGGGCATTGACTCGAATCCTGTGCTGATGGTCTTCTAAGTCATAAGTAGTCTCAATGCGCAAGCTCCGGGTTCCTAACGTTCCTAGTTGCCAATGCTAAGTATTGGCTTTCGCTCCTCCAAAATGACGTGTGGCGCTAGAATGAACGTGGGCCACATTGTGGGCACATTGGCGCTAGAAGTAGAAGAGTATCTCCGTAACTCCGATGAGTCGTCTTCGCTTTTGAAGCTTGACTGGAAGTCCGAGCATTAATTTTTAACTGACCTGAGTCGGAGGCACATTCCTTCCTTCCTTCCTTTCTTCCTGCACAGCCAGATTGTGAGGTCACTAAGTTTAACTAGACCTCGCTCGGTTCGGTCCAGTTTTCGAGCGTCCGAGCGTCCGTCCGTCCGTCACCACGCTTGAGATTGCAGAGTACTTCACGTAGTTGTGCTATCTCCATCGGTCCGTTCGTCCAGTGCCAATGACGTGTCTTTTTAAACTTAGCAGCGAAGATCCACGCGACTCCATTGACCGGGACAGAGCGTGAAAGCGTATGAGAGTGTGAAACCTCCGGACATTGGCAAGTCAGTCCCCAGTCAGACTTTGTTAGAGTATACACAGCATGGGGTACTCGTACATACAAGAAAGGTGTACTGAGACGCGCTGGTCAGTCTGGGGATGATGGATCAACGGTGGGGCATTGATGTACCACCCCGTACTGGCTACCGAGACGTCTCTTCGCGCGCTCGGCAGCGACGAAGTTCTAATGTTCTCACCATGAGCGAAGTTACAAAAACTTCTTGAGTTGATAAGTTATGCGTCAGAGACTCCATATACTTACACCCACAGTCGGCCTGCCGAGGCGTCAAGTCAAGTCCGTAGGCACTGCAGTGCCGAGGTCGAAGTGTAATACTGTAACTTGAAAGAGATATGTGCCTTAATGCTCTAGTGTATATAAGCCAACGAAGTCATCGCTGAGGTGGGTCTTTACCAGCATCTTCTGAGCGCATTTTGTGGGGTTGGAGGGACGAGTCACTTCGCAAGTGGGTGTGGGTACGTGTGGGTCCCAACTGCGGATTCGGAAGTTGAATACATCAATCCGCTCGGCGATCGCCACAGACCCGCCACAGCAAACTGATAAGATAAGATGAAAGTCTATCAGAGGGATCAGGCAATGATCGTCGAGAACGAGAGTGAGTTAGACTTTCTCCGTTGACGACTGTTGACGATGTTCTCCTGGGATTGAACTCTCAAAATGCTATCATAGTCTTCCTGGCTGGTCAGACGACGAATTCAAACATAGCCAGCTCCTCCCAGTAGATAAGTTAGACGAGGCACACGTCCTAGTAGGCGATTCGCTCACCAAGTTCGCTCACATCGTCACCGTCGTCGACTTTCTCTCCTCATCCCACCGTAGAAACACTCACCCGTCAACATTCGGAAAACGAACTCGCAAACTAACCTCACACATACCAAACCTCGTTGCATACCACGAAGTCCGCGAATGCCAACGCCACTTCCCAACCAAGGCCGCTACTCCAACCTCGGACCCCCCAACCTCGACTGGATCTATCCCGACCCCGACTCTCCCCTCCCCATCTCCCTCCTCGTCGTCCCACCTCCCCAACCCCGCCTAATAACCACACCCGCCACATCCTCATTCCATACTTCGAAAGACAACCACTGGGCGCTGTACTGGCCCGTTCACCCACCCACGGCTTGGTCCCAAAGCCGGCGCATCATTCGTCGTATACACGTCCAGCACGACCCAGGACGAGATCATCTAACGTTCTGGGGCCCGTTGACGGTGATCGAAGAGGAGAGCGCGGAGGAAGTGGAGCGGTCGACGAGGATGAGGAGGTTTGAGATGGGGGAGGTGGGGAAGATGGAGAGGGTGCTGTTGGAGGAGATCGCGAGGGAGGTGGATGTGATGGAGCCGGATGGGGAGTGGAATTGTCAGGATTGGGTTAGGGAGGTGTTGAGGAGGGCGGTGGAGAAGGGGGTGCTTGAGGGGGTGGTTTGTGAGAGGGTGTTGAGGGAGGCGGAGGGGGTAATGCCAGCGAAGGAGGGGGATAAGGGTATTGTGGATCCGAGTTATACGAGTGTGTTTTCGGTTGGGTGAAGGACACGGGATGAGTCGCTGGAGTTGTGGCGTGGACGGACAATTTCTGAATGACGGTTTGCAGCTTGGGAACACACTTACAGTAGTAGAATTTGCATCTACTCTCCATACCATTGATTCCGCTTTTTATTATTATTCGCGACGTGTCCTGCGTGATTGTCGACTGACGACCGTGGATGGACGCATACCCAGCGAGAGGACATGATCGAAGGTCTTACTCTGACTGAGGAAGGAGCGACCAGGGCCCTTGACCAATGGCCCCTTGCAATGCTATCCACGATGGCTTGAAGGCATTGTATTAAGTGGCACACAAGGGGGAAAGGCCCCGTTCGATGAGTTACAAACGGTCTCACATTTGACTCACATGCTCGTGTCGTCCTTGTGGGCAGAAAGAGCACGTGAACGATGGATGAGATCGGGATACACACCTTCTACATACGTGCGCAGTCCTATGTGTATCGCACGCAGGACCCGAGAGGGAGAGCGGACATCCATATCCTGCAATAAGCACGGGAAAGGCCTCGAGATCGAGTTGAGAGCAAATGTTTTTGACAGGTGGCATCTTTGTGTGGCGTTCTGTCGGAGCTTGAACCATCTCTTTTTTCAATCACCGACACTGGGCCACTCGGTAAAAGTAGAATTCAAGTCAACCATTTCCTAGAGATACACCCAGGGTTTGATTAGTGATTTTTGTCCATTTGTTTACGCCTCATCATCCTGGTAGCATCGTCTAATCGTGCTCCCTCAGCGTCGCATATTGATCCCGTATATACTGCGCCCATCCTTCTGCAGCACCTGTTCCCGCCACAATACGCGAAAAATCGCACACAACGCGCACGTCAGGCATGAGAAATATCACGAAGTGAATGTCCCGGAATTATGGCGAAGAGACGGCAGATATCATGATTGAAACGAACCGACGGGTCGTCGTCTGCTGATATGTACGTACGTCTCAACGTATGGGTATTAAGGAGAAAGTTCGTACAAAATTGGACCTACATTCTCCACTAGCTTCCATGGACAAGAGTAGAGTCTGTAGCGATCTTCGAGAGCTGCTTCACACTCATTTATGCTCATATTACCGCTGTCTGCACCAAGCAATGAAACTCGCTGATTAGCCAATGGCCATACGAACAGGTGCTACATATCTTGACACAGAATACTGGAATGACATTACATATCAGAAGCAAAAGAGAACAAATGAAACGACGAAGATGTGGTCGCAGGGGTGAAAGTTCGAGTGGGACGACTATTCCAGGATACAACCCCACACCTGCACACGTCCTTCATGGCCGCGACCGAGCTTGACGCCCTCCAACTGGCCTGAAAACCGCTTCACGAGCCCATCAACTACTCCTACGTCAGCTCCGACGACGACCAAGTGCCAGCGACGGCGCGCTCGAGTGCTCGAGTCGACAGTAAGCCACGCCTGCTTGAGCCCCTTCACGGGACTGCTATGCTCCGACGCGATAGTCGCCTGCACGGCGTAGAGGTTGTTGTCGGTATCGCCGAGAATACCGTCGATTCCTTCCCAAATCATCACAGATGGCATCCAGTAAAACGCTTTGGAGGCACCAGTGTGCTTCAGACCGTCCACTGTGCCAGGAACGAGCTCGGCTGATGGGCGCATCTGCATATTTCGATCGTGGTTGAAGATGGTGAGAGGTGGTGCGCCAGCTGTGCTGAGGCGACGATGAACGTCCTTTTCATACTTCCATCCGGCGGCGGTCCGAGTCAGGGAGTGGGAACTGAGGGCGATGAAGAGCTCACGGGATTTCTCGTTGGAGAAGTTGGTGCAATGTTGCGTAAATATTTCATCGAGGAATGTCGTCGGGATAAACCAGATTGCTCGAGATGACGCTGCGATTTTCCCGCTCGGTGTGATTCTACGGTGAGGGCGAACGAAGCCGATGGTGGAAACGAGACTGTCTAGTATACCGTCGCCGACTAACAGCAGACCAACGAGCGACGGATCAGAGCATATTTTGTGGACTGCCTGGTCTGCCTCGGCCTGCAGATTTCTTTCCATGTCTTGGGCTTCCTCGGGACCCTGGACGACGGCACTCGCGATGTCGATGATCGTCCTAATGGATGGTCCCCACTTAGTCACAAGTGGAAATGCGGAGGATGAGACTGAGTGGAGCTCATTCCTGTGCATGGCCTTCGTGAGCAAGGATATCCCAGGGACGAACACTGAGTCAACTTACAGGATCGCGGCGATCTCCAGCACGGTCGGCAACTCTGCGTAGATACGCTCACCCCTCTTTTGCTTCAACCATCCCTTCCATCTCTCGGGTTTCGGCGATGACGCCTGAATGACAATCTTGGCCGAGCTTACAAAATCTGAGCATGGCTGGACAGCATAGGAGTTGCTGTCGGCCAACGCCCAGCACGAACTGAGTCGGGGATCGACTGGACCGCCGAGAGTATGCCGCGAGGCGCCCTCGCCATCGAAGACGAAGTAACGTTCGCCGTCGAATTGGACCGCAGTCGGAAGTTTGTGTTCAAGGCGATACAGAAGAAGGTATATGAGGAACACAGTTTTGCCTAAGAAAGCAAAAAACAGACGTTATCGTTTCGGTTGAAGCGACAATGACTGGCCTGCGAACCAATCCCTGGCTGTCCCGTGACCACGAAAGCGCGTGTCTTTCCAGTGCTCTTCTCGATCAACTCCCGCAGCAAGCGATATTCAGAACGAAGAAGAAGAAAATCCATGATTTCTGTCGTTATACCAAGTGCAATAGCGATGCTTGCAATGTCATTAAGGCAAGTGTAGTCCCAACGATCGGGAATGTCAACAGCGACGCCGTCTGAATCGGGGGGTTCGGTGTCAGAAGGGAGACCGATGTCGGTCTTGAGTATTACGCCGTCGTGGCGAGGCCATTGACGGCCCCAAGCTCGCTGATGGATGCTGTTTAGTGCTGGAGAGGAATTCATCAAGAGGGGTACGCAATTGAAAGCTGTGAAGGCGACTTTTTCTGGAACGGTTGATCTATTTCGTTCTTGTCGAGCAGACCAACGAAAAGAAAAGCAAAGAATAGATGGAGGGATTGAGCCGACAGGACGCGACGACGCGCAGAACTCGTCGATTTTTCGATGGGCCCAATCTCGGTCACGTGCAGCGCGTCACGGTTCGAGTAAGATGTGCCGCGTTCGGGCAATTCCTCTGTTGCTTTGCTCTCTTCCGCCATCTCCCCACTCCATCTTCTCGTCGTCCTCGACATCTCCCCCAACACGACGCTCACGCCTCGGCTATATGCTGCATACGATATCGTAACCCGATACCTCACAGTCGTTCAACCATCCACCAGCCCACCCCATCTCTCTTTATTTGTATCGGAGCTGGAAAACACTCGGATAGAAACAGAAACAGAAGCAAAAGCAGAATGTCGTCGTCGTCGTCAAATTTCTTGGACTTGTACGAGCCGCTCGATATCATTGGCAATGGCTCCTTTGGAATCATCAGAAAAGTACGGCGGAAGTCGGATGGCGTGGTGCGTACAGATCCACTCAGTCTACGCTCATAATCTCTGGTTCTTACATGCAAATCCTGGTGTTGTTGGTGGTTGTGTCTTTCGTGTCTGCGGTGGATCTGACGATGGCTTGTGCTCTGTGGGTGGTCGGCGTTGGCTCTCTATGGTCGTCGTGGTCTCCTTGGGGTGCGGCTGTGGTTGCGGACGCGGTCACGCTTGGTGCGGTCATTGCGGTGGTGTAGATCTTGGCTCGGAAAGAACTCAACTTTGAGAGAATGAGTGAACGAGATAGGAAGCAGATTGTTGCCGAAGTGTACGTGACTTCTCCTCTTTCTATCTCTCTGTGCTCCTCGCATTTTTTTCTTGTCTCTTCGTATTCTCCGTCCTGCTGTGTCACGAGAAAGAAGGCAGCCTTGTTTGCCTCGCGCCGGCATGCATGCTCTTAGACGTTATACATTCATGCTATCTTTGAAGCATGGTCGGAACCATGCATCATGTCCAGCCGCCCTCTGCATCGCGCTTGACCTTCTACGGCGGTGTGTCGGGCGCGCATCATCATCTCGCGGACTCTGCGTCAAACCATGGCATCTGAGAACTCCGCCCACGGGCGCTTACCAAACCCTCCATCTCGCTCGACGTGTTTTAAGAGAGTGACTTTCCAAGTTCCGTATTGCTGCATTGTGTGTGTGCTTTGACGCGCCATGCCCTGTCCAGTTGCTTTTGGCCACATATTTTGCTTCCGTTGTCCGAATACGGCAACTCGCGGATCTTCCTTCCACCCACCTCGTGCTACGAAGTGCTCTTTGCCTCGACGACGACTATGGCAACGACTGGCTGAAGTGCAGACGAAGCCCCTCGGCGAACATAATTGCCATGTCCAATGTCTGTGATTGCCGGGGCCTGGCGAGAACAACTACGGCACACCTGCATCGGGGTTTGAGTTGAGACGCTTTGACAGTGCCACACGGACCTAACCTAAGGATATGGGCTATGGTCCGGCCCTGGATACGACGGCCTTTTCGTCCGTTCGTTGGCTATGCTGTGTGTATGAAATGTGGGAACGGATCCACGAGCCATGATCCATGCATAGGGGGTCGGTTCGTGTTTGTTTCTGAGTGATGCTCGGGTGTTCGGGTGCTCTGGCGATCAGTCGGGCGGTACCGGGTCCTTTCCTTCTTGGTGGTTCTGTGTGGTTCTGTGGCCTGGATGGGTTTCCGATGTGTTGGGTGGGACGTCGAATGAGATGGGGGTTTTCTCGACTATTTTGTTTGTGTTTTTTGTTAGTCAAGTATACATGAAGCTGGACTTTCGGGTCTTTGCGCCGTTAGGTGTAAGGAACGACTGCACAATTTTTCTCTCTTGCGTTGTCTCGTATCCTCGGCCTATTTTTCTCCGCCTCCTACCTCATCACCCCGCATAGCATCCTAGCCATATACCCACGTCCTAACCAATAACCTTTCCACCCTCATTCACGCAGTAACATCCTCAAAGACCTCCACCACGAACACATCGTCCGCTACCATGACCGCCACGTCGACCGCGAAGCTGGCATCCTCTACATCCTCATGGAATACTGCGGCGGCGGCGACCTCTCCACTGTCATCAAGCAGGCGCAGAAACACGGCGTGACGATCCCCGAAGATACGGTGTGGAATTATTTCATGCAGATCGTGTTGGCGCTGCAGCATTGTCATCATCCGAATGGGGGGTCGGGAGGCCCTGGCGCGGGAGGAGGGAGCGCGAGTGCGGTCGGGGGGTTGGGGCAGGGACATGCGAGGAGTTATTCGGATTCGGAGGGGGGAAGTGGGAGTGTTACGCCGACAGGGGGAGGGAGTGGGAGTGGGGGGAAGGAGAAGAGGGTGCAGATTTTGCATAGGGATCTGAAGCCGGATAATGGTGGGTTTCCGTTTCGCTGTGTTTTTTCTTTTTTCGAGAGGTGGGATTGGCGAGGTTTTGATGGGTCGTGCTGATGGTGGTCTTCCCGCGCAGTGTTCCTGGACGAAGCGTATACGGTCAAGCTCGGCGACTTCGGACTCTCGAAAGCGCTCGCGCAGGCCAGTTTTGCGAATACCTACGTTGGCGTAAGCACTTTTCCTCTTCTTACTCTCGGGTAGAGCTCTTTCGCTGACGTATGATGGTGAGGACAGACACCGTATTACATGTCGCCGGAATTGATGCAAGAAAAAGCGTACGACTCCAAGTCGGATATCTGGTCCCTGGGATGCTTGATATACGAACTTTGTGCGCTGAAACCGCCGTTTCACGAGGCAAAGACGCATTCGGAGCTGAGCATGTTCATCCGGTGCGTTCGCCTGTCCAAAATCGGTGTTTTTTCATTGCAAAGTTGGCTCATTAGGACTATTGTGCTGTGGTGTGATAGGAACGGACGAATACCGCCGTTACCGAGAGGGTACAGTCAACAGTTGACGAATGTGATCAAGTGGATGCTGAACCAGAACGTACGTCGTCCCTCGCACCGTCTGTTTGTCCGTGTTCGCACTCATGAAGCTCACGTCCGACATTTTGTCCTTCACACATTCAGCCGGCAATGCGTCCGTCCGCGACACAACTTCTCCAGACCGAGCGAATAGACTTTTCCCTGAAAGTCTTCCGCGCAGAGAAACAGTGCGTTCACACCCTCCACTCCATTCGTCTCCCTCTGCACACTATTATGATCGACTGACGTTGGTTCGACGGTATTAAGGATCCTCATCGCCAAGAACCGTGAAACGGTCTGCATGACGAAAGAGCAAGAACTCCTCGCTCGCGAACGCGCCCTCATCGCCCGTGAATCCCATCAATCCGCCCTCCTCTCCCACCGCGACCAAGAGATCGGCAACCTCCGCTCAAAGATCACCGAGCTCTCCACTCAACTCTCCGCCACCTCCGCGCAACTCGTCTCCACGCAGGCCTCGATCGAGTCGCGGATCCAGGAGGCGATGCAGACGCGGATGCACGAGGTGCTGAACGCGAGGATCCAGGAGGCAATCACGAAGAGGGAGGAGGAGCTGAAGGTACTTGTGATGCGGCGGGAGGAGGAGGTGGCGCAGGCGATGAGGAGGAGGGAGGAGGAGATTATGGATGCGGTGAGGAGGAGGGAGGGAGAGGTGGAGGAGGCGTGGGAAAGGAGGGAGAAGGCTATGAGGGACGAGATGTGGGAGGAGAT
The DNA here is from genome assembly GCF_000264905.1 of Stereum hirsutum FP-91666 SS1. Lineage (NCBI taxonomy): Eukaryota > Fungi > Basidiomycota > Agaricomycetes > Russulales > Stereaceae > Stereum > Stereum hirsutum. The sequence continues at coordinate 250,166 of NW_006763148.1, forward strand.
TAGGGAGGATGTGGAGAAGGATGTGGCTGAGAGGTGGAGGGATGAGTGGGATCGATTGGAGGAGGTTAGGGGGGAGGTGGAGAAAATGAGGGAGGAGGTGGATGAAAGGATCAAGAAGGCAGAAGAGGGGGTAAAGAAAGGTTAGTTCTTCCTTTCGTTGTTTTCATTCTTGCCCGACTGACTGGTGGTTCATATAGGCAAGAAAGAGAAAACACCGTTGGAAGAAGTCAAGAACATTCTCGCGCCATTAGCACAACTCACGAAGGACACCTCACACTCGCATCCTCATCCTCATCCACCACTCGCACCCTCATCCGCCTACCAAGCCACCCCTGCGCGACCCGCCTCCACCTCCTCCGCCACAGCACGTGATCGCCGCCCTTTCGAGACCCCACTAAACCGTGCGGCCGGGCCCTCCCGCGCCTCCAAACACGGTCAACCCGCAGTGCCCGCCTCCGCCATGAAAGGCGTCATCCTCACCTCAACGGGCGAAGCCCTCTCCACACCCACTCCATCCGATTTCGCGAAATTCTTCGTGGAGTCGCCGGTCGTCGGCCACGGTGGACTTGGCTTCTCGAAGATATTCGATTTCGAGAAGAGGTTGGTCGAGGCGAGGGAGGAGGCGGACAGTGAGGAGGATGAGCTGGAGGAGCTGGATGAGGGGGTGACGGTGACTATTCCTGCGAGCGGAAGTGGTGGGAGTGCGAGTGCGAGTGCGAGGATGGCGAGTAGTAAGAGTTCGAGTGGGAAGAGCTCGAGTGTGAGTACGAAGGTGGATAGCAGGCCGCCGAGCAGTCCTTCGAAGGGTAGAGAGAGGGAGCGGGATAGAGACAGGGACAGGGATAGAGAGCGAGATACTGGGTCGAGTGCGAGGGAGAAGACGAGGGCGATCTCGGCTTCTGCGTCATCTGCGTCGACTACGACTTCGAGCTCATCGAGGGTGAAGACCAGGAGTCAGAGTCAGAGTCAGAGCCAGGCCTCGGCTGCACGCGAGAGGGAGAGGGAGAGGGAGCAGCGGGAGAGAGAACGCGAGAGGGAGCGGGAGCGGGAGAAGGAGAAGGAGCGGGAGCGAGAACAACGAGAGAAAGAAAAGGAAGAGCAGGAGAGGGAGAGAGAGCGCGAGAAGGACAGGTCGGAGAACAAGACGATCCCAGCGACGAGGTTGAGGAGGCCGTCGATTAGGGTAGGGGGGAGGCCGAGCCTAGGCAATAGCACGGAGAACCCTGGTCTTACCTCCGCCAGCAGTGCCCACACCGCCTCGTCATCTTCCGCGGCATCATCATCCTCAAGTTCGCATACGCAGACAATGTCAAGTACGCATGCTAACGGACGCCCACAAGCGAGTCGGTCAGCTTCGACACCTGCGTCGCCACCGAAGTACGACTTGAACGACGAAGCAAACCTTCCCTCACCCTTCCTGAAGAAAATCGACCGCGAGAAGTTTGCGCCCACATCACAATCTTCATCGTCTGCCTCCTCCGCTATATCATCCTCCGCTGCCACCGCTTCCTCCGCCGTATCGAGTGTCAGCGCCACCGGTGCACTTCCCAAGAAAAGACCAAGTGCGGGCAATATGTTGAGGGCTGTTGCTGCGGCCAACAGCGCGAAAACGACTTCTGCAAACGGTATCGTAAAGAGCTCGAGTGTGGGGACGATTGGCTCCAGAAATAATGAGCCAACATCTAGTCGGCCAGCACCGACGAGTACACGTAGTGGACCGGTGGAAACGAGGTTAAGCAGGGCGAGAGCGCAGGCTGCGGGTGTTATGGGCTCGTAGTTGTGGGAGTATACTTGCTGCTGGACTCTTTACGTTTGGCCTTTTTCTTTTCTTTTCTTTTCTTTGTCTGTGGTCTGTCACTTTCGTTCCGATTTATAGGTATGGCTCTCCTGCCTTCTCTTCATCTGCCTTTCCCTTCTTTTTACAGTTATCTCGTCTCATTTCTCGCTCTATCAGTCTCGTTGCCTCTTTTGGATGACTTTAGGTTCTATGATCATGACGCCTTCCAAGCCACCATTTTTTTTTTCTTTCATGTCGAATCCCAGTCTCAATCACATTGCCTCTTGACTCCGCAGACTCTGCCCGGTGCATACTTCAGTGACTCTTCATACCAGCCCGTTCATGATACACATGTGCATATTTTTTCTACCGTATCCTTCATCGATTTATCCCATTGACATCGTCACCATAGCCATCCCCAATTGCAATATTCCCCTGGATTGACATATCTTCGCACTCGTTACTCATGGTAAATACTTTATGATCGGTGGTATCCCTTGTTCTCAAGCACGAAGCTCGGCCTCATCACACTCTACACACTCGGTCTCTTACCATCCACCCACGCGATACACCTTTCAATGGATTGCTCGCTTCTGGTCAATATAATGGTTCTCGAAATCCAACATGGATCAGTGTTCTTTTTGCGATTATCGTTGACTGAATGATCGCACAAGACTTGATTGATCTCTTGAGAGCGTCTCACTTGTGAAGTCCATGTCTGCGGAACGCTACGCCACGTTTGCGCCACATCCCTGACACAAACCGACACGGAGCGTGATTCCGAGTCGGCATAAGCCGAAGTTGCTTTGTTTGATTCCCACGGAACTGCCCTATAAAAGGTCGTCCTCAGTGTCAGTTAGCAATCACCTCTCTCTCTCTACCTGACCCTCTTCTCTTCGCTGTGAACAGCATCTATCTTTCCTAGAGGTTAACATCATTTACATTGTTTCAGTCCGTTGCATCATCTCTTCCATCGGACTTCACGACATCGATTCTTGATGGATCGACTCGGAGTGACCTCGACTAGTCTCGACGAGGAGGAGAATGTACGCTCGCTCCCGAAATCGCTCATCAGGCATGATTGGGCCATACCGGCCACACTGTGTACAAGCTGTATGACATCAAGAGATCAATTAGAACAAGGACAAACCATGATGCTTTGTTCTAGGGTACTCCTTTTTCACTTGGCGACACACATGTTCCAGCCATCTGCTAACAATAGTCCTGTTATATAGTGCAAGGGTCCGTGGTATTGCTCCAGAAAAGTGTGTCAATCTTTCATTCTTTTTCGTCGAAAATTAATGTGCGACTGTCCGCGCGCAGTGTCAGGCGAAACATTGGTGTGTCGCCAAAGCTTCATATTCCCGCGTACCAGAGTAGTCTAACCGTCGTATTCCTCCACTAGGCGTACGCACAAGCCGGAATGTCACAAGGTCGAAGGTTCAGGGTTCTGTCAACATATCGAAACTCTTTTGAGTGATCCATATGTCCGTCAATACCTTGAAATATACGCTATCCTCGCGTTTGATTTGCTCGAAGACGAGGACTTACCCATCGACTCTCCTATCCTGATGCGCGTCGACCTCGCTATCGAACCGTCTGACATCCGGCAATTTCTCGCCATTATGGAGTCGAAGCTTGATTCTTCGAAGAAGATAGAAGGAATGCTACAGGTCAATGAGATCGTGAAAATCACGGAAGATAGCGTCTTGTCTCAAAGAGCAATGCACAGTTGGCGTGAAAGCGTTGCGAAACAGCGGGAGGGCACTCGCTTATTTCTGTTCGATTTTGCGCGAAGCGGATACTCCTATTCTCAGACCTATTGCCTACCTCTCTCGGAAAATGCTTTCGATCTTGCCGGCCTAGATCTTTACGACATCATCTCCACGGTCGACGGTGACTGTGAGGTGCCTATTAACGAGCCTAATACTATCGAGTACGTTTTGTTCATGCACGGGCCACCCTTGACATGTCCGTACCGATACTCATCCAAATGTACCTCCGTCTCTGCAGAATAATGAACAGGACAATCCGAGCAGATAAGGACAATCGGTTCAAGTTGCGAACGGAACTGACCCCGGCTGACATGCAGGCGATACGTGGGCTCATGGACAGCACAAACAAGTCCCCCGCCGTAGAGATGCTCAGGACAAAGATCTGCAGGGAGAGGATATACTGGCCCGTTGTTGCCCTCCTGTCTTCTACTCCATCCGTGTAGTCGCTGGCCTTTCTCATTTTTTTCAGACCTCGCGCTCCTTCTCTCTCGGTAGCGCTTTTGATTACGCCAAGAACATACGTCCTCACAATGTCTAGAATTCAGAATGATGTGTGTATACGTTCTCCGAAGTATGTACATGTATGCCAGCCCGTCCCGTCGTTGTACTCCAGTACCATGCTACCAATATCAAAATTGCTATCCGACCAAAAAGTCCTCGTTTTTAACCCATCTAGTACAAAAGTACGCACTTGAAGACTCAACATTCGTACATGTAGGTTATTTTATTGCCAGTAGCCAGATGTGACGAATATTATATTCGAATAGAGAGTCAGAGATTACGCGCATGTGAGCTGAGATGCTTTCAGGTAGACCTTTTCCTGCATCACAAGTTCTCCCAGATAATCACCCTTGTAGTTCAAGCCTCATCACACGAAGATGGTCCCAGCTCCGTCAAAGTTCTGTAGTTTAGAAGATGAGTGAAGAGCCAATGATCGAAGCGAGCATGATAAAGTATGTGGTGAGGAGTCGCACAATTTCACACCGACGACGTTGTCCTGGGACCAGTTTTCATCCAAGTTGTCCATCACAGTTTTGTCGTATAGATTTATATTCGCTGAAAGAAAGAAAACAGAAGCTGGACATGACGAAACACAACATGGATGCGGTGAGAGGCCTTGCCAGGAGCGGCGACCGTTCGGAGGGCATGGCTCAGCAAGGTTACTGATAGTTAGCATGACTGTCGTCTGTCCACAGCATTTGCTCACATAAAAAGACGTCAAGTGAAGCACTTCTCTATGATATTGGCACATGTTCTAAGGTTGTTGTGGTATTTCCCCTCATGTTTGATCCATTGGTGAACCCATCACTCTCAATCTATCGGATATTCGACATGGCGTTTCGACTCAGATCAGCAAGTCCGCCCATCCTTCCTTATATACCCAGACATCCAGGCCCTCCAGTCAAGTAAACACTTGAATCGCCAATCCACAAATCCATCACTCGCCAGCCGTCGTCATTCTTACCACCACCGATCAATCGCTCTAACTCCCACCCCTCACCCTTTTCACTTCCGTCTTGATCGCCCAATCCACCGCCTCTCCGACGTCCTCAGCGATATATGTGGGTTCGTGTGTAGGTGGGCCTTGCTCGGGGTCGTAGACGCCTGTGCGAACGAGGACAGATGACCAGTTGGCTGCGTTGGCGCCTGCTATGTCTATTTCGTTTGGAGAGGATTGTCGGGCAGGGTCAGTGCGAGTGAGAAAGCTTACAAGAAGAGAGGGAGGAGGGAGAGGGAAGAAAAAGAAAGGTGGAACATGGGAGCATACCTGATTCGGGGTTGTCTGTGTCCGTTAAGACGGAATGGGAGAAAACCGCAGTGCAGTTAAGTCAGCTATGTTGGATAGTGTGTGAGAATATCGCATACATACCTCCAATCATGTACCTAAACCATTTCGAACCGTATGTTAGCGCATCAAGGAGGTACTTCGTAGTACCATGGGTAGGGCAAGACAACAGACGTACACATTCGGAAGCGTCTCGATCTTCTCTCCAGTCAGCGTCAATATTCTCTCCTTTAGTACTACCTCTCCAAACTTATACGTCGCCTCTGTAGGCTTTCCGTATTGCTCCACATGAGGATATGTCGATCCCGTCAACGCCTGAGTGTATAACGCAAAGCCATAGCACAGTCAGTCCACAGGCTCAATCATCATTCACGCCGACCGAGAAGGAGCGCAGTGCGGTCGGAGTCGGAGAACGAAGAAAGCACGAAACATACCTTGAACACAGCCTGAAACGCCTCCTTGAACGCCCCCTGCCCCAACCTCGGTCGCTCAAACTCGGCCCTCCAAAGCAAATCGGGATTACAGAATACCATCTTCACGGGTTCCATACCCTTTTCGACCTGGTGTTGTGGAAGGATGTAAGGAGCACCGATGAGGCCGTTGGAGAGGATGATGTCGATGGAGAGTTGGATGTCGAGGGCCCAGTTTCGCGGGTCGTGGAATATGAAGATTCGACGGAGGGGAGTGGTCGAGAAGTCGGTTTGCTGTGAGAGGAATGAAGGGTTTAAGAGGGTTGGGATGGTAAGAGAAGAACAACGGCAAGGACGTACGATTGTGGAGGCGAGCTCTTCGGACGTGAGGTCGTAGAATGGCCAAACGCTATATGTTGCGGTCTTCAATACAATGCGATCGAACACAGCAGATACGAATTTCCCACCTCGGTTGCCAGGCCTTAACATCCAACGGAGTATACACCTTCTTGAATCCATAGCTATCATCGCGAACTACCTTCAACCCGCTATTACCTATCACATGAAGGAGAGACACATACCTTTGAGCAACTTTCCTCACAGTATCACGTTTCCCTCCAAGAACCATAACAGGTTCGTCCAGATAGTCTTTACCTAGTAACTTCAGGACCGTATGGGATTGAATAAACTGAGTGGGCGGAATCTGACCAGGATATATGGAACACGTCGGCAAAGTGACAGATAGAACATAGGAGCTAAACGCACCTCATATCCCAGCTTCTCAGTGAGTTTCCGACATCTATCTTCTTCACTCTGTCCACCTCCGTTCGTCATCTATATGTACGCCGCATGAGCGTCCCGTACAGCTCATACTTATCCAGATGTCATGCCTCACCAGAATGTAGGGGATCTTTCTTACCATATCATCAGCCTCATATTGATACCAACAGACCAGCAAGGGTTGGAACGCACATTCCCCAAGGATTATCACCTTCCAGTCTCTCCAGTGCCCGTTTCGCAGAAGGAATAACTGACGAGCCGCGTAGGAGGACACCATCCTGAAAAACATCACCCAGAATTTGAGTGTCATCTCCCCAAAGGTTCGATAAGAGGATGTAAAGTTATATCGATACTTACTATGTCAAAGCAAAATGCTAGAGGCGGATGCCTAGGTTTTGATGCATCTAAACAGAGCAAAGAAGTAAGGATAGGCAGACGATGTAATTATCTTACTTACTAGTGATTGAACGCCTAGTGTTTGGTCCAACAAGCCGCTGAAGTCTCAAACGTTGAGCAGAGGTATTTCCTGGACATCGTAACGTCGATAACATCTCGTCTTCCCCAGAGGATGTGGTTGAGAGGAGCCTGACCACTGTGGCGTCGCTACGCTGGATGCCACATGCTGACTCAGCAGAGCCTTGCTCGCCGTCGGTGTGGCGCTGTCGACGCATCCTGTTCTCAACCGCCACTCTTTGAAGGCGGTCCCTTGACCTCACCACATATCCATACAATCAAGTCTTCACTATCGTTCTCGATACCTGTCTGAAAGCTTTATTTGTGAACTCGCAGCTTATAGCCTCTACGTGTCCAATCAAGTCTCGATGGCTCCCAGTGGGAATCACCAGGCCTAGCACGATGCTGGCCAGAGGTTGATCGACCGGCACAAGAACTATCTTCCGAATTCTTGAAAGCCGAATGGCGAGAGCTATAATTGCTAGAAGATGGTAGTGGACGATAATAATAGGCTATCGCGGCAGAGTCGAGTGGGGTACGTCGGAACCATGGTTTATGACATTTTACTGCAGGTGATACTTCACCTTCCTGAGACCCGTTGAGCAGTAACTTACTTACCTTTGTTCACGTCTCATTTGCGTTTCATGATAAAAGTTCGCACTTAGAACCCCGGAATCGTCCGGGTTGCGGTCATTGCGAGTTGAACTCTAGGAGTACACTCATTTTCGGTGTCTACGCGCATTCAGACATACTGCATCCAAGCTTCACAGCGAGTCTGACTTATCTCGTGAAGGCATACATGTAATTCTTTGCTCAGTCAGCAACAGCACTGCTTTGTCGGTGTGTGCGCTCCGACCGAGTTTGGCAACTCCAACAAAACCTCTGCTGAGTACACTGGGTATCGATTACCCCTTCGAGACAGATCTTCATCATCAACGATGAACTAGAACCGGCTCCGTGGCTCGGGAAGGAACTGTTCTGACGATGTTCTTCCTTACGATAGGTAAGCGTCAAGTGTCCGTTACAGTCAGGTCTCTGACTATGATTGACAGTCTATGAGACTGGGACGCTTCAATGCGGAAGCATTCATGGGTAACACGGGCAGTATCGAAGGCAAGGAGTGCATTAACTTGGAGTCAACGCCTTGCATCGACGTCTCGACATTTTGGAATAGGCTGTGAGTTTACTCAGCTTGACAGTGCGATGAATGGGTCGGACGGCATCCAGCTCTATATAAATGTGCAGGTAAGGGTACTCCAGTCGCAAACATCTTGTGAAGACATACCTGTTCACCTTCATCCTACATTTCGTCGATGTCTCAACCTACAGAATCAGGTGTCCCACGTAGGGTGCCGCCGTCACGTCGCAAGGTCGAAAACCCTGCTCCTCCTCTAGACAGGGGCAAAGCATGTCTCACCTGCCGGCGTCGTAAGATGGTGGGCGAGCTTTTCCTATTCCGACCTGCGGAGCACTGACATGCTACTTATTCAGAGAGGTGATGGGGCCCGCCCAGTGTGCGGCCAATGTAGCCGCGCCGGCAAACCATCGGATTGCGAATACCTCAACGCTGAAGGCCGATCCCGCACAATAATCCTAGAAGAGAGGATCGCCGCGCTTGAACACCGAATCCGTGAATTCGAAGACCCCGAAGCCGTGTCCGCCTCAGAGATCCTGCTACACGACCCTCTCCAAGGTGTTCCCGTCCCACCTTCACCTTCCATGTCCGCCCATTCCAGCAGCCTCTCCCATAGCTCGACTGCGTCAATCGAGCCTGCTCCGTTGCTCGATCACTCCGCTTTCGATACTTGGTTTTCAAGCGGGGAACAACGGGCATCGTGGAATGTGCCGTTGCATCTTCCAGCGTCTCAGCCGGGGACTTCGAACGTGGGGCCGCGGGATGAGCAGGGACCGGTGCTGTATGTTGCTGTTACCACTGATACACCGGTGTCTCATGTTGGGGGTCCATCACTGATTCCTCTTCACTGTATCCCTCTCTATATCCTCTGGTATGCAACTGTTTTTCGCGCACAGCAGTCAGCTTGGCTGGTTTCTCCACACAGACCGATTCCACAGCGCTGCTGCCCTCCCAGCGAACCATCAGGGCCGACCTATCCCTCTCTTGATATCCACCGTTTGCCTTTGGGTCGTCGCTCTCTCGACCACTGAATCTACCGATAGCGCCTCTAATCAGGAGCGGGCCCTCGTGGCACGGACCCGCTCTTTACTCGGCGCCGATCTATCGAAGATCACCCCACAACAGATCATACAATTCATCCAGGCCAAGGTTTTATTCGCGACCTATCTTTTCCATATGGGTGAGCTCCGCGAAGGTCGACACCATTGCAGCTCAGCAGCGACGATGGTCGTGGCCTGCGGTCTGCACAAGATTCGGTCGAACCATCCGCTACGCTTGGATGACCCCTTGGATACCACGGTCATCACACTCCCTGAGCCTATAGACTCGGTCGAGGAAGGTACGTTACGCTTGATTCGTAATCCCTATACCTTTATATATGTCTTCCAGCACGCTAATCTGGGCGATAGGCGAGCGCCTGGATGCCTTCTGGACAGTTTTCACGATGGATAGGGCTTGGGCGGTTGTCCTCCACTCGCCCACCATCATCTCGGACGATGACCACGTCGGCGCTCAGGTAGATTCACCGTGGCCTTTGGACATGGAGAGCTACGAGAATGTGAGCCCCCCGTGCCATTCGCACCTTGTTAACAATAGTACGGTCTGTTGACGCTGGCAGACAGGGACAGATATATCCTAATCTTCGCACGAGCGGTACGCTCCGCATCTTCCTCAATGGCTTTAACACGAGCTGGCCTTGGGAGAATCAGTCTACTCTTGCACTTCTGAGTAAAGCGTCTGCTTTATTTGAGCGTGCTTCGCGTCTCTCGAACTCTTGGAGACCTGGTGCGCATTCTGCTCCTCTCCTCTCTTCCTTTCGTCATTGGTCTGATACTTTTGGCGGCCCCCTCTTTACTCGTACCCGCCTCCTCATGCGCACCAGACTCGCCAAACGCCACCGCCTTCTACGCAGAGTTCCTCGCCCTAGACCAACGTATCGACGACTTCAAGACCCAACTCTTCCCACTCGCAGTCACAGCCGCAGCCGCCGACATCCTCTCCGAAAACCTGCGCATGCACCACCTTGTCCATTCTCTCGTCCACTCCGCCACAATCCAACTTCACCTACCGTTCTCAGCCCACTCTGAGGCCTCGAGGGCGAAGTGTTTGAGTGCGGCAATGGGAATCGTAGACGCTAATGTGGAGGCGAGGATGGGCGGTTTGCCTGCTGTGCACCCGTTGCTGGCGGTGAGTCTGGTTTCTTTTCCTGCCAACAAGATGCTTAACAGTCGTCATGGCGCATCAGATGATATGGTCGGGCGTGTGTCGTGTGTTCATTGACAAACTTGCGTCACTGCCAGCGCTGGCAGCTAGTTCATCCTTCGCTGTATCGGACGGAGGACTGGAGCTCGGGGCAGCAGTCGAGAAGATCATTGCCACTATGACAGTTTTCGCCGTGTCTTGTCCCCTGATGAGTACGTTCTCTTCTCTATACTATATGATTGGTGGGAATGGTAGTCTATAAAGCTCACTGCTGGTCTTCGTTTGTAGATATACAGCTCGCTAAGGTACAACAGGCCTACGGAGCGATTTGAAGGTTGATGAACGTATATCTTCAGAATTATTTCCTGCACCATGACCGAGCGCAAGTGTAACATCTTCTGTGACTCTGAGAATGTATCGTGCCATGTATGACGAACTACCGAATTTGACTCGTGTGGGGCTTCGAATACCTGTATCGCACTATGCATTTTGCGGCTCTTTTGGCTAACATTACATCAAATAGACTTCTTCACTCATACTCGCAGTTAACTATCCCTCCAGAAACGCTCTTGGAATCGCCTCTAAGACCGTCTGAGGCTCCACGTCGTATGTGACCTCCCCTTCCCATTCATCGCCTTGACCAGCCTCAAGCGCTCCCTCTTCCTCCGCCCCTTCGTCATCCTCCCATGGCACAGCCTGTCCAAACGGGTTTCCTCCCTGCATGACGACCGGTATCTGGACCGCACAATTGTCGAACTCCCACTCTGAGACGGTGACTGTCGTCGTCGACCTCGAAGGAACCCCGGCGTTCTCGTACACTCTCGCCATCCTGGCCATCCAGTCAGGGTGTGTTCGTGCCATCGCCTCTCCGAGGATTTGGCCAATGTCATACAGGGCGAGTCGTCGTGCGGGTCTTCCGGAGTCAGGGCAAATAATTCTAGTTGATGGTGAAGTGGGGACCACGGCATACGGGGGAATAAGCGGGAGATCGACCTCATCTTCGGAGTCGTCTTCGAGCTCTGTTTCGGCCTCTACCAGATCTAATCGATCTTCATTAAGTGAGACGGAGGGCTCATTGTGGTCACAGGCAGTGCTATAGGTAGTGTTCGAATGGCCGACATCGGTTTGTTCGATTGCACTGCTGGACGCCAGGATATCCACTTGCGCATTTGTTGCAAGACGATTGGCCAGGCAAGAACCATGATTTTGGGTTCCTTGTGGATGCAAAGTGGCCTCGAAGTCCTGAGGAGTATTCGATGTTGATAATGCCGGGGCAGAATGAACACGACGAAGACGAGAAGCCCGACGAAGAGCACGAAGAGCGGTTCGCAGTGGGTTACTGAGCATTCTTCCTCTGTGAAGGGTTTGGGTTTGATAGAGGCGAGTGTACTGCCGAAAGAACTGCGATGAGCGGGACTGGCACGGCGAGAGGTTGTGAGGTCCTGGGACGTCCTTGGGCCGTCACCGCCTGCTCTTATATACCTTCGATGCCGTTACTTGGATCTCGGCTAATAAAGGGTCGTGCCAAACTGTTTCAGTTGCCTCATTGTTCGAGAAAACACCAACTTTCAAGGCCTCGACCTATTCAGGAAGCGTCAACGGTTGGATTTTGTTCATCAGCTGATGATACAGAGCCTGAGACGTGTCGTCAATATAGTCTCATGATCCTGAGGGCGGGGCTCCCATTGATCGCGATAAGCCTAAGAACGAAGATCTTCCCTACTATTCCGGTTCTGATTCCTGAATACGATGAAGGGACGGGGCAATGTCAAATCGAGAACGAAGAGAAAGCCGATTCGAAAAGAAAGGCTATGGATGACATTTTGTATGCTACATAGGGAATACGACGCCGGTTTGTGGGACCGAGGGCATTGACCTTTTGGCAACGATCTTACACAAAAATCAGCGGGATGTCCATACCATCGGATCTGCTTCGAGTTCATCTCCTCACCTATCATTGACTAGTAAATCGTGCTCAGGTCGTCAAAGGTGTCCATCTCGTCCTTTCTTCGGCTCAACTCAGATCTCAACCGCTCCGCCTCCAGCTGCAACAACGACAACCTCTCCTCCATCGACCGCGCGACTTCCGTGCGAGTGCGCCTCCTCTCCTCTGCCACCAATGACACAGTATTCTTCACCTCCTTCCACGACTTTTGGCCGTTCCAACCCGTCGATGAACCGTGTGAGACGACGAGATTCGTGATGGTATCGTCACCAGCCGCCATTGCGCAATCGTCCGGAAGCGAGCGAGATAGAAATTGGGCTACAGGCTGTGTATCGGAAATGGAAGAATAGCCGAGGTGAAGCAGTTGTAATGATTGGAAGGGGACTGCGTTGGATGCTGCGGGAATGTCGGCCGAGGCATTGACACAAGTTTCAAGATGGTGCAGGTCAGGGCAAAACGCAGCGAAGGGAATAAGCGCGCCCAGCGTGAGGGAATCGTGAGGTAGGGTAGCTCGTCGGGTGAGTCGAAGGTGGCGCAGTTTGGGAAGCCCGGCAGCGAGCACTCCTGCTTCCTCGTCTGTCATCTCGACAGACAAAGGACTATGGAGTATAAACTTCGTAATACGCCTCAGGTTGAGGATAGGTGCGATGTCTTGAAAGCGAATCACAGGGACGTTCTTCATCCCTCTAGCTACGATGAGGCGTAGAGTATCAAGGTGAGGGCACTTGATGGCCAAGCTCTCCAAAAATGTAAAGAGATCACTGGGTGCGTGGGCAGCGTAGCGTTTGGTGTCGATGCTGAGACCCAGAGCGCTGAGTTGTTCGAGGTGAAGGTGGGCATCGTTGATGAACTTTGTGGCTTCCGATACCAAAGCCGCAAAATAAAGGTTGCGAAGCGAAGAAAACGCTCCAGCTTGCAGAACAGGTTGAAACGTTGGCAGTTTTGAAGTCGTGTTAAGACTCCCGCGGTCCCCCAAACAGCGGAGGTTGGGTAAACGTGAAGCCACGGAGACGATAGGTGCGGACAGAAACCGTGCAGGTACGGCGATAGTGGTGAGCGAAGTTAGCCCCGGTAAGAGTTGACATACGAATGTATCCCAGAACGGGGTTGATATTTTTGTGGTCGACAGGCTGAGCTTACTGATATTTGGCATTGACTCGATTATCTGTTCGGCCTTGGAAGTGGCGATGTCATCTGCCTCACGTCCATTGTGAGAGTCGATGGAAATGGTGAGTTTCGTGATGGTGGAAGACGTGAATGTAGGCGATAGGAAGGGGCTATCCCAGCGCACAGAAAGGGTCCGTAGATTGCTGAAGATTGTCAGGGAGGGTCGGGTGGCTGCAATTTCGTATAGAGCGTCCATTGAGAGCGGATGACTTGATTTACTGCAATCTAGGCTGCGAACACGGCTACAGTTCCTGAGGAATGGCGACCAGTGGATTTTTGTCAAGCTACATGGTAGGCCCTTTGGTGACACGGGTGAAAAAAGGCAAGGGCGTAGGGAAAGTTTCTAGTGGCGTACCCATTCACCGTGCCCATCTTCTTTCAAGGCACCAGCGAGAGAAATAATAAGATCTCCAACATCGATGATGTCCCTCCATAGACAATCCAATGCAATTGGCGACCACGTCTTGCAAACCTGGGCATTTCTTGCATTACTTTTGTGGGGCAAGAGGACAAATATCCCCATAAGGACCTCATGAATCGAAAGTGCTGGATGCATATTCTCGCCGGAACACGCTTCGGGATACACAAATTATTCGTGGATAGAAAATGCGAGGAAACTGTCATCGTACATACTGGTCGTGCTAAGTGCTACGCAAAGAACGGGTATTCAATGCGGGTCAAATGCGGGTACGCCGGGATTGGGTTGAAGTCGACGGGCGCCTGTCAAAGCATGGGTAAAGGTCAAGGGTGGAAGGTAAGTTTTACACGTCTATCCCAGTAGAACTGAGGCTCACACTGGATCTGTCCAAAATCAATTCTAAACTTCGAAGGCCGTCGAAGATGGGTGGTGGTTTATGGAGGACGCTAGCATCGGCAGGCACAGATTGAAATTCGGCATGATGCACGGCAAGAACCGGATTTGTCCCGCAGCTCATGTGGCGCGCCACTCTAAGTCCTGCACAGAGGTGACCTTGGCGTGTACTGACATCCCAATGTATGTACACATGAACTCCAGAAGTTTAAGCGAGTCACTCATCGGATAGCAGAGACATTTATTCATTTGGAACTCCCCTCAGTATCTCGAAGTTTCCGACCTGATGGTAAATAAAATAACAGAAAATGCAGGCGAAAGTCGTCGTAGAAGGGAGCGTACAGCCAGCTCGAGCTCTTTGCGTCGAGCGACTGTGTCAAACAGTAAAGAGCGTAGGAGTGCAAAAGAAGGTAGTAATGCTAGGAGTCAACCGAGCTAAAGAGATTTCACGACGAAAGCGGGGCGTGGTAAGAGAGAATACCGAGGAAGGTTTGGCGAGCGCTACAGCCAGAGGTGTCGTGCGATCATGTAAATAACTTAGTAGGTACCACCAGAGATCTACATTTCGAGCGACGCAAGGAGAAGACAGAATTTAGTGGTTGTATTGAATGTGTTGTGGAAAGATGCTTACAGTGGCATCATCCGAGTCGATGTCGCCTTCATCACCTCCAGAGGCCTCAAGGGCGCTCCAGTCCCAGGTGCCTGAGCAAGCACCACAGTTGACAGCGACGTTAACAGCGCCACTGTCGACGGTGACTTTGGTAGTATCACCGGTGAAGTTGACATCAGAGATGGGTCCTCCAGTACCAACGGTGCCAACGTCATCAGGGCTGGAGAAAGAGATATTAAGCGTCAATACGCTAAGGAGAAACTACAAGATATACATACTAAGACTGAGAGATCAGGACACCGTATTTGCTGATACCGGAGATGGTGTTACTGGTGGCACAATTCGTCAGTACGATGAGTCTGAATGCAAGAATACTACACTTACCCGGAGTAGGTGATACCGGAGACCGAAGCGTCGGTGGCGGCTGCTTTGACCTTGATTCTAGTACCGTACATGCTACGAGACATTTGTATTTTGAGACACACAATAATACGAAGAAGTAAAGAGTACGAACCTATTAGTAACCGTGTTGCCGGTGATCGTCACGTCGGAAACGCTCTTGTCGGAGCTAATTGAGCCAATGCTGATGCCTGGATCGACGACTGTCATGTTGGATTCTATGGAAATGTACAGGGTTAACATACCATGTCCACCAGAGCAGGTGTTGTTGGAGAAGGTGATACTGCCACCATCGTTAATAGCAATGCTACGAAGACACACGTCAGATCGTCGTCGGAAAAAGTGATAAATTCCGAGGAGCTCACCAATCGTCTTGATTCTTGACTGTGCAACCTGTGATAGTCACGTCCTCAGCAGAGACATCGAACCCATCCGTATTATGTCCGAGTTCGTCGACGTCACCATCGGCTAGAGTTGATGGGTATGAGCTCAGCTAGGCCGAAGGGACAACTTCAGGGGACATACAGTTATCGATAGTGACACCTTTGATGGTGGTAGTTCCATCGGTGCCGACTGAGACGGCCTGAGCAGGTGAGTTCAAGACGGTGAAGTCGGAGAAGGTGCCAGATCCCTTGATCCTGGAGCGAGAGCTGCATCAGTCGCCGAACTGAGTTAAAAGAGAGTGAATAACCTCACTTAATAAACGGGTGAGGTTTATCAACGCCACCGTTGGTGCCCTCACCGTCCCAGTACTCTGCACCTTGCCCATCGACAGTGTAACCATTGCCATTGAAGCTGTGGAGAGATATCAGCATTTGAAAGGGTTACTTGAGAGTGTTTAGCTACGCACGTTACATCATCGGTATCAATCGTGAATAATGGGCCATCAGCTGCAGAAGTTACACAAAACCCAAACATAAGCACCATATACCAACACAGAAGTATTCAGGATACTTGCAGGAGGTTTTCGAGAATGTGACATCTCCGCTCATCGTGATTGTGGCGCCAGAGGCCGCTGAGATAGTAACAGTGTCTATAAAGAGAATCAGTTCTGGGCATACAGAGAAGCTCTTGCCTGCATCAACGCACTTCCTGAGCTCACTGTGAAAGCTTCGATGACGACAGCAGAGCAATCCGACAAGTCTGAAGCGGTGTCGACGCTGTTGACTGTGCAAGTCGCCCGCTTGGCAGTACTGGTGCCACTGGGCAGAGAGAATGCAACGCCGGCCATGGCGGCGGTTTGAACGAACACACGGAGAGAGTGCATGCTGACGACTGAAGCGAAAACAAAGGAGTGAAAGATTGAAGGAAAGGGAAGGATGAGGATTGAATGATGTCGCAAACGAGAACACTGCGACCGAGCTTTATACCAGCGCAAAGCCTGGACAAAATCTTGAGCACATGTGTCAGATGAAAGTCGCGATGTCCACTAGAGCGATCAACGGAGCAAGTCGAAGGAATCCGACCTCACAACCGGAAGATGTTGTACTCAAGCCGCCAGGAACGTTAACATCAGACGAAACTGCGGGGTATACAGAACAACAAACATGGCTGCGCGCAAGCCGCGGCGCGAACTGAAGGCGCCAAGACAATCGGATGACGACATACATATAGAGCAAGTACTTTGAAAATATCACCTGTTGCTGAGATGGACCACTCAATACTAGAGAAGAATTATGGAAATGTTAATGCAGGAAGACTTAGCTTGGAAAACAAGGGAACGGACCAGTCCTAATGGACTGACATGTAAGCTCAGGAGTAAGTATCCGAAATCGACCCACCGCAGGCATATACGTCAAAGCGCCGGCTGGGAAACATCGCGAAGACAACGACGGCTAGACGATGACGATCACGCTGCAGTCTCTCCGCCTAGGAACGATCTCGGCACGATTGTGATCATTGAATACGACAATGAAATTTGTTCCGATAGACCCGCTCCTGACTCCGAAGGTTTTAGAGCCTCAAGCTGGTCTGTATGCGAGTGCACGCATACGCCAGGTTGCTACCCATTATTATCCTACAAGGCTGGATGAAATGCATAATTGCTGCAAAATATAATGAATAACTCACCTGCTAGAGATGCACAAGGTCCATGAGAGCTAGCTTCATTGAAGAAAATCGTCTGAGGAGAGGAAGACTGCCACGACGCTACTGCCCCTTTTCATGACCTTCCGAGTCGCACGACAACCAACAAAATGTACCTTCACCGAACAGGCATTCTCCGGAACGAAATGTTCAGTGAGGAACCCCCACATTGACCGTACGTTGTACTCATGGGCAACGATACATGTCATATCAAACTGCAAGCAATAAGTAGACGCAGGAATCCATGCCTCTGGAGGAAATCGTTGTGTCGACCCGGGTGCGGGTACCGTAGATTTTCTGCGTAAGCTTAAACACTCGTTTACTGCGTCTTAGCTGCGTCCGAATATCGACGCCTAGAGGGCGGTGAGGGGAAGTTCACAAGTGGACTTACGCCTGCAGAACACACTGAAGAACGCACGTGGAGAAATGACCCATGATCTCCCCGAATTCGGGGATTCGCACAAGCAATGCCCTCCGAGCTCCCGCACGGTGAGCATGCCGGATTCCCTCAAGAATTGCAGCAAAAGTGGACCTTCCGAGAATCGAACTCGGGACCCTTGCATGAACGATGCATTGTTAGGACAGCCTCATAAGTACAAAGCTCTACCGATTGAGCTAAAGGTCCGACCTCGAAATTCTCGAGTGAATATAACAGATTTGCAACAGTTGGACGACAAGGTACACACTCACAAGATATGGAGAAAGATCGTAAGCAGAAGTTACAGAGGTACAACAGCAATGCAGAGCGTGAGGCAACGAGAAGCGAAAGGAGACCAAAAAAATAAACAACGACGTGGCATATGGATATCTCGCAGGTTTCTGGCTACTGGGCCTGGGCCTCCTGCACAACCGTGCATTTCGTTAGTGACCGTGTCGTAAGTGTTATTTGCAAGAGCAGAAGACGAACCTGGTCCACGAACTCCATCGCCTCCTCCCGCTTGATCGACCGGATAGAGCTGACCTTCTGGTTATTGAACAATACACCGTAGAATTTGTCGGCAGTAACCAGCATCTCTGGTCGGAAGGTGGTTGTGATGAATTGTGCGGGACCTTCAGAAGACAAGGTCTGGATCATGGCTGATGAGAGTCAAGACCGGGGAGTAAGCCGTTAGTCACAAAGTAATCGTCTAAGGAGAAGCAAGGCCTACATGCAACAGCCGTACGATATTGGGCATCGAGGTTTGCGTCAATCTAGAAAGAGCGGCAGATCAGTTTGAATAGTCAAAGCCGAGTTTTTGAGGAACGCACCTCATCGAAGAGATAGAACGGCGCCGGATCACACTTTTGGATGGCGAAGACTATACAGGGGTCAGGAAGGAGCATCGATGCAAGAATCAGGAACACATACCGAGCGCAAGGGCCACCAGGGACTTCTGTCCGCCGGACAATTGCTGGATGCGCAATCCTTCATCAACCTTCGAATTGAAGGAGACCTAACGAAAGACACGTTGAACGTCAGTTGCCACAAGCTTGAGAAATACCACTGTTACACACCTTGATTGACACACCGGTATAGTTCTCGATGGTACTTTGCTGCGTATCTTCAGCCTCGTCTGCCTCATCTTCATCCTACATCGAAGTAAGTCCATGATTAAACAGCTCCTGCTTGAGCATAGTCGACTGGTGAAGAACGTACTTGATCAATCCTCTTCTGAATAATTAATTTCCCCTTGCCCGCAGGAACAAGCTTATCGAACACATCCTCAAAATTCTTCGCCACCTGTTTGAATGTCCTCTCGATCGCCTCGTCTTTCCTCTGATCAAGCACCTCAACGAGCTCCTCAATAGATTTTCCTGACTTCTCGAGGTCTTCTCGTCGTTTCAGTAGCTGGTCGCGCTGCTTCGTGAAGTTGGAATATTGTTCGAAGGCTTTCTTGTTGACGTGGGCGAACTTCTTGAGAGCCTCGTTGACGGTGTGGAGTTTCTTGACAAGCTATGTGCATGCCAAGGTTAGACCGTATATATACGAAGAGGGAAATTCGAAACCGTACTCTGTCCAGTCGTTCACGTGTGTACTTTTCGAAGGCTTCCTCAGGCAGGACACCAAGATCACGAATGTTACGGTTACACTCGTCTTTCCGACCAATAAGGAGTTGACGCTTTGCCATGTAACGCTCCGTGTTCTTCTGTTGCTTGCCCATCGCACGACTGTCTTCGGCCTGTTCGTTCTGTACTCTCTCGAGATCATTGCGAGCTTTCTGCAATGTGGCTGAGACCTTCTCCTGCTCGGCCTCCATATCTATACTACATGTCAGTACAGTAACGGTAGAAAAGGGTATGACAGGCCTCAGTGTGGTTACATACCTTGAACGCGCCTGGTGAGAGCGTCAATGGAAGTGTTGAGAGCTCGTAACTCTCGCTCACGAGCGTCGAGGTCTGCACCAGCATTGGCGTCGCCTGTCTCAGATTTGCCGAGAGCATCGATCTTAGTACGTAGTTCTTCTCGTCGGCGCCGGAGGTTATCGTTGATCTCGATGCTCAAGAGATTCTTCCTACTTCCAAGCTACGGCTCAAATGAATGAGTCGGCGGTCCGGAGCACAGAACACGAATGGACCTACTTCATTTTTCTTCTTTGATAAATCCACCATCTCTTTCTGCTTCCTCTCTACCTCCTTCTCCAACTCATCTACCATGTCCTCCTCCTCGTCCGTCAATCCGTTCGTCATCTCCTCCCCAATCTCCTCTCTATATCCTTCAATCCTCGCCCCCAACCCTGCAATCTCACTCTCCAACTCCTCCAACTCCTTCTCCAGCCTCGCAACTCTGCCTTCTAGTCTCTCCCTCTCTCTCCCCAATGTTTCCGCCTCCCCAGCTGCTCCTGTCCTCCCAGCCTTCACCTGATTCACCTGATTCGTAAGCACCTGTATCCTCCCCGAGAGCCTTGTAATCTCCTGATCCAACCTAATCGTCTCATCCTTGACCTCCTTACTCCTCTTCTCCTCCCCTTCAAACTTCGCCCTCCAACTCGTCACGCTCTTGATAGCCTCAATCCTCGATCTCCTCACATCATGATACCCACCAGTCAATGCTCCCTTCCTATCCACTTTATCTCCATCCAACGTGATGGTATTGATCCCATGCGACTTCACGTACGCAGCCGCGACGTTCAAGTCCTTGCACACGCACGTCTTGCCGAACACCTGTTGGAGCGCTTTGCTGTGTGTATTGGAGTATTTGAGTTTGGAGAGGAGAGGGATAGCATCGGAGGCGTTGGGCGCTTCCGGGTTCTTCGCTTTGAGACGGTTGAGGGGCATGAAGGTGACACGACCAGTCTTTTCGGAAAGCATGACGTCGAGGACGCGTTGAGCGGTGGCGTCATTATCGACTACGACGTGGAAGAGACTATGACGGATGATTCTTTGGTTAGGAGGGGAATGGAAGGGACCGAAGGGAGGAAACCCACCTATTACCGGCGGTGAGCTCGATGGCGATGTTGAACTTCTGGTCTGTGATTTCAAAAAGTCGGTAGAGAGGACCATACACGCCGTCGAGCTGGTGTCGGGCAGCGATGCTATCCACAGCCTTCAGACCCATGCCCGTATCCTGCACAGCCAAATCGTTAGCTGAAGCTGTAGCCCAAGACGATGACCACGAACCTTATCCATCATACTCGCCAGCGTCCTTTCTGCCGTCCTCAACTCATCCCTCGCATGCGTCTTGCTGGTCTCCAATTTCGCATCTTCCCTCCACAGATCCTTCCTCTTTTCCTTCAGCATCACACTCTCCTCCTGCGCCTTTCCCATCTCATCCATCAATTCCCTTACCCTCACCCTCGAATCCTCGCCCTTCTCCTCCAACCCCTTCAACTGCTCCTCCACTTCTCTCAACCCCGTCTTCGCTACCTCGAGTTCCTGTTTCGTGGTCTGCAACGCCTTTCCCTGGACAGTCCTATGCGCCTCGATGGACGCTATCTCCTGCTGCAAAAACCGATCCCTCTCAGCTCTCGTCCTAAACCTATCCAACCTCCCCCTCTTCGAATGCAAAGCCTGCAATCTCCCCCTCGCCTCGTCCAACGCCCTACGCTGTTCTGCTTCCTGAGCACGGTGTGCCTCCCAACGTGGTTGAAGGGCAGCGAGGTCGGATTCTTTGGAAGCGATGGATTCTTCGATGTGCGTGAGTTCGGACTGGAGAGTGGTGCGTTGGCCGCCGGCGCGTTGGTCTGCGGCACGGAGATCGGTGACAAGGCATTCGAGTTCGGTGCGTGTGCGGACGAGGTCATTTAGTTCGCTGGCTGAGCCGTGTTGCGTGAGTTTGAGCGTGCTCAGGGAATGTTTCGATTCGGAGATCGTCTTCTCAAGGCCCTGAAAGAACAACAAACTTCAACATAGCAACGGTTACGAAGTGGGAGAAGAACGTACCTGTATCCTCTGCTCCCGATCAGCAAACTGTTCTCTCCTCACATTCGCACCATGAACCTCGCCCCTCCTCTCCTCCTCAATCTCCTCCAACGCAGCCGCAACTTCCTCCAACTCCCTCTGATAAAGCGCATACTCCAAACACCGCCTATCCTTGTCCTTCTCCTGGAACTCTTTCAGCTCCTCCTTCTCCTCCTCGAGCTCTGTAAGACGCGTGTCGATGTAATCGAGCAGCTCGCTGATCTTGGACCGCTTGGCCTCGGTCTCGGACATGATGCGGAGGGATTCGGTACGGCGTTGTTCATAGACTTTGGTGCCGGCCACTTCTTTGAGAAGAGCGAGACGTTCGTGGTCTTTCGCATTAGTCAGGGCGGTGATCTGACGTGTATTATATATCAGTCAATAAGTGATCGTGTCACGGAGCAGAGAAACAGTAAAGGGAGACATACACGGCCTTGGGGGACGATATAGTATGGGTTCGATTTGCTGAACCCGGCACTCTCAAGAAGGTTCATGACGTCGGCTTTGCTTGCGCTCTT
The DNA here is from genome assembly GCF_000264905.1 of Stereum hirsutum FP-91666 SS1. Lineage (NCBI taxonomy): Eukaryota > Fungi > Basidiomycota > Agaricomycetes > Russulales > Stereaceae > Stereum > Stereum hirsutum. The sequence goes on from NW_006763148.1 coordinate 272,396, forward strand.
CTTGTCTAAACTGTATTCGTCCTTCTTCTGGCCGATTGTGCGTCGTAACACCAGCTCATCTTTCCCCGTTGGGAAACGATTGTCGGTATTATCGAAGACAATTTCAACTGCGGCGAGAACCAGGGAATGTATGGGATGGATGTACCAAGAGAATTGTCAGAATGGATTGTATGGACGAATAGAGAGAGATGGCGCACCATAGGCTGACATTGTGTTCTGCGTGGAGACACCTTCGTGGAGCAGTGCTGCCCGCTCTTCTCTGCTCATGGAGGTATATGCATCTGAGAGCACGAATCGGATGGCTAGAAAGGGTGATACTTGTGTCAGAAGATGGACACACACGTACATCATGTTCGAACAGGCATGGACGATGCGCTGAGCCACGAAGTTTCCTTGGTCTGCTTGAGGCACTATACAACGTCCAACCTTCGTCTACGTGATGAACGACTGCAACAAGCAAATATCCAGCAGAATTTTACCACGTTCCACAGCGTGTCACACTTCAAGCACCTGCGACGCCACAACTCGAAAAGCGAGGACAAGCCACACTCACCCGCAAAGAAGTTACTCTTCCCAGACCCATTCCTACCGACAACAACATTATGTTTCGGTGAGAACGGTTCAATCTGCGTCTGATCACGATCTGTAGGACGAAAGCAAATAATCAGCAACTGGAAAAAGGAGCAGAAAAGCGCGGCCTGGTCGTGGCACTGCACATACACGACCTGAACCCTTGAATCGTTAAGGTCTTGATATGCATAGCTTCCCCTTCCTGCAATGGAGCTATAATATAATTTTAGTTTCTTGAGCGTGCTAGATATGAGCAGAAACACAAGAAAGCTTACTGAAAGGTGAAGAGGTTGTGGTACAAGGCAAGTGTTCAACGCGCTCCGAAACGCGTCCAGTCGCGACTCGCGTCCCATTTCGAAATCAGATTTCAAAGTCCGCTCACGTGAAGAAATTGCCACGTTTTCAACGAGGACGAGCTATCATCAAGCTCATCCTTCAAACTTCATTTTTAGGCAGTCAACTAACCTATGGATTGCAGCTATGTATGTGGACTCTCAGCGGCGCTGCGCTCATCCAGTTCATCGAACGCAAGACTCTGCAAGGCTTGGTCAGATCCAGCTCTTGATAGCCTGTGGTGCCACATCGACGACTCGCTTGGCCACACTGTTTCTTTCGCTGGCCTCTATGAGATTGAACGAGCAGTCAAGCGAGCTTGTCGTTGTACTAGTACTGAACCGAGAACAGACACATATGAAGAATTTCGTGCATCCTCCCGCGTTGAGCAATTGCGCCACATCGACGCCGTCTTCGGTGTCTCGACATTCTTTCAAAGCTCTGACTATCGACGGAGGCGCTCTACCGGATTGAATCGATTCTCCCTGTACTCACCATTTTTTGTATGCTAGTCGTCACGCTATGTCAGTCCTATTGGGGTTGATACGAGAGACTTGCAAATCGGCATGCTGGATTTGGACCAAATTGGTGACGAGGCTACTGTTCTATGGGTCGCTCTAAACCTGGCTATTCGATATTTCTACTTAAACCAATCCTTTTCTCAGTCAGCTAACGACTCTCATTCTCATGAATTTGACGGCCGAAATTACGAACGACAACGATTCGAAGGCAATCGCGCTCTCTGCCTCAGCTTCGAGCTCTTAGCCTCACTTGTCGTACTGTCACTCTCACGCAGTCAATCGCTGTCCTATTCTCGCGCCCTCATACAACTAGCCAAATAAGTACTGCCTCCGTTTGGCTGCCTTGGAAACTCACCTGGTTACGGCGGCACTAAGCGCCTTCCTATTCAATCGCTGTGGCGCGAGTCGGGCGGAGGCTGGCGAAGATCAACTTCCGTTAATGTTTGCGCTGTTCAATGAAGCACTCGTCTTCCGAACCATTCCTTTCAGTCGCTGAGCATCACTTCTGGCTTGCGTACTGCGTTCTGGCTATGTTTTGAGTTCCCCGGTATCTGCTCTCCACGCCCGGAACTATCCCAGCACGCCTTTCTCTTTCCAGCGTCTTACTCGTGAAACACATATCCAGAGCCACAGACTATAGCGTTGGTATGGGACAGGATACGAGCGAGGCCATAGCCTAGCCAACATGTCGCAGAGGGGAAATTCGGAGACCGGTCATGCGAAGGAGAGAGATTGCCTCGAACCTACGCCTGTGGGATTTTGGAGCTCAGGCCTTGCAGACGTGAGGAAGCAAGTAGCGGGAAAGTGGCTCTCAACCAGTGCGTGAATTTATTACGTACCGAGGCTTCCCGTCTTGGCTCACTGTTTGCATGGAGCCATCAAACAGCGTTGATCTTGCTCGCTTTTATTATGGTGATACTCTCCCTCTGTGCGTTATCTGACTTTGCGCGAAATTCTACTCAATTCATCGCATCCCAATTCTAGACTGGGGTTCTCAGTTCAACACTGTCAAGAACTATCACCTCCTTAACGTATACATCGCGGACTTCGATGGCCAGGTTGAACCATATACATCCACTACGCCGATCATCGGACCCGCCGCCGTAACAGCTGCTCTTGGGCACCAGAACTCCAATTTCCCGACAAAACATATCACCAGATGCTTTCGACTACGATCCCATGCGCGTCTGTGTCGCAATTTACGATGAGCAGGCCTGGGCCACCCTCATCATCAACCCGAACGCTACAGCACTTGTGATGCAAGCAATTCAGCAAGGAAACGCATCGTATGGTCCTGCGGGGGCGTTTCCGTTGGTCATCGCGAGTGCGAGGGAGGACACAACAATCTATAGCTATGGTCAGCCGCTCGCCGAACTTCAAGTCCTATAAAGGTTACGGGGTTAATGTGTCCTGATCTAGTTTTGCCCGATTTAACGACAACGATGAACTTGATGATTGGTCAAGTGGGCCAGATGTGGGCAGGTTTGGCGTGAAGTATGGCGGCGGGAAATGATACGTTGCTCAACAACTTGCAAGCCGTGCCTCAAGCCCTCAGCCCTGCCGTTGGATTCTCCACCATCGATCTTCGGCCAGTCCTTCCGCCTGTCGCTACGCCTACCGTCTCGGTCGGCTTGATATGTGAGTCTCAGCCGAAGGTCTCCGCAAGTGTTAGGAAATTGACGGAATTGTGATCATATCCACAGATCTCATTATCACCTCATTCTTCGCCACAACCTTCTACATGCCCGTCCACCAGCTCTTCCTTAACACTTCCGCCGGCCATCCGCCTCTCAAAAAATGCCAATGGATGCTCTATCGCTATATCTCCTCCATCCCCGCCTACTTCCTTCTGTCTCTCGCGTACTCCCTCGTCTCCCTCGCTTTCCTCATTCCTTTCTCTCTCCCCTCTTACTCCCACACCTCCCCGCGTCCCGTGGGGTCAGGCCATTTCCTCAGAGTTCCCCTCCAGAGCGCCACACGGTATGGAAAGGGCAGTTTCGTCGTGTTCTGGATCTTGAACTGGGTGGGAATGACGGCTTTGGAGCTGGCGAGTGAGAATGTCGGGATGGCGGTAGGAATGCCTTGGATGGCGTTCTGGTTGATATTTTGGGTCATTAGTAATATGTGTACGAGTTTTTATACGATAACTTTAGCTCCCGGGTTTTATAAGTGGGGATACGCGTGGCCTCAGCATAACAGTACGTTCGCTTGCCTTTCTTTCTTTTGTGGGGATTCAGTATGAGCTTCATCTAATAGGTGCTTTAGAACCTTGATTTAATAGTCGTTCAGGCTACGGGAACCATCGTCTTTGATCGCAAATCCCACTGAGGCCGCAATCAATACCGCGTTGTTCCTACTCGCGTGCATGTTCTCTGGATGGAAGGCGGGGCAGTAGAGGAAGAAACAGGGGAAGGTCAAGGGGAGGGAGCGACCGTGATGAATCTGATGTGCAACAGTAGTATCAAGGTAGTATTCCACCCGGTTTGAGGCGGCACATCGCAAGACGTGTCCGCGGACGTACGAGTTCTTCCTCTGTCCCGGGCATGGATCGTGGCGTATGACGAGAAAATAAGTAGTGTAAATATATTGATGGCGGAACGAACAGACGATTTGCGGCATTTTCTGTATATAGTCTACGCGAGCAAGAAAAGGAAGATAAATATGCGTGTATATGACCACGCTCGTGGGTGGAGATAACGGAGGTGCCGATAGGAAACAAGAACGCGATTCGATCGGGGGAAACCGCTGCATCGATTTCAAGAGAGGCGACACGGAGACCTCCAAATGATAATGAGGTGGTCAGACATATATCGGTCTGGATTAGAAACCGCTTATGTGAAAGAAGCTGGTAGTACAGTTTCAAGCCACCTCCAACGCACAAGATGGGTTGGCAATAGTAATAGGCTCTCGTTGCATAGCCATCATTTCGATGGGCTCCGTGCCCGCTCCCTCGTAGACCTAATTGTGATAAGACATGTCAGGCTAGGTATCATGTAAGTGGGAACTGCACACTCACGACTGGGACAAGAGTTGTCAGAGGATCGCGTACTCTACTGATATTTGTGTCATTCCGGACAGCCCCGCCATCGAGCTCTGCGTCTTCAAAATCGTCATTCCATTGATCATAGTCGATGGGTTCGCCGATGTTACCAAGGAAGCGGTTTGGGCGATTCTGAGCGAATGAAGGCACGGGAAGTGGAGTGTCGGATGATGACAGCCCATAGCCTGGATTTCGAAAGCTTCGCAGGTTAAGGAATAAACGGTGGACCAAAATATTCGGTACACTGTTGTTCCATGCTGCAATGAGCTAACATTCAGAAACGGAAAACTGTCAAAATGATCGTACACAGAAAAGAATGGGGACAATATGGTGATAGATGGTGAACCGGCGAACTATGAGGAGGACGAAAACATGTCACAGCGAAAGTATAAATGAATTATAAGATTGTGCGGTCCTGACTCACATTTAAGTCAACTACACCAGCCTAAGGAAAATAAATGTGTTACATCTGGTGCAGGTAAGGGGCAAGCCATATATAAACTCACAATAAGAAGGGAGCCATTCGCAGCGGCGACTACGAACAAACCACTGTGAAGCGGGAATCAGAATGAGGTATATTTTTCCAGGGAGCAAGGATTATGACATGTAATAGAGAATTCCTGGTAGTAAGGAGCCCGTTGGTAAGTGGAAATTCATGATGATATCTTCAAAGGCATACCGTCTCGCAATATTGTCTGTGAGATGCTATTCTGTCCCAGTCTGCGCATCTCTCCAAGATGAGATGAAAGTTTCCTGAGCGTTAACAAAAGCATGATAGTGTCGAACGTGAGCGGAAGGGCTACGCCTGTGAGAATTTGTGTGACTGCTAATGCTGTCAACTCTGTATATCACGCAGGTGTGTGGCGACATCTCACTGCAACAGCCAGTACACACATCAGAATCAGAGATCACAGTGGCACTGGTTGTATGATACTTGTCTATGGAAAGGACGTACCCGTTTACAGCGGCAGTAGGATATACAAAGCCGCATCGAGATATTCCTGTGAGGATTGACCCTTTGGTGGAGAATGGAATCTCGATGGCAGCGAGCTGCGGAGAAACTTAACCTACTCGTCACAACACATGGTGAGATTAGTTTCTCACATAAATGTCAAGTGCCGATCTCGTCAGAATCAAAGCAGCAGTCAAGGCCAATACATAACGACTCCGGGAATATATGCTGTATACGCGCAAAGCAAGCAACGCTGCGAAAATGAGAGTCATGGTTATTAGCGCACCGACCGAGGTTTTGGATGTTTTAAATACAGCATACAGCTGGTGCTAGCCACGGTCAGAATCGTCAATGCATCCGAAATCTCGAGGGCAATACGGCAACTAGATCTTACAATCAGGAATTATTATCTTGACATAAATGATACAGAACTCACGAACTATCGCTTGCAGTCCCTGGAGTGCCGACGTATAATTGGATCATCTGGGATGCCAAAAAACCATACCTATTGATAATGAACAGAATTGAAGTTGCTGATCGTATGTTTCCTGCCCAAAGAACAACGATCTCGGTCGCGAATGTTTGAAGGTAATCAAGAGCCCAGAGCGCTGCATGATCCAAATTGACGCATGAGGTGAGTATGCTACTCTCAGCACTTCTGCTTGGGCTCCCCCGTCCTAGATGTACTAGAAGTAATGACGTACTGAATGCGGCTACAGTAGCATAATCGGAAATAAGCCTAGAACAAACCGACGTTAGGCACCGTCCACCACCGACAAAGTTAGAAGTCACATACCATATGGTTTCGGCTACAATAACCTTATGCAATATGGATGAATGAGGCATGGGAGGTTCGATAGATACAAGGCGCCTCAGTGGATCTTGTTTATATACGGTTGCAGATCCAGCGAAGGGCGTGGACGCCCGATGGCAGGAGATATCGAAAGAAGATGAGATGGCCGTCTGCTTAGACGATGGCAACCAACTGTCGTGCTTACTGAAAGGGTGCAACCCTCGTCTGTGAGACATTCGTAGACTAAGACACGATGAGTGATGATTGAGAATTCTGTGGTCTTTTGCGCATGGGTAGTGACAGGCCTGGACCGTCAGCCCATTATTGACGGTACTACAATCATGTCTTGCGGTTGAGACGCACCCGGCGCTTCGTAGAACAAGCAATAAGTACACCAATATGGGATGAACCAGTGTCCAAGACACCCATTCCTTTCTGGCAATCCATTCTTAGATCCGTGTCTTGGATAGGAAATGGGAAAGATGTAGGATCAGGGCATGCTAGTGCAATAGTGTGAGTCGACTCTGTGTGCATTCCCGGTGGCTTAGAAGCGGGATAAGAGGGATCATACCTAGGGCGCCTGCAGGCGGAAAAGTACGTGACTATAACTTAGTCACTCCATAGCCATTTTAAGCTCCTGGTCTGTATCTCGTCGACCACGCATCCCCTCTTGAACATCTTGACATCATCGCCACGGATTAATCACTACGAAGATACTACCATGCACTTGAAACGCTGTCGGGGGCAACCATCAGATCTATCCGTCGCTTCATCGCAGGTAGGCCGATGACCGAGCCTAAGGAAGCCTAGCGGGAGGACCTATGTTATACGCAGCATTATGAAAAGCATCATAATGAAGTTACCGTTCCAACGAGAGCGAGGAGTATCATATGATATCCGACACTCATCGTGAGATAGATCAGCCGCAGCGCAACGATAGAAACAAGATGAGTCCAACAGGGAAAGACAGGCAGGAGTCTATCACGACAGAAATGGACCGCAGATGAGATTTAAACGGATCATATGCTCCCTCGGCCGACTGCCTGGAAGGCTACGATCAGTACATAGGCTCTCATCTTCCTCTGGATACTGGCTCCTGTCGCTGTTGAATTTAGGTCTGCTTCTACCGTACGCGAAAAGCCTTCGCGAGCTCCCACACTTTGAAACGCATATATGGGGGGTATAAAGGTGAATAAAGGCGAGGTGGAAGCGTATACCGCCACTACCGTGCCCCATCAAGGCCTGACGAGTCTCGCTAAATCGATCTCCAAGGACAGGACTGGATTTAGGAGCTGGCGGCGCATCTACCCGCACGTGAAGTACCGTCTAAATCCGGCGATATCAGAAGCCTAAGGGCTGTATCTCGACATCTTCGAATCTTCGATCATCCCGAACGTCTCCCCCCTGCTTTCAGTTCACTTACCAGCTGGACCTTCAACACTGCAACTTAATCCCCGTGCAGATGCACGTCCCCGAGCGGGATGGTCAGTTTGATGGGTTCAGTGTCGGTGATCTGTGAGATATCTCCATATAATGATGCATCAACTTGAAAGTACGAATATGCGAATCCTGTTGCCCATGGGACATACCAACACTGCTGGCTATGATTCCCCTCTGCGGACCTCACAATTTTCTGCTATCGTTTTCGCCCATTCCCCCTCGTAACTCAGATCGCGATCAACATATCCGCCCTCAAAGCTCTCCATTGAGACCAACAAACTTGCTCCAAGTCTCCCTCTCTTCGACATCCCGACCTCCTCTTTCATAAGACTCCACCGACCCGTCCCGGGCTCAGCCTCTTTGGATCGGTCAGACCAATCAAAGACCAGAGCAGTTGGTCGATGATACCATGGACGAGTGTAGGTCGGTGATCGAGAAGCAGAGCAAGGGAGAGGCGAAGCGGGAGCTGTCATAAGTTCTTGTGCGGTCTCAACACGACTCACTCGTTGCGAGTTACCATAGTTCATCGTGGGGTCGGTTCTCGGTCAATTTATGATTGATTATAACCGATAAATAGGGCGCGCAGGGCAGATTCCGGCTGGCGAGAAGCGCCAGAGAGCCATCTTCAATAAGACACGGTCCTGGCTCCTTTTGCCCAGTGGAGAGATAACAAAACGTTAACAGACCACGATTTTTATGACTCGTACTTCAATGTAATATTTGTTGGCTTCCATACCCCAAACTCTTGCGAAATCGAAGCTGGAGGAACAAAGAAAGCCACTCACCCGAAGAAAATCGTCATTCTGTCTCAGACTCATTCTCGTTCACGACAGTACTATGTTCCGATGAGAACGAGTAGATAAGTGTCTGACAACGACGCATCTATGCCAACACCATGAATTGGATACGTACCTAAGGTTGCGAACCCGGATCGTGAGGGCCTTTATATGAAGCCTGTGCCTATGGTAGAGCTATCCTTATCGTTTATGCATTGCATATAATGGAGTGGGGATAGACCTTGGTGCAGGACTTTGCATGGACAATGCTCAGGAGATGTGGTTGAGAATAGAAAATCAATAATCGCGTTTGATGCGCAAGTCGCGCGATGGCAAATTCGCTCGTTCCGGTCCGTTGCGGACCGGAAAAGTTCTCGGTGATGTCAACCACGACGTCTCAATATTAGGTTAGTCACTTGTCGTTAGAGATATATCTTTCTTCTCGATTTGACCCTCTGCGCGCCAGCAACAATGTCTGATACCACGCCGAAGAAGCGTAAAGTGATTGCGGAAGGAAGATCTCCGAAGAAGAGAAGGACAGTGAAGACGGACAAGCCAGAGCCAGAGCCTGAAGAGGATTGGAGAGAGTCGGTCGTCCCAGAGGATGCAAAGGTGCGAACAATTCAAACCATATCACGACTTGATATTTATCTGAGTTTGTTTTTATGCCGCTGCTCGTATAGATTACAAAGACAGATGCGCTCGATCTCTACCGGTTGAAAGCCGAAGATTTACGTGGTCTGCACTATGTGCCCGACGTGTAAGCACCGTGCCTTTTGGGTTTTTTCGTCTCTGTTGGCCATGAGATTTCCTATCACTGATGCCATGTACGTGTATACCTTTACCGTAGGAACCTTATGGGTCTCAAATACTATCTCTACAAGGAAAGGGATGTAGAGCGTAAAGCGTGGGCGAAGCACGGGGGTCCGAAATGTTTCGAAGCATAGTCAGTTATGTTTCATTCACTATTTCGTTCTCCTTACAGGAAGACGTCCCTGGTGATTTTCAGTCATTGCTAACCATTCTCGATGTAGCCTTTCAAAGCTTCAAAAAACTTTCGAAGCCAACGCTAGACATCGAGGCATGCTTTTCAAACGTCCATCCTTCTATGCCTCGAATTTCACCGCGGGCCCCTCTCAATCCAACGCTCCTCCAGCCCTAGATCCTCTCTTGTCTCTCTCAGCTAAATTCCCTCCTTGGCTTTGGACTGCCTGCACCAATGCTCTCGACAGCCTAGAGGATGATCCAGAAAACGACATTCGCTTCACCACAACTTCGCGTCAAGCCTGCTTAAATTGCGCTCTCAAACAGCTTCCTACATATCCTTCCCGACCATCTGCAACACTTGGCCTGTCTCCGACATTGGAGCGTTTACGATCTGTGTTGGCCGAGGCTCCTTCACGGGACAGTCCGAAGGGGAAAGACGGATATCCGGAGGGCTTGCGGCTCAATGAGACGGACTATATTGACGGAGAAACGTTTTGGGAGTGGACGGAGAGCTACAGGGATAGGGTATTTGGAGCGCTTATTGCACTCATTGAAGAGCGGGGTGTAGGCGAGAATGGTTGGGAAAGTGTGAGATGGGAGGTATACGACAAGGTACGTTTCTCGCGTTTAGAAGGTCGCTGTCAGATTCTGCTGTGTCGCTGCGACGACGGCCCTCGTGATGGCTGATTGATCCAAATTTGACGATCCCAGCACAGTGAATGCCTTGAGCCCATTTCCTATCAACCACCATCTGAAGGCTACAAGTCCGGCTTATGGAAAGACTACGCCTATACTTGGCTTTTGGGAAAGACGCCAGCAGACCATTCAACCACATTTGGAGTTTGGCCAGGGCGAGCTAGTGAGGTCGGACGAAGGTACGATGAGTTATTGCCAGACAATGTCGAGGAGTGGGGTGGGAGGTATCCGAGGCTGAAGGTGGTTTAGGAGGAGTGGCCTTGTATTGAAGTGTATGGTGTACGATATGGCTCTGCTTTCCAGTTTGTAGTGGGTTATCGTGCTCTTTGTTTACTCTCTAGGCCTTCGAGATTCTGTACGTACATGTTAGCATAGTCATGAATATATATAGTGCCGAGCTCGGCTCGCGTCTCTGTGTACTTCTCCTTGGCTTGGTCGCACATCATTCGTCAAGACGAAACTCATTGACATTGTGACTGGGTGTCGGGTAAATGTGGGCCACAGACGCCACAATGATGGCGGAAGTTGAATGTTGAGCTCCGACCCCTTGGAGGCAAAAGGACGTTATTGTCGCCATGCTCTCTACACCTGCGTACCACTTTTGCGCCTATTCCTCGTTACACTCCAGCGGCTGAGCTACTCACAGAAGAAATAGTCCAGGGTGAGTGGAATGTCCTTCCGAATACTTACTGTACTTCACTCGCGAGGCAGTTGAATAAGTAGTTGATCTGTCGAGCTCGTTTGTGTCTCCTCAAAATATGCTCGGCGTGGGGCCCATTCGACGACAATATTTGCTCATTGCATGTGTATACTACTCTGGAATTGGAGATTCTGGTTTCATTGGGTCAAGCATCAGAGTACAGCTGCCCGTGCGGCGTGACCGTCCTTGTGTCGTCTCCCTCTACTACTATGGAGACAAGTGCAGCATCTCCTCGCCAATACTACTGCATCAGAACTCCTGGAAAACCCTGAACCGCCCTGACGCGGCCTGACCGGGTCTGACGCGACCTGGTTGAAGTTACGAGTTCCGAAACTGTCCGCGTCAGGGCGGTCAGGGCTTCTCAGGGCGGTCAGAGCGGCTTGCCACTTATCGTGGACAACGAGAATTCGAAAATAAAAATAACTAAATTGTAATGACTCCGAGAGAGTTGTGGTGGCACCGGGCAAGAGAGCAGAGTTCGTAAGAGGGAGATGAGTGTCAAAGGTCGAGGAGGTCCTAGGTCAATAGTAAAGAATTGTACGGAGTATGTAGAGAATAGTGGAAAACATTCTAATCGAGAGAAAGGACGGAGGCCGAGGAGGGCGAAGGTGGACCTCGGGAATTCTGTTGTGGCTCTAAAGAGCCATCGCGGGTGATTGGCAGAGAAATAATCTCGAGTCCGTCGACCTCGAGAGTCAACGCGCTCGTATCAACACTCGGTGGGCCACTTAGATCATCGTCGTCATAAAACAAGCCTCCCGGAAACCCATATTCCTCACCAAGATCCTCTGCCTTTACCGTGATATCTCCGCCACCCGCATGCACTCTCTCCTCAGTGTCGTCGTCACCATCATGCATATTCACATCACTGCCATCACTCTCTACATCTCTCCTTTTCACCCACCCATCTTCAACCTCTCCGACGTCATCTTCATCGGGCTCGGCGTCGCTACTCGGCTCTATCACGACTGCGGCCTTGTGAGTCGATGCCTTCATACGATCTGGGATGGACTTGGAAGGGGGTTCGGGTGCCGAAAGCCGCTCGAAAGCCGTCTGGATGAGATCGTCGAAGCGATGCGGCTTGTCGACAAGAGCCTGGATGCTCGGACCGTTAGCATACTGCTCTACAAGGTCGCTTACATTCTGTTTCGAGAATGGAGGGTAAGCGTCAGGCTTGACTCCCGGAAGCCAAGCTTCAAAACAGCGTTGCACCTAGCGGAACATGGAGGGTTAGCGCAAGGGTCAGTAAGAGAGTTTAAGTGACGGATGTTGCACGTACGGCTGCACAAGATAAAGCTAAGGCCCCAGTTGGGTACTTATCCGTGTACGGCCGGGCAGAGCCCTTGATGTTCTTGAGGTGAGTGGCTAATGCCTCTACGATGTACTCGGAGCGCAGAGAACCTCGCGCACGTTTATCCTGTACAAGCACGTATAAGTAAATGGTGAGAATGTATGGGCGGAAGACAGCAAGAGGGAACATTGAGGCGTTATTACGTCAATTACGCACCTCGGTACCAGGAGCTGACCAGTATGCTGCCCCACTGTCCGGCGAAAGAGCGTTGCGTACCCAGACCTTCATTTTCTCGGTACCCAACTCATCAAGCACTTCGCCCAAGTTCTTGTTGGCCAGCTCGGTAGCGGCAAGGTAGAAGTGTTCGCGCCACTCGTATATGGCCTGCCGGCACTACGTTCAACACCAATTAGTACGTAAAGCGCACGAGGAGGTTCAACGATGGGTCATGGAGAGATCATAGTTGAACTTACTCGGCGATATACTTTGTCGCTAGTCGAAGTCACCTTGAAGTCCGCTTCGCTAGGTACGGCATTACGGACTGCAGCTTCGACGTCGGCAACAAACCGACAGTCATTTCCCTGACCGAGCTTCCACGGACGACTGTCTTCACCGTATGTGTCGCAGATGGTCGCCCTCAGCTTCCACCAATTATCTTGTGCCCACTGTGGCATAGTCTCCAAAGCGAGAGACTCTTTCGCTGAAACAACCGACTTCGGGCGACGATCGCTCTTGTTCTTCTTGGCCTTCGACTCTGTCTTGGGCTTGAGAGTGTCGTTGTCTACTTCGAGGATGTTGACCTGAAACTGATACAGGATATCGTCGGTGAGGTGAGCAATGTGAAAAGTCGTGATTCACGTACCTGATCAAGCCCGGATGTACCTCCGGGAAACCTCTCGACTGCCTCATCCTCGATCCCAGATTCCTTCTCTCTGAGCGCACCATCTTTATCGTCATCCTCCGACTCTTCAACTGCCCTCGCCTTTCCCTTTGTGCCCTTCGCCTTCTCTTTCGCCGGTTTCTTATCCTTCGCTTTGCTTGCCGACCCTGTCTTGCTTGTCAATGGGGTTGCTGCACCTAGGTGGTTGTCTCGCTGAAGAGGCTGTATATTCAGACGCCAGTCGCTATTGAGGGTCTTCTTAGGCTGAGTCGTGGCCGATGGGTTACTGCGTGGACGATTCGTTGGCGTAGAGCTGTCGTTGACGGTAAGCAAACATAACAGACAAGATCAACGAACGGACTGACGACGGAGTCTTCGGCGCATCGACACCATCTTCCCTCTGTCGATACTCGGAGATGTCGGTGAGGAAGTTCTGCGTACGCAACTTTTTCTTCTCAGTGGCGGTCAACGGGGCCTGTGACGAGCATTGAAAGTAAGAGAGTCAGTCAGGAGAGAGAGCGCGCGCGCGGTGAAGGTCAACAAAAAACGCACGGTTTGAGCGCTTGTGGAATCCTTTCGCACGCCGGCGTGAGCGTCGAACCCTCCGTTAAACGCTCGCACCTCGACATTCCCACCAAACGGCAGCCTGCTCTTCTCGTCTCGCTCCCTCATCTCTCGCTCACTCGCATTCATTGCAGCTGCGATCTTCATCTTCCCAGTCTCCTCCTTCTTTTTCTTCTCTAGCTGCTCTGCTTTCTTCGTCTCTTTCTTCACCTCGCCTTCAGCTCGTCTCCCTGCCGCCCTCGCTGCAATCTCCTCTCGCGGCTCGTAAAGCTTCGTCAACACGCCAGGCCGTAATGCGGGATGCTCGTTATTTGACGAGCGAGTCCGCTTGCTTGCGCCAGCAGAATGATTAGGAGCCTGACCTGCAGGCTCAACTTGGCCGTCGTCATCTGTGGTGCGTGGTTTTTTCGTTGTAGCGTTTGTGGTCGCAGTGCTTGGCTGAGTGGCTGGGTTTGGAGGTTCTACTTGGGACACTCCTCGCTTGCGGTTGACTCGAGGGCTAGCGGACGCAGCCAGACGTTTGTCAGAAGAAGCAGTATCAGTCGGAGCTGTGTTTGACGTGGAGCGCAGAGACTGGAGACGAGCAGACATGGTGATTCGACTAGGAATACTTGATGGTGCGTCGTTATACGTGTCAGCCTTCGTCTCCTTTGCGCGTTGCTAGTGTGAACCTTAATGTGACGGGCTGTATAGTTACCGCCGCCAACAAGCCGCCACTCGCCATAAGGCTTTCAACTCCGCAACGGCTTCGTTCAGTTTATCATCGGTGCCTCACTGGCTTGTCGATGTCGCCTTGAACCTCCGCAAAACGTTACCTTTCCGCTCCCTCGGCCATGGGTTTCTATTGCCGCCTATGCCTCTCTTCATACCCCACCAGACGCTCGTTTCAGCAACATCACATTCGTTATCATCGACATCCCAAACCAGATCCGCCACAGTCCACCATTTTCCGCCACCCGCTCATCAATGGTAAGCAACTTTCTGCCCTAATCTTGGTCTCTGCACATTTTCTAACGTCACATTTCTAGCCCTTCCCTGCGATGCCGATGGTGTATTCTTACCACCAGACACCGCCCCACCAGCCCAAGATCTAGCGCCAAACTGGGCCCCGTTCTACGACAAACCTTCGTTTGAGTTCTGTGAGCTCAAATTTGAGAAGACAAAGACCGCCATAGACGACATCAACGCCCTTCTTCGTATCTTGCGCGAGAAGAACCAGGTCGACGGCAATAACAACCCCGCCATATTTGACGACCACGACCATTTCCTGGAGTTCATCGATGCGATCCCATATGGCGAGGCGACCTGGCATACGTTCGCCATTCGCTACACCGGCCCCGTCCTTGATAACTCGCCGTCCTGGAAGCGTCGAACGTTTATCATTCACACTCGCGATCCGAAAGTTGTCTTCTCAAACATGATTTCCAGCCCCGAATTTGTGAAGAGATGGGATTACGAGGCCTATCAGGAGTAAGTACCACTTATCGCAATCGTCTGCATCTTCTGTCCATATTTCTCAAGCCTCTTCTTGTTATTTACAGATTTACCAACCCCCAGAACCGACGGTATTCGAACTTCATGTCCGGCCAGTGGGCCTGGGACGAATGTGTACGTTCCTCATCTGGTTTTCTAACAATGCTCACCTTTCAAAACTTACGGTCTCTCAGGACGAGATCGCAAAGGACCCGGCAACACACGGTTCCATGCTTGTCCCGATCATCCTTGGTGCCGACAAGACAGTAGTCTCGGTCGCTACTGGCAACCAAGAGTTCCATCCTCTATACGCATCGGTCGGGAACGTTCAGAATGATGTTCGTAGGGCGCACGGAGAGGCCGTCGTGCCTATAGCGTTTCTGGCGGTCCCGAAGAGTACGTCAACTATATATCCTTTTCTTCTTCTCTATCTATTTTTACTGTGTCTCATCCGAAATTCCCTATGCATCTAGCTGCCCGAGGAGAAAGTGACACGGCGGAGTTCCGTGTCTTTAAGAAGCGGCTATATCACGCTGCGATTGCCCATATACTCTCACCACTGAGAGATGCAATGTCACGTCCGATTGTCATGCAGTGCTGTGACGGGCACTACCGCCGTGTTATATTCAGTATCGGGCCTTTCATCGCAGACTACCCGGAGCAAGTGGATCTTGCAGGCATTGTACAGGGCTGGTGCCCTAAGTGAGTCTTTACTACATCCGTTGTGGCCCGGATTCGGCTCATAAGATATTCTATTTACAGATGTCTCGAACGTCCACCGCTGGAGGGTACTGGCTGCCCGCGGTCTCGCGAACATCGAGCTGCTGCACGGGACGCGTTCGCTCACGATGCTGGGATATTGTGGGATGCACTTGGTATTGTGGCTGGTGTCACGGTACGTCGCAATACTGCTGTTATCTTTCTTGCCCTTACGCTGGTTCATTAGCCTTTCACCGATCATTTCCCGCGTGCCGATATCCACAAGCTCCTGTCACCCGATCTTCTCCATCAAATGATCAAAGGAACCTTCAAAGATCATCTCGTCGAATGGGTTCATCAATACATCAAAGGTCACCATTCTTCGGCGGACGCAGAGCGCATCATGGACGACATCGACAGAAAGTACGTCTATTTCTACTGAATATGCCTTCCGATTTTCTGTCTAATCTTTGCCTATGCTAGAATCTCTTCTGTTCCGGCTTTCCCAGGGATCCGACGATTTGCAGAAGGTCGAAATTATGAGAGGTGGACGGGTGACGACACAAAAGCACTTATGAAGGTATGTCCCGTCGAGATTCACATCCATCAATATACAATCTCATGCTACGGCGATAGGTCTTCATACCGGCGATCCGTGGTCATGTACCTGACAAGATGGTACAGGCTATCGCCACGTTTATGGATTTCTGTTACATGGCCCGTCGTACGTCTCACGACACGGCTTCTCTCACCGCCATGAACGATACCCTTCGGCGCTTTCTCGACCTCCGTTCCGTCTTTGTCGAAACCGGGGTTCGTGTTGATTTCGCGCTGCCGCGCCAGCACGCTCTGCTCCACTACGTGTATGGTATCACCCTATTCGGTTCACCGTATGGATTGTGCTCCTCCATCACGGAGTCGAAGCACATCGCGGCGGTCAAGGATCCGTGGAGGCGGTCAAATAGGGACGAACCTCTCGTCCAGATTCTCCAGACCAACACCAGGATGTCCAAACTTGCTGCTGCACGAGCCGAATATGGACGGCGTGGAATGTTACCTGTCACAATACATGGCAAACTCCTCGCAGATCTTGACGGGGAAGATGATCGTGATGTCGCTGATGTGGCGGGGCCGTACTCTGCGTTGGTGGTGTCACTGGGAAAGAAACCAGGTAAGCATGATCTTATCTCTCTGCTTGTTATTGTCGATTGCTTATTGTTCACATTGCAGTTCGCACTACAGATCTTGAAGATCTTGCTACCGAACTCAATCGACCGCTGGACGAGTTTCGATTACTGATCCGACGCTATCTTTATACACAGATCTTCCCTGACGAGGATCTGCCGGTTGCCGATGTCGACACCGACGACCTTCCATTCCTTTCCAACTACACGAATATCGGCATCTTCAAATGTGCACGAACAGCATTCTATGCTCCCAGCGAGGAGGCGGGACCTTGGGGCATGCACGCAGAGGTGATTCGGTGTAATCCGTCTTGGTACAGACAGTACGAACGCCGGGACACGATGCTCGTGCAGACTGGTGATGAGGGTGATGTGATGGGCGGTATGTTGGTAGCGCGCGTTGTGCGCTTCGTTAGAATCAAGTACGGGGATATCGAGTATCCTTCCGCTTTTGTTGAATGGTTCCTTCCTGTAGATGATCAACCTGATGCTGTTACGGGGATGTGGATTTTAGAACCGGAAGTCGACGCCACCGGTCGTCGTACACTGGACATTATCTCCCTAGACTCGGTTTTCCGTTCTTGCCATCTTATTGGAGTTATGGGGGCGGAATTTTTACCTATAGACTTCGACTTCTCCTTCTCTCACGACGCTTTCGATTCTTTCTACTTAAACCGCTACAGTGATTACCATATGCACGAGTGTGGCCCTTTGTAGCCCCCATCCACAATGTTCAGACTCCGAACTGGTATCAATAATTTAATTAACTTATCAATGGTCTTATCCGAGGTCTTGTCAGCGAGCACTTGCCCTGATGAGCCTGACGGCCCTGACAAGCCCTGACGACAACCTGAACCGGCGGGAGCACCAACTAGACGACGGTCAGGGCGGCTCAGACCGGCTCAGACCGGCTCAGGGTTTTCCAAGAGTTCTGATGTGTGCCGCACGATGGTGTAATATCTTGGTGTAATATTTATCTAAATTTTACCCCAAGATTCGCATTTCTAGTTCCTTCTTGAACAGAGGTTGATAGCCATGCAGATTGATGCGAAGCCGCCGGTCGACACGCAAATCTAGTTTCCAGTCTCCAGTGCATGCAGTTTTGCCACATACCCTTGCATTCCTCATCCTATGATTGACTTTCGTTTCTTTTCCGTAGATTCAGCTTTCAACGCCGACGATCAATTCCAAGTTCTTCTAACCACGTACTCTGAGCTCATCGTGAGTCGCCAGTGCACACTGTATCATCTTCGTCGTGTCGTTTACCGTCAAACGAGACCTCACACCCGTCCCCCAGGAATATGCATCGGGTGCTTTCAATCCCCGAAGTACTCTTGCAGATATTTGCTCTATTATCACCCTCGTCCAATGCGTCAAATGCCAGGGTCTGCAAAGCCTGGTCAGGTCCGGCACTCCATACTACATGGCGCTGTATCGAGGACGTGGCCACATTGTTTCGCTCGCTCGCACCTATGGTACTGAACAGCACAGAGACCGAACTCGTGAGTGCTTGCCAGCCCCATATGATCCTAGTACCGAAAACAATTGCATTCGAAGGATTTTGTGCGATCTCCCATGTTGAGCGACTGGACGGCTTTCATAGCAAACACTCGCCGTGTTCATCGCCTCAATCTTCGTTCAGGTTCCCGACTATCGACCGACGCAACATACCGCATCGCAACTACTCGTTCAGTGCTCGAGATCTTTCCCAACATTCGTTCGATCGACGCGTCATGTTTCGATGCGGTGTTCGACCCCTTGTTCTTCAGCACCTCGGTCAAGAAATTACGGCTTATCCTCCACAAAGAGCCTGGCGTAATGTTCAACATAGATGAATTGGCATGGAAGTTTGGAGAGATCACTGGCCGCATGCCAAACTTAGAAGGATTGACCCTGCTCTCCAACATCAAAAGCTACGATACCGTATCACCGTCCTTCAATCGGCTTCTAGAAGGCCTCCCGGGCCTTTTGAATGTCGATCTACCATCCAGAGCTATGGTATCCTCAACATTGGAAGTTTTGTCGCGCATGAAACAACTCCGCGCCATCGCCGTCGTCAATCGAGCACCCTCATTCTATGAACCACCGATTAGTTTGTCACCGGCATTGGCGAGCGGCTGTTTCCCGTCCTTGACCTCCATAAAAATTCAAGCAACTGTCTCCGACGCGACCCGACTCTTGCAAGATCTGAACTTCCCTTCTCATAATCTCATCGCTGTGACACTACATACCGCCCTTCCTATCCAGCATGTTCTGCCACAAGATCATCTTTCTCGCTTCATATCCATGGTCGTGGAGCGCTGCCTTGCGATCGAAGACCTGCGAACCATCTTAAACATCGGCAAAGAAAACGCACCCGATGTTTTGCCTCGCAGCCCAGTCATACGCTTCACCGACATTGTGCAGGTCCTTCAGCTACACAACTTGACAACACTAGTAGTCGATAATGCGACAGCCATCATCATGACGGACGCCGATGCTCAGGCTCTGGCCCACGCGCTACCAAACTTGAAGGTCCTCAACCTTACCCGCCGTGCCCTCGTCGCACATCCCTCCGAGCCGAGCCTCACTCTCCGCTCCCTCATACATTTCGCCAAGAAGTGTCCTGATCTACACTTCTTGGGGCTTTATCTTGATGCCTCGGCGAGCGTACCACCCCCTTCCGAAGCCATCGTACTCAAGAATCTTTGCATCCTGTACTTGGGATACTCCGTTATAGTATCGGTCAAGCCAGTTGTCTGGTTCCTCTTCCGCTCCCTTCCCATCCACTGCTGTCTCGGTGTTCTTGGTGACTATATAGAAGACTCGACTATGCTCCCTGAAGTGAGCACAACGGATCAGCATCGTGCATGGAGGGACGTACAGAAAGGTATATCGTGGGTTCAGGACAGTAGGGAAACATGGCGTGAGGAGGAAAAGTGTATGAAGAGCCGGGTTGAGATGTTGGAGAAGGAGGTTGCGGTGCTACGGTCGCAGACGAACGATAAAATCGAACGTTCATAGAGCTTGCATATTCACGGATTGGGTCGTCGTGAGGTCTTCGTGGTGAGTTGTGTTCTTTGTTATGCTATTGTCTTATTGATGTCCTCTTCGTTCGAGTCATCGTTCCGGCGTGATGCCGTTTCCTATTTTTGTTTAGCATTTACAATGAATTCATCTTCTCCTACGTCCTTGAATTGAGTAATGCAGATTATCCTGGTAACAGCGAAGGAGAGACGCGAGAATAGACGAGCTGCGCTGGCCTACCACTGCATATTAATGGACAATTTTCTCTTTATTTTCCGGGTCATTGGGCTTCAGAACATGTTCACCCCCGATCCTTCTTGCTCTGCCCGGTTCCTTTATCTGGAGAATCATATGTATGCGTCAGCGCGTACCGCTCCCACAGCACTGCTCTCTGATTTCTCATATTTTTGCTGCACTTCAGAACCGTAAAGCCTACTCGGCGACTGTCATGTCGGGCTTATACAGCCCGTCGGGGTCGGCCATGTCTCGTCAGTCCCCGCTCTCCTCGCCAACACTCCCACTAACACAGACAGCCTTTCTGTTGGTCAGCGTCGTACTTTGTCCCGCACGTATCCCGGATCGCAGGCTCTATCGCCAATAAGACGTATTAAGATACGAACGAGACTATCCGCCTGTCCAAAATGTCGCAGGACGAAAGCATGGAGACAGGTCAAAGAACAAGTAATCTTCCCGACCCTGTGCCGGTAGGATTCTTGGATTCGAGTCTGGGAGGGGTGAGGAAGCAAGTGCTCGTAAAGTAGCTTTTTACCAGTACGTGTAACTCCGCCGGTGTCAGAGCTTTCATTGTGACTTACGATTTCCGTTCAAATCTGGTCATTATGCAGCGTCAATACTCTTCGCCTATATCGTGGCTCTTCTCTCACTCTGTATGTATTTTCACGCCGAATCTCGAATTTCCTTTGACCCATCGCATACGAATCGTAGACTGGGGATCTCAGTTCCACACCTTGGAGCACTTTCACCTACTCAACATTTTCGTTGTGGACGGAAAAGTCGACCCTTATACGTCCACTACACCCATCGTCGGACCTGCAGCAGTCAAGGCCGCTCTCTCACACCAGGACTTCAACTTCCCGACGCTAACGTACCAGAACATGTCTCCGGCGGCGTTCAACCACGATCCCATGCGCGTTCGTGCAGCCATTTACGACGAACAGGCCTGGGCTGCTGTCATCATCAACGCAAACGCCACAGCGTTGGCTATGCTGGCTGTTCAACAGAAAAACACATCGTACGATCCAGCAGGCGCTTTTCAGCTGATTATAGTGAGCGCGAGGGAGGACACCACGATCGTTAGCTACGGCACGCAGCTCTCCATACTTTAAGTTCCCTGCAGTTCACGCAATTGACAGCCTGACGTTGAGTCTTGCCCGATTTAAGGGTCGACATAGAATTAATCACCAGTCAAGTTGGCCAAATGTGGGCGAGCGTGATGATGGATATGGCCGCGGATAACGATACATTTCTCGCCAATCTTCAAGCGGTTCCTCAAGCCCTGAGTCCTGCCATTGGATTATCCACCATCGACCTTCGACCGTTCTTACCACCTGGGGCTACACCAACCGTCTCCGTTGGATTAATCTGTACGTCCTACTTCAATTTATCTCAATAATGGATATGAGAATCGGAGCCTGACAAAATCGTGCTCATAGATCTTGTCATAACGTCCTCCTTTACCACGGCCTTCTATATGCCCGTCCATCAGCTTTTTTCTAGCACTTCTTCCGGACACCCACCTCTGAAGAAATCACAATGGGTGGTCTACCGCTGGATCTCCTCTATCACTGCCTACTTCCTCCTCTCTCTCGCGTATTTTCTGGTATCCCTCGCATTCCTTATCCCCTTCTCCCTCTCGTCATTCTCTCACACCTCAGCACCGCCCGAAGGCTCAGGCCACTTCCTCGGTATTCCGCTGCAAAGCGCAACTCGTTACGGTAAATCGGGCTTTGTCGTGTTCTGGATGTTGAACTGGGTCGGAATGGCGGCACTGGGACTGACGAGCGAGAACGTGGCGATGGTGGTGGGGATGCCCTGGAGGTTTTTCTGGTTGCCGTTTTGGGTTATAAGTAATGTGTGTACGAGCTTCTACTCCCTCACGCTGGTGCCAGGTTTCTACGGTTGAGGGTACGCCTGGCCATTGCACAACAGTACGTTCCATTCACTATTTGGTGATTGGTTGAGTCTCAAAAGGCGAGTACTGACTATCAGTGCACGTGCCGCTCAGTTGTTGAAGCCACGCGTACTATCGTCTTCGACCTCCACTCCCACCTAGGCCTCATCTTCGCATGGTGCGCGGTTAACGCGACGCTCTTTCCATTCGCTTCCATGTTTGCCGAATGGAGAGCCGAGCGACAGAAGAACAAGCAGGAGCAGGTGAAGGAGAAGCTATGACGAGGTGACTCAAGGATGGGCCGGAAACAAACACCATCTTAGGTTGGCTTGGATATCTTTACGGTCCTTGTCCAAAATACCGTTTATCCATTGACTTGGTTGGGCCACCTGTACGCGTCTTGCGTGTGCCCTTCAATTTCCTGATATTCTCCAGTGAGAAACACGAGCATTGCAGCGTGCAAAGGCTCATCAGTGAGCAGAAGAGCACTCGAACGGAGGAGATCTAAAGACAAGAGGAAATAATGTTCAGCACTTCGCCGCGAATCGACTCGGAGACTACCGAGTCCATTGAGGACGTTCGAAGTGTGGCGTGTGGCGTTAGCGAATACCTACCACATGAACCACTGGTCGAAGGATTTTCAGTTTTCAAGGCCACCACGTGTCCTATGTGAGTTGAGGTATCCAGTACTGAAGCCCTCCTCATCCGCAACATATCATACCGAAGTCCATATCTTCTATCACATACCGCGAACTCTGTCCTACTCCCTCTTCACGCCCCCAATCTCCATCGCCGGCTCATCCGCACATCCCCCATCCAGCTCCACGTCCTCCAACTCTCCCTTCCCCTCCTTCGCCTCCCTCCCCTTAACCTCCTCCGCATCCCTCTTCGCCTTCTCCCTGACCTCCCGTCCCGGCCGCTTCACCCGCGCCCAGATCCCCACATTCGGGTCCCGGATGAAGTTGACGGTGATCATGGGCCAGGATGGATGCGAGGGGAGGTTATCGTAGAATTCGGGGGCGAGGGCGCGGAGGGTAGGAAGACGGGTCCACGGGACTGAAGGGAAGTCGTGGTGCTCGTTGTGGTAGCCGACCTGTATATCATAGTCAGAGTCAGTTACAAGCCGAACAGCGGAGAGACGATGCGTAGTGTGACGAGAAAGTGAAGAGAGGAAATGAGGGAGCGTACATTATAAGCGAACCAGTTCAGCCAGCCATAATAACTATACGTCTCCTGATCCAACCCATCCCACACGTAATGCTCCGCAATAAAGTGTCCCGCGAGAGGATGCAGACTTCCCGCCCAGAAACTGCTCATTATGAAGTAAATCAGCATTCTCGTGCCTTCACCACCCGTCACGCCCAATCCAGCGCCCGTGGCTCCCATGAGATCTATGCCTCCGCCGCCTAGGACGCTCAGGCCGCCCGAAATCAACGGGTCGAGGGAAGAGAGGACGGTGGGGAAGTAGACGATGAGGAAGAAGTCGAATATAAGTTGGGTGGCGATGTTGATGCCGTGCCAGATGGAGGGTTTTTGTGACCGGACGAAGCCTGGACGGAGAGCGTAGAAGAGGATTTGGAAGGTGCTACGATGAAAATATAGAATGTGAGTACACATACTCATGATGCATGTAGCAGAAAGGAGAACGTACCAGAAGAAGACCTTTCCGAGGACGTTGTTGAGGAGGACGAGCTCTATCTGGGTCGGAAGGTCGGTATCCACACCGTCCTCGCCCTGGTACTTATGATGCTCTAGGTGGTATCCCTGTTCCATTTCACAGATGAGCTCCAGGTCTACATTTCAACTGGTTACTAGACCCAAGAGCCCACCTTGAACGTAACAGCATACGGAACTCCAATCGGCAGATTTGCGAATATCGCAAACATCTTATTCGCTTTAACGCCTTTGAATGCCAAATTATGCGTGATCTCATGTATAGCGAGGAATAAGTTATGGTTTGCTGTTCCGCCGACGATGTAAGCTGTGAGGAGGAATGGAATCGAGAGAGGATGGGTGTTGCGCAGAGCGAAGGCGATGGTGAATTGGAGTAGGACGACGAGGGTGACGACATATTTTGTGAGAGGTTCGTGACCCATCAGCTTTCGGACCTAGCGAGCGGGAGGGTGGTACGTTAGTCAACTGAGTAAAAAGTGAGTTTTGGGAGGACGGGACGAATAGTGATCGATAGGTTGTGGTGCCACATGAACGACGAGTGTGGCACCGCGTAAACTGACAACGACCATTGGTGAAAGAGTGCCTTGATAGTCGCGACCGTCATACAAAACAATAGGCCAAGACAGGTGTATGAGACCGGCAGCTTACGATAAACACGCACGACGGTTCCAATCGACGTCAGCACTCGATGCAGCTTGCAGTGCAGACTTCCCAACCGAATGTCATGCGTTCAAAGCAAAGCTCACCACGAGACTACAGAGCATAGTAGATGACGGCCGAGTATATCAACGCTAGAGCCAGCTACATTACAAGATGCGCGTAGAATGACTTTTGAACCTCTGACCGACACACGTTCGTCATACCACTGTTCGGTCTAATGCACGGCACACGCCATGCAGCAAGCACCACCATAACCAACACATTCCATCCACAACAGCGAAATAGTTCACTCACCTCCGGATGTTTCTTCATAATAGCCATCCTCCTCGACCTGTGCGGTTCCTCCGTCATGATCCATAAAAAGTCGCTCGTATCCCTCGGCGGAACGTTATACACATCTCCGGGATTGTTGGGGTTAGCGATTACTGTCCTTCGAGGACTTTTATAGTCTACGCCATTGATACGAGCAATCGACTCTTGTTTGGAGTTGGAATCATGTTGGACCTCGGTCTTGCAGAGCCCCGAGTTGAGGAGTTGTTTGCCCTCGTAGAGCGTCTCTGCGCCTCCGTAGAGACTGAAGTCTATGTTCCGAACAGGTAAGAGAAAACCCAGCAAATTTCGCGAAAAGTGCAAGCGCACCGACTTCATCTGGAATATTGGGGGATGGGGCCATCGCGAGGGATGGTGATGAGCGTCGGTTGAAAGGAGCTGAGGACCGTGAAGAGCTCCATGTCAGGCCATAATTATAAGTATATCGCTACGTGCTGTGCCTGGGTAAATGGCCGTATTACATAATTGACGCGTTGCCAAACCACGCGTTTTTATTTGTTCAGGCGCGTCGCGTCTCGAGTCCATTGCTTGCACTAGCTCCACGTACTTGCTCCTTCAGCACCGTCTCTCTCACTGTCTATTATTTTGTTATCTGGTATGGCTGTCGAGAGTACATCGGCGACAACGACGGCGGCGTCCAAGAGACCTCACGATGAGCTGCAGTATCTCAGCCTCATCCGCACCGTGCTCGAAACGGGCGAGACGCGTCCAGACCGTACGGGAACTGGCACCATTTCGCTTTTTGCCCCTCCAAATCTTCGCTTCTCGCTCACCGACTCTACTCTACCGCTCCTGACAACTAAGCGCACGTTCTTACGCGGTATTCTCGAAGAGCTTTTATGGTTCGTCAATGGTCGGACCGACTCCACTTTACTCTCGAATAAGGGAGTGAAGATCTGGGATGGGAATGGATCAAAGGAGTTCTTGGAGAAGAGGGGGCTGGGGCATCGGAGGGAGGGTGATTTGGGGCCCGTTTATGGGTTTCAGTGGCGACACTTTGGGGCGGAGTATGTGGATTGCGATGCAAGCTATGACGGGAAGGGAGTGGATCAGTTGCAGGAGGTCGTAAGGAAGATCAAAGAGGATCCTACAGATCGGAGGATTATTCTGAGTGCTTGGAATCCAGCTGGTATGTCGCGTGCGATACGTCCGCCTCTCTACCTCTTTGCTGTGCGACTAACTAACATGACTCTGTATGCAGATATACCGCAGATGGCGCTCCCGCCATGTCATCTCCTGTGTCAATTTTACGTTCATCTCCCGCAATCCGACTCGCCACCGGGCACGAAACCCAAACTCTCATGCCTTATGTATCAACGCTCCGCCGATCTCGGTCTCGGTATCCCCTTCAACATCGCCTCCTACGCTGTCCTCACACACATGATCGCACACCTCACCGACACCGATCCCCACGAACTTATCATCCAGCTCGGAGACGCGCACGTGTATAGAGATCACGTCGATGCGCTGAAGGTGCAATTAGAAAGGGAGCCGAAGGAGTTTCCGAAGTTGAGGTGGAAGCGGGGGAGGAGGGAGAGATTGGAGGACTTTGAGATGGAGGATTTCGAGGTGGTCGGGTATGAGAGTTGGCCGAGTATTCCGATGAAGATGAGCGTGTAGTCCAGGAATAGTGACGGGGCAGTGGAGAAATGACGGAGAACTCATGCCGTTGTACGTTTCGTATGTATCTCGTCCACAATCTGTTTCTGTAGTCTTCCATTTATGTTATCATGTTTGACCTCCCTTTGCTGTGCTCGTTGCCTTGCATCCTCCTCCTTGTTCAGGTTCGAATGGACGGTCTCTTGATGCAATCGTGTACAGATCCTGCGGTTGCTCTAAGTATACACGAGACGATCTCTCATGTTTCCCTGTGACGGTTTCATAACTTTGCGATGGTGTCCAGGACTATCAAGGTGAATGCGCCGGTGATGGTATACTTATCGTTCGCGAACCGGCTTGAAGCTAGAGCGAAGGGTTTTGATAACTGAACTAGAGCACACCAAATCTCGCTCGCGTCACGCCACGAGGCTGGCTCGCCCACCTTCTAACATCTCAACTTACACCTGCGGTGGTCCTGGCGCCACATAATTCTGAGGTACACCCACGGTGAGTCCATGTTACACGGTCATTCGATTCAGAGAAAGCCCCAGGATTAGACATACAGTAGGTGTCTTAGTGTCTATAGACCTCTCTCCCTCGACCAACGTGCATATTTTCTTTCTACGCCTTTGCTGCATGTCGCCATGAGCGTGAACTGATACCCCTCATTTCTTCTTCTTTTCTCCGCCGCACATATAGAAAGCGCTGAATGTCCGTATCGTTTGACTGACAGTTGGTTTGCCATGTTATATCTTCAAGTTTCCCCCTCAACTCTTGGTCGTGTATACGCAAACAACGGTGTGTATAGACCCCGCTTGACAGACGGCTGCGTACTACACAATATTTGTTTGTTGTATCCCTCTTCCCTCCCCTTTATTTCTTGGCATAGGCGCCTACGTGAAGTTCCGGTTCTGCCCAGCAAATTTTAATTTTGGATTTCTTGGTACTTCCCTCGCAATATATACATATTTTCGGAAGAACTCCATGCCTCCCTACTGGGGCTTGCGGGCCTCCAAGGCCACGATCACTGTGGCGGACACAATGCAAGTATATTCCCACTGTATTTCTAGAGAGATTCAGCGCATCAATTTCTGCCAAGGTGCATACCACATATAGTTTAGAAGGAAAAAGCAGTCAAGTTGTGAGACGTATGAATGCACTAACTCCGTCTGGGATGTTGGGTCGGTTGCAGCCTTGCAGGGAGTTCGAGGTGTGGCGAGCTTCAAGCTTACATAATTGACGCGCGTCGCAATCCTCGATTCCTCTTACAGCGCTCAGAAGATCTATTCGTCCTGACCTCCTTATGTCTACACTGTCGTACTGCTTTACTGCTCGCCGTAGCTGTCAGTTGTATATCTTTGTCGACTGAGGGATTTTATGACGGTCCGCAATACCGCAACCAAGTCCACATCAAGTCCACTTGGTGCGCTCAGGCTCGAAATAAGAAACGACAGCGCTGTAATCGGCCCCATCTCGCTCTTCGCCCCTGCTCACCGCCGCTTGACGCTTGTTGGCTGCTTCATATCACTTCCCGAAAAAGGACCCTTCGATGCGGTCCTCTACAAGGACTTCCAAAGCCCATCAATGGGTGTATCAACTCTATGTCACTGTTCTTCTCGAGGACGTAAAGATGTAGAAGCGAAAGAGGTCAACGGACCTACTCTGCTATACTTAGAGAGTGGTTGCCAGTCTGCTTCGGGACGAGGTACGAGTGGATCGGATGCAGGGCTGAGCGTTTTCGGCGCTTAAAATCCTACAGGTACGCCACTGTGGCATATGCGGTGCTAAGTATCAGTCTTTTCGTCCGAGTACAATATGCGGTTAATGCGTCCATGTATGTACTGGAGATACATGAAAGAACTCTCCCCCGCCCTATTATCTCGGCCAACTACGAATCCGACTCATCTCCTGACACGAAGCTCAAACTTGGGCCTCGTCTATCAATGCTTTGTCAACCTCGGTCCTGGTATCTCTTCTAATTTTGTCTCCTATGTCTTCTTGATTGTCCTTCTCACTAATGGCGGACCACCCAAAATAGCTATTCTGCTCGTGTACGTGCACGTGTAGTATAGGGACCTCAAAGGTATAGCTCGAGAGAGAGCCGAAGGAGTTTTCTAAGTTGAGCTGAGAGCACCAGTGTGGGAGAGGAGAAGAGGGGAGAAGTCGGAGCAGTTCGAGGTGGCGACGTATGAGTTGAACGAGTATTCAGGTGACCATGTGCGCATAGGGCCTCATCGTGATGTCGGACAGCCTTTTGAGAAGGCGAACATATGTAAGTACGTCTTTGGTCCGTTGGTATCTTATTTTCGTCGGGATTTCGAACTTTCCGACTGCTACTCAGCCGCTTCTATTGTTCCATAATAATAATAATAACAATTTTTCATTCTGTGATTCAGTGCTTTCTTTCGGAGCTTTTGGACACGTTGTCAGATAGTACGCGATGTCTATTTGCCACAGTTCAGCTCAGAGGCATAAGTAGTCAATAACGGCGGTACCGCTTTGTCGTTCAAGTTGGATACGGTGTCGAAATGACCATGAGGGGTGATGCGCACGCAATGAGCGCTCACCTAGCGAACGGTACGCTGTTCAGAATCCGGTTTACATTGATAGCACTGAGCAGAAAGTTTAAAATATGTCCAACTTTACGCCATGTCTGAAATCCAGGACTGGCACCGCTATTGACATTCGAGATGTCTCAGTCGAATTCTGTATCATGCACAGCCTGGATCATAAGTAGTTCCGGCAAAGTTCCATCCCCTGAACCCCTCTACGCTCCAACAACATCCGGCCAAGTAGAGATAAATACATTGTATCGCGTGGAGCGTATGTGCACCTAGCTCATAAAATCCTGCAGCAACCGTCACTATGTTGCACTTTTTGTGTGATAACACATCGTTATGCACTCTTACCGGTGATATTCGATTTCTTTTTCCGTCCATGCCGCTTTCTCGACCAGAATGTGGATCTTAACAAGAAGCAGATGCTTCAGTAGAGCTACACTGACTTCATCAAGTTATCGCCCTGTTGTGTTTGTTTCGTTACATGGGCGCATCGCGATTGACGCAATTTCAACAGTGGGTTCCCCTTTCAGGCCTGTTTACTAACTGTATAAGGTCCCAGAATATCCGTAACGACAATCATATCCCGCTATAGAGCCAAGCGCGCTACACGGGATGTTCTCGAAGCTTAAGGCGCGTTCTTCAGCGAATCACAGAATCGTCTCAGCGCCTGTTCACCTCTCCTATCATCAGATGATTTCATCCCTCTCCAGACATATATAGGGATAGTAAATCTCTCTCTTATTTTCACATCTCGCCATGTCAGATTCATCTATCTTGCAGGACATTATTGTGCAAAAAACCACGTGGTATGTAGCCTCTACCCCCGCAAAAGGTGCACCCAATATGACGCACGTTTTTCTTTGTTCAAGGCTCACCGTTAATCATGCCGAAGCGTCTGCATCTGGTCCGTCATCTATACACACCCACCCACATCTTATTACTAGTATCCCCAAGTCGAGCCGCTGAGCATGACTCACATATTTTCTCGAATCCCAATCAACCAGCGGTTTTAGTCCTCGACTATATTCAAACCTTACCGACTGAGATGGCTGTTCTATGGTCGAAGAATATACTATCGGGCACTTCAATTCTATTCGTCATTAATAGATATGGCTTCTTGACATGGTGGGAAATGTCTCTGTATGGGGAGATGCCTGGAACTGCCAGCTACCTTTCGTGAGTCCCGTCCGGTCATCTCTATAATGCACTTAATAAAATATGTATTGATCCCGGGATCCAGTTGCCATATTGTCGCCAATCTTCAAGCAGTATTATCAATCATAACAGTGGCTAGCACAAGCTGTACGTCCATGTAATCAATCGAGAAGTCACGAACCTGGCGCTTGCGCTGACTCCATGTATTAATCCCGTAGCGTTGATTGCTCTGCGCGTATACAGCATATATAATCAGAGTCGGAACGTGCTCTTCATTTCCGTTAGCCTGATTTTGACCCGGGCAGCCCTCGACATTTACGTGAGAGTCTAATGTCCCTTGAATATATCAGTGAACGTTGATGAGTTAATCCATTGCACAGGAGGCTGTCCTTGAGGTTATAACCTCCACCACGGGTTCAATCTTCGCAGGATTGTCTCGATGTGGTGTTTATTATCCTTCTGACATAAACAGGTGTGCTATTCTATACTTTAGTCTCATCCATCAAGAGCTGTGGGGATTACCACTGATGCGACTATTGATCGTCACAGTGAGGCAGCATCTCGTACATTGGAGTTACCTTAGATCTCACCACATCAGCAGCTCTACAGACATTTACAACAATAGTCTTGCCGCTCACCTTTGACACCATCATGCTTCTATTGACAGTTAGGAAAATTTACTCTCATGTCGGAGAGATGCGTAGACTAGGACAGACTACTATCTCACGGATAATCCTGCGCGATGGTGCGTGTTCCTATGAAGGTTGACTTATGACCACCGACTCACCGACGTGTTTTTGACCACTAGGAGTTCTCTATTACATGTCAGAATTTAATCCTCCATGAACTGTGACTCGTTTTCACATTGGCTTTGCAGAGGTATATTCTTGATTGCCGTTGCAAGTGGCTCTCTTCGGATTGTAAGTTCGTACACAGATCATGGTAGATAAGAATTTAATCTTCCACCCACAGGTAGGCGTCACTAATCCCAATGTGAGTTTGTGGTGCACGTCTGGAAGACTATTTTTTACCATCATCTTAACTTCTTATGTATGCATAGTTGTTTGGGCGGGTATTCGCCGGCATATTGACCCCGTTCTTCTCTGTGTATGTTAAATTTGACCTCTGTTTTCAAATGTCGGTTGATGGGGCTGCGGAAGTGTAGAATTCCTAATGTCTTGGTCAACCGTCTGTTCCTCAACCTCCGGAGCTATCAGAATCCAAGCTACGGATTGTCCTCCAGTGACACAACACTCCCCGCACCTGTGTTCGCTCAGAATCGCCCAAACCGCTTTCTGGGCAACATCGGAGAGCCTCTCGACTATGGGCAATGGGACGACGTTTTGGATGAAGAGGGTGTTGATGACGGAGCTGCTGAGAATAAACCGGAGCTCAATGACATACGGGACCCATTGACTACTCTTGTTCCAGTCGTGAGTGTTACATTGCTATCTACGAGATGACTGAGCTCAAACTGTCTGGATCTCCTTAGGTCTACGAAGGAGCCGGCGCAGAGAATATTGAGATGGTATTTATGCAACGAGACACTATGCCGTCTGTTGGACCATAGCGTGCAATAGAGACGACTTGAGACTTCAATCGGTATGTGCTTTGCTATCAAATCAGGGTCCACATTTTTCTAGCTACTTTATAATCATCTTGTATATTTGTAGGTCTCCTTGAATCAATATTTGCTGCATCAGCCTCTCCGACTCGATCCTGATGTTCTTTGCTGCGCCGCTACTACCCGTGAGCATGAGCGTGTATCTGTATCTCATTTCTTTGTATCTTCTTGCTCCTGTATACATAAACAGGGATGAATGTAAACTCTAGTTGACCGTTGATTGATACACATATAAACTCGTTTATTCTTGTCCACTTGGCTCTCGGGCTGTCCATCGGGACCATGTACCATTGCTTCCCTGATATGTGCACCGGTATAAAGCTGGAAACCAATAAAATGCCCTTATTTTGGCCATTTGACGAAATAGATTCAAGTGTCATATCTCTTAGTATTAACCTCGCAGTTCATCTTGCCGTGGCCCCCTCGACGAGTGGTTGCCGTCTTGATCAAAAGCAACCATGTTTTCTCTAGAACGTTTGAAGAATAAGTAATCTATAATTTTTCTAACATATTGGAAGACCGGGCGAACTGGGCAGGTTAGTACCTTCATACCCAAGTCGTCCGACATTGCCACACGCCACACTTCGTCTTCACCCGGCAGTTTCCGTGCGTATTTTCGGCGCCGCTGCAACTTCGATGAGCACTGTTTCAAATTTGACGACGTAGAACTGTTTTCTGTTGCCCTCCTGCGTCAGGCTCAGTTCCTCTTTCTTTCTCGATAACTGGTGAGTCTCATAGTAGCTACATGTAGCAGAGCTCATTCCTGTCCACTTCCGCGAACTCCTTTAGCTAGTAGCGGTTTAGGCTTGACCTCGACTCCGTCGTCCAACCGTCGTCGTCACGCCACGTCCTATCGAAACATTACCTTCCATAATCTGGGCCTCTAATTCTTAGGTTCTTAAAGCGAATCCTCTGGCCGAGTGCTTTTGTTTCTTTGGACTAGCAAACGTGCCAATCTTGTCCAAGCCACATAACCTCGCCTGAGGGTCTGACCGCCTTCGCCTTACTTTATGCCATGTCATTCGGTCCATTTATCAGAAACGCCGCCTGGAGTGGTCGCTGGGCTGCTCTATGTGCGACTACTATCATCTCACTCGATTACCTCTACCGTAGAGACCGCATATGGCTTGATAGCGACGAGTTAACTTGGCGGAAACATGAGTCACCGCGTCCATCTTGCACCCAGAGCTTTAGTAGACCTCCGTCGAGGCTTCAACAGAAGAAACCGGTTACGATATTCCCGGACAATCCTTCTTCTGTCGATGAAAGTCTTCGGATGCACGAAGAATCTTATACGCCTGGTATTGGTGGTATCTCCAGAATCGATATCGTCCAATTTGCATGGTAACTCACTATCTCACACGCATGCATTTTCTTTATCGATCGCCTTCCTACTTCCAAGCTGCTGACACTGACCGTTGATATTTTTAGTGCGGAACCAACGGAGGACGATTTTTCCACGATAATAGTACCCGTCCCATCCGGTCACTGGTCCTTCTTCGCATTATTTGACGGTCACGTCGGCTGGGAAACGAGCGCATGGCTGCGCGAAAACCTCATTCCAGCCCTGATTGGCTCTCTCTCGGACCTCTACACCGAACTCTCACCTTCCTCTGACTCCATTGCCTCTACTATAAAGTCTACATTTGTAGCGTTGGACGAAGACATATGCAACCTCCCTCTCATGCGCGTATTTTCTTCTCCGGTCAACAGAACACTTGCGACCAACCTCCTCGGCCCAGCCTATGCTGGCTCATGCGCTCTTCTCGCTTTCTACGATCCATCATCCCATTACCTCCACACAGCATTAACAGGCGACCTTCGCGCCGTCCTAGGTCGCATATCCTGCAACAATCCGCTCACGTACAAGGCCCTCCCTCTTACTCGAGACCAAAACGCCCACAATCCATCCGAATTGAGCCGTCTCAACGCTGCCCATCCAGGGGAAACCGTCGTCCAAGACGGACGCGTTCTCGGCTGGGGTGTCTCCCGTGCCTTCGGCGATGCTTTGATGAAATGGCCAATAGAAACCGCTCGGAAGTTGTATAAGGAGGGATGGATGGGAACACGACCTTACGGAAATGTGAAGACTCCGCCCTATTTTACTGCTGAGCCTGAGGTTGGGTGTATCGAGATCCAAGAGGGCAGCGGTGATTTTCTGGTGCTGGCTACGGACGGGTTTTGGGAGTGTTTGACGAATGAGGAAGCCGTGGGGTTGGTAGGCATGTGGAGCGATGGTCATCGAAAGAGGGGCTTGGACGAAGGCAGGAAGGAGGGTGGTGCAGATCTGGTGAGGGAGGAAGCGTGGAATGATGATCTGCCTGTGCATTGGTCCGACGGACAAGAGAAGGGGAAGGATGAGACGGTAAGATGGAGACAGTGGGGACTAGAGAAGAAGACGTTCGTGTTAGGGGATAGGGAGAATGCGGCAACACATCTCCTGAGGAACGCCCTGGGAGGGGCGGAGAATGATGTCACTTCTGCGTTGCTGAGTATGCGCCAGCCGAGGAAGAGATCTTATGTGTGAGATCTTTCGCTGTCTTTGGATTTGACTTAGGTATCCAATGGGCACTGACGCTTCTTCAACCAGGGACGATATCACAATCATGGTTGTATTCTTCGATTAGCGTACACGTACCGTCATCGCATCGTCGACGTCTATACGCAGGATGCATACTGTTCTGTTGGTGGTATTTCTTCGACTCCTCGGCGTGATTGCTTCATTGCTACCGCCAGAATGGTGCCGACGTACCGAAACCGTAAAGAACAGTGGCTCTCCGGTATGTCACTCATCCGATGACGAGGTACAGACCTTGGCGTTGGCTGTCGTCGTTCCTTCTCCTACCCGCAGGAGGATTTGTCAATTCCTACCACGCTACCGAGGCATTCTGATAACGCATATTCTGCAGCCGCATGTCCCATCGATTACAGTATACCATGAAAGATGTATTCGTCCGCCCTACCAACATCGCGGCTTCCGGTATATCATTGTCTGACCTTCGATGCGCTTCGTGTAATTGCATATTCTCAAGCCATATCGCGCACAGCGCATTCTGGTCGTGACTAGTTTCGAGCCTGAAATGCTGACTAGCCACTATCACAGTCAACATCGCCAGCTATACTTCAATACTCACAACAATAGGCCGTCGCACCTCAAAATCTCCGACGCAACTCGCACGTTTCAGGTTCACGGTGACTTGACAAGCCTGACACATTTCCGTGACGTCGGTGGCTCAACTGGTTCATATCTATCTCCCTGTTCTCAATGGTAGGCATGGGTGTTCCCGGGGAAACCATACACTGAGCGTCTTGCCTCTTGCCCCATATTGAACGCTATTCGGCGCAGCCGATATATACCGATCTGTCTTCGAGCGCTATACTCGTATCTCTGGTCACACCCCGGGCTTTCGCATCTTTCCCGCACAGTACGTGTTTCTTTGTCATCGCCTCATTACAGTGAACTATAATGGCTCACTCTTCCCAAGTACATAGCTCATGATGTCGAAGCCTACGATCGCGCGACCGCTCCAGAGCGAGTTGACAATGCTCCTTCTCGTTAAGCTCTACCGCAATATCTTCAGGATGCTGCACACGCCAGATCTCAAGCAGCTATGTCTTGTCTCGAAAACACTCCGAAAAGAAGCGGAGTCCATTCTTTACGAGACATGCTCAGTTCCGGATGGCATGCTCGATCTTTTCTGTCGCACGTTGGTCGAACACCCAGAGTTACGTCGCCATGTCCGTGTACTCTCGTGCACAATGATGGGCCACCGGGGCATCATCGAGCGAGACCACGATTCGGCCCTCATCTCACAGGGCTTAAAGAGCCTGCATAACCTACGCGATCTTACCATTTCCGGCTCGCTCTTCCCTATGGTGGCATGGACAATTTCCATCAACGACATCGATATCCTGCGAAGTGCCACCTTCAAACTAAAACGATTGTCATGTATCTTTGTATACGATGACCGCCTCATCGACTTTCTATCCTCACAACCATCCATCGAAACCTTTATCCACTCGTGGGGTGCAGACGCAGACAGTGGTCCGACGACGGAGACGCCACTCAAGGTCAAGAAGCTGAGCTGCGTACCACACATCCTGCAGACCATGCGCGTCACTCCAGCGCTCTCTCATCTCCGCCTCGAGTTCCGATATCTTACTGCATTGCAAGAGCACCAAGGAGCTCGATGTATACGACAGTTCGGCCACAACCTCGTCAGTCTTTGTGTCCTCCGTTATGCACATCCAGACGAGTACTTCCCCATGGCCCGCATCATCGCCTCCTTCGCGTCATACACACCCAATCTCAAGTTCCTTTCTATATTTGATGAATATATCGACCACGTACGTGTTAGAAATATACCACATCTTCCCCGCTTACACCCCTACGCAGTCTGCTACAGGGAATGCCCGACTTCACAAGTTGGTTGCATCGTACTTCAAGGACTTGCGCATCATGATATGGGCGCCTGCGTACGGCAGCAGCGGCCCCATAACCTACGAATCATCATCGGACGAGAGGGACGCGAGCGAATCCGAGAAAGGTCGCTTCTCCGTGGACGACAGTGATGTTGCAAGAACCGACGAAAAAATCCGTGCCTATGCCGCTTCATACATGCGATCCTGTCCTCGCCTCGAGGTGTTCTCGGCACAACGTTGGGGAACGCTGAGGGTATATCGAAGAGCTGAAGGAGGTATGGATGGATTGGAGGAGGCTAGTGTATTTCACGGTATGGATGAGGAATCCTGGGAGCTCTTCGACGATGCAGAAGACGTATGGGAATGCATAAATAATGGTGCGCTGAGTCGGTTCGCCATGAGGACACCGATTTCTGCGAGCGTCTTTGAGACAGCAAGGATCAAGGAGTACTTATGACAGTTTGATGGACAACGGTGAGAGGATTAGCCACTCATCTTTCCAGCGACTGAAAGTTATATGTTTCGCCCGTTCTAGTGCCTCGCGCTTGTTGTTTTCTCTGTGTTTCCTGTTCACAGTCCGATTTCGTTAGCGCAGAACGTTCATTCGAAATCACCCATCCCCTAATCTACCAGTTAATGGCAACTGTTTCCCTAGCTGCCTTGCGCCTGTCTCACTGAAGTGCTCTGGTGTACCGCTCGGGATGTTCGCAGCCCCGAATCCCGAGATCTGGTGGGTAACGGAGATGATTGAGGCCCGGAGAGTGGCTCTCACCATACGCGCATAGCCAATCCGATAAAAGCGTGAGCTTATCCCTGGGAGAGAGATCACACCATCCCCGGGTTATCGCCTCGCTATTACATGCCTTCCACGCCTCAAGTATGATGCCGCAAAGTTGGACAACCTCGTGTATGGTCATGAGTCTTGCTTCCTGGGCTCTGTTTCACCCTGAAACACTGTACGATGTCCTGCGGGCAGTGCAAAGTTCGCTCAGTATGGATCACGAGGCTGCACTTAGAGCAGAACATAACCAAGAACTCAGACCCAGCGACCAACGACGGTGATGATATGATCCGGCGCATACTTCCGCGCTCTAGTCAATAGTAATATGCATAGAATTAATGCACATCTTTTCGAGACGAGAACGAACCGGGCCGTCAGCAATTCACCTGAAAGGTAGTAAAAGCTGGGAATGACCCTCCCCCATCTGAACCCGTTCTGGAGTTGAGGATCGAGATCCGAAGTCAGGGAGTGCTTAGTTCTCATCTTGTTCTCATCGCACTCATCCAGAATAATGTAAATAGAGTCCAAAAGGACCGAGCGAGTTTGAGAAGTACTCGTATAGGCGTCATGACGAACAAGCACTATGATTGATTGCATGTCCGGTAGGCAGTGGGTAGCTGTGTGACGAACCTGAATCTCGCTGAATGCAGTGAGAATACCGCTATATCCCAGATACCAGTAAGCTGACCAGTCGCCAGGTAGACAGAGCGGGGGAGGCTTGGACGGGTCATTGACGATTTACATGATCGGGGGGAAGGGTTTGAGAAAATGTGTTCACTTGCGACGTGGGTCGGAATCGGAAGAGGTCGGAACGCGTGCGAAGAAATCACAGTGTCACTGATCACACTGATCATGAGCTAGTCTCTAACCAGACCTTATATAAGAAATCATTATATAAGGTCTGCTCCAATTTCTGGGACTTTGGCGGGGCGACCCCGAAAGACCATATAAGGAAATTTCTGGGTCGCGTCGGATCTCTCAGTTCGGTGCCACACGGCAAGGGTGGCACAGCGAAGTTGCGTAGGTTTTCGTTTCTGCTCCTGTATCCTTCCTGCCCGTGTGTATCAGATTCTCTGCCATCTTATTCTGCATCTTTACTCTGTATTTGTCGGACCGAATTTTTGATCATAACACTCTAAGATACATAGCTTTCAAACCGGCACATCTGCATGGTAAGCCACACCCCCACCTGATCAGTGGAACTCGTCAACAATCTCGTCCACAAAGAGCTTGGTAAACTGACATCCAAGAAAATTAACCTGCGTCTCAAGGTGTTCTCGACTCAGAAAGACAGATGTCAGCAAATGGCCGGCACAAACTGAGGTGGACGAGCGATGCCACAATAATCAGGGGCCAGGGGCCACAGTGGCGGAAAGAAGGTGAATCGCAAGCGTCGCTTACAGATAGGCCACCAAATATTATTCTCAAAGGATTACCATGATCCAGCGCAAACCATGAGCGCGATTTGGTGAATGTCATCGAGTGTATGAGCTCGGGAGAGTTGCAGTTAGCAGTGAGGCCGCCGCCATCTTACTACTTAGATATTTGTTGTAGAATGTATGCAGTGAGACATAATATATGAGATCTAGCTGTACATGGTTAGGGAAAACACAAGGGCACCTCTCCTCACAGTAAAGTAAGAACAAGAATGGACATGGGTCGAGACAAAGACACGAACTCTGTGAACGCCTCTTGCGCCCCCCCCACGGTTATCGCTTCGCTTAGATGAGATCAGGGCTTCCGCGTTATCATGAATTTCCATATATGGTCTTTGGGGGTCGCCCCGCCAAAACCTCCCAAATTGGACAAGACTAATCATGAGCCGCGATTTGCCGATTGCGATTTTCGCTACATAAGCAGTACGAAATTGCTAAGAAACGATTTCCCAGCTACTGTAAGTACTTGCAGTTCGTCTACAAATAAGTCGACCAGTCTTAGGGAGGATGCATCGTCTGGACAAAGAAAAATGGTCCGAGAAATCTTGGTCAAGGCATACGGCCTAAAACCGATGAGAAGTCGCGGAGACCCTAGTATCGTACATGACCTTGACATGACCTCTACATGTACTGCATAGAAGCTTTCTCTTGTGTCCATGTGGTTCTTCTTTCGAAAGCGACATGGGTCACTTGCTTGAACTCTACGCTTCTACCGATATCCACGGTCCGAAAGACCGGACTTGTTTTTGGCTTTTTTTTGACATTCAAGCTTCTCGGCACGGTATCGGCCTTCTTCGTATACTTATCACGACACCACACGAGCATTGTTCCTAGCCATCTCTTTCAATCGTGCGTACAGCTCACCCGAGATTCTCCCGTATGGAAGGATGAAGCTGAATACGCGCGAGCATGCATGTACAGGCTGCTTGGTTCAGCTCGTTCTATGTTTTTTCCGTCGTATCCTCAAACTCTCAGGCCAACAATATCTTCCGACCCTTCTCGACCCTGAAGAAAAATACAGATAGCATACCTTACGTATATGCCGTCACATTGGTTTCTCGGGATGAAGCTTACCCGTTCTCACGCACCTCCTTCTGTTCGCCCAAAGCAGACAGCCCTTTGTCGACTGAAAATCCCTCCAATCGGAGATTCCTATATAAATCCGCAGCTGCTACTTTCATATTATCCATCTCTCTTCAAACAACCACTACCACCCACAACCATCTCCACAACATGTCCGCCCCTCTTCCTGACCAAGGTCGTCTCCCGCCTTCCGTCTGCAGACCGCCCTCCAACGAAGAACATATGTTTCCTGACTTCGAGAACAGTGGACCAAAGGCTGTGGAAATCTTCGTCGTAGCTGACTCCCGTGGCTCCTCATCGCGCGACAACAAGTGGGTCCTGGCATGGGAGGTCGGCAGCGTCCATCGCAGAAACCGCGTGATTCCCGTACTCCGCCATCTCCTCATCGATACCGAAAATTGGCAGAACCCCCTCTACCCCGCCTATACCCAGCAGCAGCACGTATTCTGGGGTCCGTACACACAGGAGATGGGGCAGACCGTGCGCGGCGATTGCGAGTCGTACACGATTGCGGAAGTGAGCTGGCAGGGGAGGCAGGCCTTAGAGAGGGTAGCAATGCAAACTCCCGTCATGGCGTTGGACGGACGTTGGGACGGACAGGCCTGGGTGAAGGACCTATTGGACAGGGCGGTGAAAGCGAGAATTTTGACCGCAGGCCATTGCGCTCCAGCGATCCGTGCTGCTCAGGCGACAGACTGGTTAATAGGATAAATCGTACGTTCACTCCCCCATCGATGCCCCCCACCACGTTTCCCGAGCTCACTGCCTTCTTGTATTTTGACTTCTGCTAATGCTACCACAAGCTCTGCCGCGGCTACGCATCCTCGCCGCCTTCTCTACGTCTCAGAATCCTCGTCGATCATGATTCGCTGCTGCGACCGTATAAACTTTCTATCTTGGGCATTCTCTTTATGTATCACCAATCCGGTCTTGGCCCCGTAAAGCTATGTAACAACTCAAATTGAATTCTCATTTCATCTACATCTGTGTGCAGTGGTCATCACGGTAACAATTTGACGATTATGATCGACGCCTGGTTAGACATGCAGGACCTGACGCTGAGCGCTAGACTGTACCGTCATCGACCAGCTCGTATATTGTGTCTTCGGAGAGTCCCTTGTTGACCATCGCTCGCCGTGTCTGGCATGCAATCGCATGAAGGGGCGTTGCCGTAGCGCTTTGTAACAAAGGGGAGAGCATTGGCCGGCGGGTCTTGCCATGAGTCAGGCGCGCTTTCACAATGGACTAGGCCTTATCAGGACGAGAACAAAGAGAATGGCACGGCACGATCGTAAGACATGTTCTATGGTTGTGACGGCAATGCCTACCACTGTGCCATGGGTTCCGTAGGATCAAAACAAAGGGCGGAGGGGACACGTTGGCACTGCCAGAGACGTATAAAAGGACGCTCCAGTTGGGGCTCAGAAACAGCCAACGATCACACCCACATCCTCCTCTCACCCGCATCGAACGCAGTATTCCATTCGCATCCGCCATGAGCACACCATACTACGTCCCACCGGCTCCAAACCATCCCTACGAACCAGACTGTATCACCCTGTCCCACCTCACCGACCCTTTATCCGAAAAGTTCCCTGACACCGATTGCTCCTCGACCGTTTGGATAATAACATATGGTTCAGACAAGAAAGGGGCGAATATTTGGAAGCTCTGCTGGTATGTCGGTCATCACGTCGAGTCTCCCGGGGGGCCTCGCGTGGATCTATTCAGGCAAATTCATCTATATTCCTGCATGGAGACCAAGTATGGTACTGCCGAGCTGCTCAAGCCCTCGGAAGAGGACGACCAATACGAAATGCCCTTAACCTATCACGGCGCTAAGACGCACTCCCTCGTCGAGAACACTATATCCGGTCTTACACGGGAATACGTTTATGCTAGTGTTGGGGAAACGAGTTTGCAGGAAAGGAAAAAGCTGGAGGAGTTTGCGGAGGAGGAAGCGTTTAGTAAAGGGTCGGGAAATGGGTTGAGCCCGCAAGCATTCATCGTAGGTGTGCTCTATCGGGCACTGCAAGCACACATTCTAGCTCCAGAGGACGTAAGTAAAGCGGAGGGTATACTACATAGGCATGCTTTTCGGGCTTCCTGAATACAGTGAGTTTCAATCGTTCATCTTGACTCTTGAGCACGATAAAGGTGATGCTGATCCTTTACTCTCTGTTCAGTAGACTTTTATCCGGCCGGGTGTCAGAAGACACGTTCGACACAGTAAAGGCACCCACCGACGACGACACACCTTGTAGCATCACATCCGACATTTGATTTGATGACCCGGATTAACAATACCTATGATGCTCGCTTGGTGTTTGAATTGATTTTTCTCGCATGACAACTACTTCCTCAGCCCCGGGCCTTTGCGGTCGTAAGAGAGCTTTAGGCACAATGCTGCCACCCTCCCTTCGATTCTCGTGTGGCCGTTTTGTGAAGTGGTGGTCAGAGTTGGACTTCGGCCGTTGCGAAGCATTTGAGTGATGTGGCGCTTGTCACCGTGCGCACAAACATAGAAATCCGGTCAGAGAGATCACCCCGAAGGACACGACAATCTTTCTCTTGAACTATTCTTACTAGTTCAATCACTAGCAATGAATGAGAAAGTTACACGCTGGTCATAGATATGACTCAGTTCTGTATTTGATCTGCAGTTCAATATCCTGGATCGCTGAGCCCAAAACTGGCGCCGCAAAGGATTGACGACCGGAGAGCGGAAGGCGGCAAGACATAGTCAATACCACAGACTGATAACGAAAGCCGGAGGCGTACAGAATGACCTACATCTCAGAGCATCTGAATCTCCATCGATTCCGGAAGTGCCTGTACTGGGATAATGGGCGTATATTTGTCTGGTTGAGGCCCATTGATTCCGGGACACCAAGGAGTGTAGGATGTAGTCGCAGACTGATTCCACGTCGTACGCTTCACTTGGCCGTCTAACGGAGTCAGGGATGTGGTCATGGAAAGGTGAGTGGCGGAGTTTCTCTGCGAATACGTCACGGTCGGTGAGGAAGATGATCTGCAACGGCGAAAATTTCACAAGTTTAGAATATTCGAATTCCCTCCAGATGAGAAGAGTTTGGAATGGCTCACGATGTTAGTGAGCTTGAAATATTCCATGTTCACTATAGAATCGAACGTGTTGAATGTCTCCATGAGGACTGACTACAGATGACGAACTTGGTCAGTCCTACTCTCACAGTTATCCCCAAAACAAGCACTCACCACTGCCGCGTCGCCATCCTCCTGTTCCCTATAGCAGTCATAGTCGCTCAAGGAAACCATAAACACGATCGCCGTAACACGCGAGAACTGATGTATCCACTTCCTCTCGTCGGTCCGCGCGGCGCCGCCTGGATCAATGATACGGTAGGTCCTACCTCCACTCTCGAGGATCAGTTCCTCGACTTGCGAGGTCCGATGAAGGCACATCATGACATCCTCGTTAGTTGGGACGTAGTCTGGTGAGAATATACGGTCGAGGCTGTCAAGGTAATAGATGCGGCGACAGCGGAGCCGAAGGGAAATCCACGGGTGAGTGGATGGCTCTTGTCGTTGTGGATGTGGCGAACAGAAGTGCGAAGATCCGAATCGGCCCAAAGAGCACGAATGGACTCGGAGAGCTCGTCTGTGATTGTAGCAAGAGGGTTGTCTGGCAACGACAGCGACAGGACACGATCACGATGGATATCAAGCTTCGATGGCAAGACAACGTCATGGTCGGGCAAAGCAGCCACGATGGTGCGCATAGAGTAGGATATTGTCCGCAATATATGCGATGTGGATGAGGCGCGCCCCTGTTCTGTGTATGGTTCGGCTTGAATTATGCATTTGAACGCATCGAGCGGCCTGTGCTAATCAAGGAGGATACATCAGATGGACTTCGAGGCTGGAGGTGCGACCACACGATAGACTCACCCGCTTGCTCGTCGAGTCGTTTAAATCAAGTAGCAATAGGTCCGTCCTAGTACTGACATCTATCTTATCCTGCGCTATACGCGAATCTATCTCCTGAGAGCCTGCGAAATGAGCTATCGGTCAAAAGCAATACTTGGGTAACTGAGATGGCACAACGGACGTAGAAGGGCAGCCTCTGCAGCTCGCGCTTTAGAAGAAGCTCGTAAGTTGAACATGGGCATGCTCTATTCCTCGTACTGACAGACCGGACGTCTATGAATTGTTGGAGTCAGTGACGACGGAGGGTTTGGTGGAGAAGAGAAACTGCATACCTGCATGGGTGAGTGGGACTGCATGAGTGTGAGATTTGATCACTAGGAAAGATGACGACCCCCATGTAAGCGCTCACGCAAATTACGATCGTGTGGCACTCCTACATGTGGGCAGTGTGGCGTAAACTTAGCCAATAAAACGTGAGCTCGTCCTCTGGTCGACCGCTCTCGACTAGACACCAAGCTAATAACCCCAGAGACACAAACGTCATATTTGACCAACAGATATCACAGAACTCGAGACGTTCGAGTGGCTTGATACCACAGTAACAGCTATGGGGCAACTTCGCCGACCTGATGCTGATGAACGATCAGCGATACCTCACATAGATCCGTAGAGAGTGGAGGAATGATGGCATGGAGAAACGGTCCGAGCCATCTCTAGTGATACTGATGTCGACGATGGCAGTCTGGCGGGAGTGTGGCGTGATTGGGCACGTAGGGGTCGTTGAGAAAGCGTCAGAGAAGCGATGACATTGATGGTTCATGTAGGGAGGCGAAGAAACGGTGGCCTATAGTTCGGGATCTGGTCAAAAGTTGTGGTTTAGACATGGGAGCAACATACGCACGGAGGAACACACCAAAGAAGCCTAATACACGAGAAGACCGAACAGTCAATAAGTATACGC
Organism: Stereum hirsutum FP-91666 SS1; assembly: GCF_000264905.1. NCBI lineage: Eukaryota > Fungi > Basidiomycota > Agaricomycetes > Russulales > Stereaceae > Stereum > Stereum hirsutum. The sequence continues at coordinate 316,627 of NW_006763148.1, forward strand.
CTCCCAAAACGAGCGGTCGTCCAAATCATATCATGAAACGACCCAATAATACTCCCAAAGCAATGCAAACCATATCTGTGGCGTCGCAGTCTTCTCCTTGGAGCACTGTACCCACAACACGAGCAAGATCACGCTCAGCCTTCGAGCGGCGAGCGCAACACCTTCCGTCAGCCGTCAACTCATTACCCGCATCCGATACGGGACCACGTACCTGTGTTGGAATTGGATCGCAAAAAACCGATCATATGTTGCGACGGTGGCGTATGTGGGCTGGAGGACGGATCTGGGATAGACTGGTATGTATTTGATAGCGCGACGGTGGATCCGACGAGGATCAGAGACCAGATGGTACCCCGACGAGATGTCATCGTATTGGTAGGACATCATGAACGGCTTGAATCACTTTTGGATGGCACATTATCTGATTAACAGCACTGAGTATAAGCGAATCGGGAGGTACTTAGTGTGGAAGAATCCGACGTACTTAGGTCATCACTTGTTGCCCACGCGATGGATGAGGTAGGGAGCTACTCTTCTCACCCTGCCGAATGCACTAAGGGTATTGTCTTTGCAGTACCCGTGCCACTAGAATGGTTCGACCATCAGCGTTATTTTCAGAACTACAATAAGAGAAGAAGAAGAAGAAGCACATACCTTTCTCAGCAGCTTGATGACGCGAGGAGCCGAAGAGAATGCAACGCTGATTGAAGTTAGAGGAGAGAAGTACGACGAAGAAGTCATGGACAGAGATAGATGCATGAATTAAGCGATATTGTGTTGAGGATCCAAGGAAGGACTGACATACATTGACATCGCAACAAGAGAATGCATATGAACGGGACACATATGTCTGTGTGTGATGATATGGTGTCAAGTAGTCCCTGAGGATGTCTACGCCGCTGGTAGACTCCGTCCTGCACGGGGTATATCAGAATCGTCGGCATGAGACTCCAAGAATCCATCCAGGACATCATGCCTCGATGTCGGGATTACGCCCTTGGAGCCACGACCAGGTCTAGGAGTGACATAACAATAGAATCTGCCGTGCTCAGAGCCAAAAGCGCAACAACAAGTGAAAACAACATTCTCACTCGAGCGCATATCATCTCGCACGCTTTCCATGCAGACGACACACTCAAAACATCCCTGGAAGATCTTCACGATACGGGAACATGAATGATCGGAAGGAAGTAAACGACGCCAGTTTAGCCTCGTCAAACCGCTGATACAAGGTTTCTGACAAAGTCACTGGTAGAGTGTAATATGGGCGCCGCACTGCGCGCATCCCTGCATGCCACTGTGTCAGAAAAAGACACGAAGATCGCAGAGAGTCGACCTCTGACCTCCTCCGACATGGACGAAGGTCATGCGTGGAAGTGCGCGAGACGCCTTGGAACCATGACAGAACTAAGAATTCAGCTATGCACGTGCGAGCCGCTATATGATCAAGCTGCACCTATAAGCATTGCTCTGCGCCATAGCCATGAACTTCGTCGCGTGAACCGGTAGGATTTGGGCTCGAGCGTGGCGCCTGTGGATATGTTTCAACCTGCCGCACAATCAGCGAGTAGGGAGCTAGAACAGCCCAAGGCACAGCTCAGTGATACTGCGAGAGTGACACAGAACGCCGGCGGTATGTACGAGCTCGAACGAGTCGCTCGCCACAAAACCCTGACATTGACAAGCAAAAGTCCCGAAAAGGGAAGCTCGGACTGGATCGGCAAGCCCAGAACACGTCATGAGAGAGCACAACAAAGCCCGAGAAAAACTTCCGAATTTGCCTATGGAATGTCCATATGGGGAAAAATGCAGGGCCTCGGAGTGGAGTTTTGGCGCTTGCCGACCTCCATCGGTCGGGATTGTCCCGCGCCTGACACTTCCGCCAGATCTGCATCCGATCGCGTTTGAGGTAAGGCAAAGGTAAGGTAAGGTGGCGGTCGGGTGGCGTTTGTTGTTAAGCTTTTTTCGAAGAAGAGAAGGCGGCGCGAGCGGCGAGAGAGAGGTCAGGAAGTTATGGTTAGTTTCAAAGCACGGATCGTAGGGGCTGAAGCTTCAAGCTTCAAGGTTGAATGGCGACGAAACGGGCGTTAACTTACAGAATGTACTGGAAGTACTTAGGTCGGCGTTAGGAGCATCAGCATGTGCCATCGTACCGGCAACGAAGCGCAAAGAAGATTCCTCCCTTGTGAGAATGGTCCCATCAGCTGAACGGTACGCGTTCAGCCCTGCAATAAAGGACGCAACACATTTAATCTCTGATTGTAGGTGAGGAGGTAGAAAATGATGGTCGTTGGAACTGATATTCCGTTCGCTGGACTGAAGAGCATCAGAGGAAACAGTGGCGAGAGCCTAGAGGCAAGCTAGTGACGTCTGGGTAATGTATTTCTCATGGGCCGAGATAACGCGGACGACAGGGACATTTTCGAAGACGCAGAACGTAACGCGTGGTTCGTCATTCGCAGGCGACTGTTTCGTGGAATAAAAGACAGATTTTGCGAAGGATATTGAAGACTGACTAGGAGATGAAAGGACCTCTGCCAAAACGAGATGAAACAATGGGAACTGGACTGAGTTTAGTAGAACGAAATGAAGCCGGAGGACAGGCCGGATGAACAAGTCGCCAAGGGGAAATTGGAATGGGTTGATATTAGTCAGCTATTTGGTGTTGTTTGTGCTAGGCCCCGCTTGGAGACCCAGCGCCTGTTTTCGGCCAACGTCCTCCTTTGCTCACCCCTTCGTCGCTGCCTGCAACGACGCCCAGCCGCTTTCTTCGTCGATCCTGTCGTCCTCCTCGCCCTTATTACTCTAAACCCCCCGCTCGTTACTTCGCCTTCTGTGTCCTTCTACTTTTCCCCCGCCCTTATATCCTTTCTGAGCAAAAATGGGTTGTGTTCAGTCTACCGGAGTCGATGATGAGGCCAAGGCCCGTACGTAGTCCAATCTTTTTTCACGCTGACCTTACTCATGACTGGACAGGCAATGACGAGATTGAGAACCAGCTCAAGCGAGACAGAATGATGGCCAAGAACGAGATCAAGATGTTACTGCTCGGTGCTGGAGAGTCCGGAAAGGTCTGTCAGCCTGCGCACTCCTTACGCGAATATACGCTTAAACGAGGTCCTACTCCAGTCGACGGTCCTCAAGAAGATGAAGCTCATCCATCATGGAGGCTACAATGAACAGGAGCGCGACTCGTACAAGGAAATCATCTTCTCCAACACCATCCAGTCCATGCGCGCCATCCTCGAGGCCATGCCCCAACTCGACATCTCTCTCAGCCCCCAGAACGATGCTCGTCGCGCCGTCATTTTGTCTCTCCCACCACAAATCGAGGGCGACATCCTCCCCAACGACGTTGCCGATGCCGTCCGCGGCCTCTGGCGTGACCAGGGCGTACAGGAAGCCGTCCGTCGCTCGCGCGAGTTCCAGCTGAACGACTCCGCCGTCTACTACTTCAACTCCATTGACCGCATGGCCGCGCATGGCTACATGCCCACCGACCAGGATATCCTCCGCAGTCGTGTTAAGACGACTGGTATCACCGAGACAACTTTCAAGGTCGGCGAACTCACTTACAAGCTATTCGATGTCGGTGGTCAGCGGTCCGAGCGTAAGAAGTGGATTCACTGTTTCGAGAACGTCACCGCTCTGGTCTTCCTGGTCTCGTTGAGCGAGTACGACCAGATGCTGTACGAAGATGAGAGCGTGGTACGTTTCCGTTCCATTTTCGTCCATGTTCTTCCTCCGTTTTCCATTCCTTCTCACACTCTACCGCTAGAACCGTATGCAAGAAGCCCTTACCCTCTTCGACTCAATATGCAACTCGCGGTGGTTCGTCAAGACTTCGATCGTAAGCAACTTCCTGAGTTTTTTTTATTCCTAGCGCTCGTGTGCTGACGTCAGCTCTCGCTCGTCCGTAGATTCTGTTCCTGAACAAGATTGATTTGTTTGCGGAGAAGCTGCCACGGTCACCACTCGGTGACTACTTCCCCGACTACACTGGCGGTGACAACTACGACTCCGCCTGCGACTATCTCCTCCACCGCTTCGTTTCCCTCAACCAGTCGGCAGCAACAAAACAGATCTACGCCCACTATACCTGCGCAACGGACACACAGCAGATCAAATGTGCGTGCCTTTCCTCGATTCATCTGCCCTGTGCGCCATGTGACGCCTGATGCTGATGATACGGTTGTCGTTCTTCCCGACAGTCGTCCTGAGCGCCATTCAAGACATCCTGCTGCAGATCCACTTGCGGGAGTGTGGTCTCCTGTAATCTGTTACATTATTCCCATTCCTATTGTTGCTTTCGGCCGCGGCACCTACTTTCTCATTCATATTACCCGTTCATCCCTTCTCGCCACCGGCTCTCTCGATTTGGTTTTTTCCACTGCTCTCGTCTGTCTCCCACTTCCCCGTATTCTCATTTTTGCTTATATGTAGACGTCGGGCGCGGAACGCGTGGATGGATTATTAGTTTTCTTTTTGTCTTTTATCCTCTATATCTCTTCTAACTTTTTCTTTTACTGTTCTTCTCTTCTCTTCTCTACTATCTCTCCCTGTTAGTGATCGTTCCTCTCGTTTAGTTTTGGAGGCATAGGTCGCCGCCGATCCTTTATCATCGAAGGCTCCTTCCCTCTCTGTATGCAAATCTCCCATCTACCCGCTGACCCCTCCTATCTCTTCACTCACCGAGTTCTTCATTGTTCTTTACTTCCTGAACTCCCCCCTTTATTATTTCACGTCACTCCCTAGTATGGCGCCACAACTACCCACAGGGCTACGCCACGCACCATCCATTCCATTTTCGCATCTGCTCGCCCCGTCGAGCGTCCAGCTACACGCACCCCCTCCCTATCTATCTCCTCCCGCAATCGTACATGTCCCCTCATAAAGTGGTGATGGTATTGGCAGCCGCATCTTTTTTCTATCCGCTCGTCCTCGTCTACCCGTCCGCGTCGTTGTTACCCCATCCATTTTTTTTCTTTGATTCTTCTTCTTTAGTTTGACTTTGACTTGAATTGGCTTGGCTTGACGAGCTCGTTGGATATCGATCCGGATGGATAATTCGCTGCGTTTCTTGTGATCGAGATCCATGCGAGACAAGTATGCGTTCCATGCGCGGTTTAGCGATTCATTCGTGCTTGCATGAAGCTAGGTGCCTGGCGAATGTTGATGATGGGAGTTCCGCTGTGGCCGCTGCTACGAAGAGCCCTGCGCAGTGTCGTGTCGTGAAGTCTGGCTCTTGTCTATGGGTACAGACGGTAGAGGATAAAGAAGTCATGGGTATCTCCAGGAGTATGAGTGTCAGGAGCGGACTACGGTCTTCATCGGTCAGGGGGTCATGCTCAGAGAGAGGGCGTTTCACAATACACGATACGATGATATGATACGATATACCTCTTATTTTTCGTTTACTCTTCGTTCCTATGTATATAATTACTTTACTTTCGATTGACTTGCATAGTTGTCTGCCTTCTCTTTTGTCTCTTTCACTCTTTTTTTCCGCGTTCCCAGTCCCGTCTCCATCCTGCCTGCGTCTGCGGCGTAGCGATGGGCCAACTCTCGACTGCTCCAGAATGCGTAGAAGACCTGGGAGAAAGCTCGTGGGCGACGGTAGGATTTTTTAGACTTCGCAAGAACTCGAGGTGGGGATACCGGGGCTCGTGTGGCGACGTGCGTCCCACGCGTAAAGCTAATCACCCATCTGTCGCTGTCTCTTTGAATTGGTGTTGAGGATAAGGTTGGGACGTTTCCATGGGGTTGTCAGAGCTCCTTCAAGGTTTTGTATTGCTTGCTTGCCCGTGAACGTAGAGACTGTGCACTGTGGGGGTGGAGCGCTGGAGGGGGGTTTCAGGAGAGGAACGTGGATAAGACAGGAAGCACGGGGATAACACGACTTGTCTTCGAAGAGGCACCGCCTGGCGACTTTCGAGAGCGGTGACTTGCCTGACGCACTTCTTTAGGGCCCGTTCGGCTGCCATGCCAGGTTCATTCCAGGTTTCGCGCGACCTGGGTTTTCCGCCTGATCAGGAAGGTGGTTGAAACCCAGGTTTGACCGGGCAAGATAAGATCAAAAAATTCCGATAACGAGATTGGTCAGAAATGCAATACGCTCGAAGTGATTTTTGTCCAGCATCACCCCTACCTCCCTGAGGAGTGTAAAAAATCATACGCACTCCTATATACTACTCCATGACTAGCACACACTTTCAGGCCCATCGGTAACTGTATAGGTACGAGAGAAAATGAAAGGTGCTCGAAATGCCACTTGCCGTGGCCGGGACAATTGTCCAATGAGCTCCACCATTCAATACGGTGCTCATAAATGATGAAACTAATAAGGCAGCTCTATGATACCAGTAACGAAAGATGTGGGTACTTTTTATATTTTATTTACTCATTGTAACCCGTCATTGTCGACGACAATGTCAAGATTATCTCCACAAGATTGAAACTCCGCTTTTCTTTATCTTATCCTGCCCTTTATCTTTCGCGATCAAACCTGGGTTTCAACCACCTTCCTGATCAGGCGGAAAACCCAGGTCGCGCGAAACCTGGAATGAACCTGGCATGGCAGCCGAACGGGCCCTTAGGCATCTTCTCTCTCCTCAGCGAGGGAAGAAAAGAGGGCCACAGTTGTGGCGAGCTAGTCAAGGGACAAGTGCCCGAGAACCGAGAGCCGAGGAATCGGGTCCGGTTGCGAACACGAGGTCGTGGTTGATGGTGTGGCACTCTCGGGCCGGAGTGGTACCTTTCTCTCGACTTCCTCCACTTGTCTTCCACTCAACTTCCACTTGCCATCCACAATCGTGGTCGTAAACTGATTTCTTCCAAACATCGACATATCCTTCCTTCCATTACAGTGAAGATGCCCCCATAGCCTCATGATGAAAGACCAAGTACACAGGACAGCCGGAGTTCAACGAGAATCAAACGAGAGGCAGATTTTGCGCACAGGTCGGACAATATTCGCTGCCTTTCTATCTCCGGACATCACTGGTGCAAAATACATCATGGGCTGTTTCTACCTGGCGCGCGTTGAATCTGGGACATATACAACCCAGATAACCATGTATGTTAAGTAAAGGCTTCTAATTACTCTACTCGGAGCCATAGCGCCCATCCTGTGAGCTGTTGACCGTCAAACAGCGCCGTCACGGTCTCCTGCATCACCATCTTCTCCCCATCCTCTCTCAGACCACCATGGCGAACGTGCCCACTCCCCACATACCTGATCATCCATCGACTACTTTTCATGACCAAGGTGTCAAGGTTACTATAGAACCTCTTGACAACGCTGGTTCCGTCACCGAATTCTCTGCATCGGCACCGCCCAACCCTCGAGCTTGGTTGGTTATCCTAGGGTGCCTTCAGTTCATATTTTCTACAGTAATCACAGAACCTTCGGTGCGTTCATCGACTACTTAATGTCAAATCCTCCCGCATGCTCTTTGATACAGATATTAGAGAGGTTGATGTAGTTTCATTGGTCAGGAAACGCCACCTTTCCACTCAGCATGGACCAAACCAGCCATGCTCTGCTTGGCTGGCATGTGCTATGTGCTCGTCATCGTGTTCAGAGCTCACCACCGGATGCGTCACGATCGTGGCTGGATCCTGGACAACATCAAAATGTGCTGAGAAATTCATGACATTCTATCTGTGCTGTTCGATGCTTACCGAACAATACGGCTCACATAGACCCCTCACCGTCGTCAGTCTGGCTGGAATGCTTTTGGCGCCCATGACAGCTTGGTCGACCTTTCAGTTTCATCCGGAGCCTCCTTTAGTTGCTCAGTTCGTGGTGTCGTGCGCTTTGCTCCTGGTCGCTGTTATCGGTGCGCATCTTCTAGTACTCTCAGATTCCTTGCACCCGATCAATTGTTTATTCTTTCTTGTGGTGCCTGGATAACATCCAGCGGCTTAGGTTGTGACGAGCCACAGCATACTATCATGCAGGGCTTCCCATTCTTTTGCATACCAAAGTGCTCCAGCTTCGTACTTGGGCATTGGGTCCATGACATGCATGATTTCTGGTGGAGGACGAGGCGGTGTTGCGGTCCTGCTGTGTTTCTACTACGATACCGCTGAGTCTATATATGCTATCGATCCATTTAATGAACAATAAGGCATGTAAATTAATCACCCTGGTTCCAAGCATGGCCTCTGCCTATATACAGAAGACACCAAAGATATACAACGACCACTCCCCTCGTAGGTGACTAGTGTGACTATCATACGTGCTCTTCGACCACAGACAAACTTGCCAACATCAACCACCCTACCCCCTCGGCCTCACAACCGCCCAAAACGGCCCCTTCTGCACCGAGAGATACTCCCTTATCGACCTCTCAAACATCTCACCATCATGCTCCGACGCAGCGCTCACATCAAACTCATGTACGAGCCTTGCGAGCGAGTATCGCACCACCAACAACCCAAGCGCCTTTCCGGAACAATTGAAAGGTCCGTAGGAGAATGGAATGAACGCCGAACGACGGAAGGTTTGTTCTTTTTCGGGGTGTAGCCATCGTTCGGGCCTCCAGGTTGTTGGGTGGGGAGAGAAGTTGCGTGGGTCGCGCATGATGACGGGGGGAGGGATACCGACGAGGGTACCACCGGGGATGTCTGTATTTTGTGCGATCTGATGTCAGAATCATAGGAGAGACTCCACTAAGCAGACTATGTAGGACTGACAATGGCCAGAAATGAAAATGCCTCCTGTGGGGACAACACGCTGCGAGCGCGCTGGGACAGTTGGTCGGACGCGTAGTGTCTCGTTCATGATAGCATCAAGAACAGGAGTATCGTCGAGGTCAAAGTCTCCGTCCCCTCGGTATCTTGCATCCACTTCTTCGCGGAGTCTCTATCAATCACAATATAAATGAGGTCGTCCATATTGCAAGCAACGAAACTGAGCGAACGTACGCGTGCCCACTCTGGATGCTGAGAGAGAAACTCGAAGATAAACGTCAATATCGTCGCAGATGTACCAGCTCCTACCACACATTAGAGTAAGTTTGGTTCCTCAATAAACAAGGGCCAGGGTCGAAATGCATACCCGCCATAATCGCCACCCGAATATCGGCGTCAAGATCTTTCATGGTCATCCCAGGTTGAAGCTGTCCGTTTTCTTGGATTAAGTACGAGAAGAAATCGGGCCGGGTCGAGCCCCGTTTATACCTGTCCATCATTGCATTGTTCCTGACGAAGATAATACAGCTCATGAGCACCTATACGACAATGAAACGGGAAATGAAACATACAAAAATGCCTCTATTGCGGCCTGTTCCTTGACCACAGGTAGGAGAGTCAGTATAGGTAGCACCCACGGAATTTCTGCGAGAACGCTACGTCAAACATGAAGATCTGTCAATGTGAGGGGAGGCGAAAAATAGAAGCATGGATGCTACTTGCCATATGGCGCGAAAACCCTTCTCCATGAAGTGAATATATGTGTGGTCTTCGCCGTTTTCGATCATCCCAAACGAGCGAGCACAAGTAACCTCTCCAATCACGTCGAACACAAGATGGTCTGTATGAAATGGCTCTGAATATTCCGCTCACTGTCCCCTAAATAGAGAGAGAAAGAAACAGGCTTACCCATGATACGGCTCAAGTTTTGCACCGATGCTTTCTTGTAATCTTCCCGTAGTCGGCGGCAGAGGTGATCCACGCATTCCTCTAAGAAGACTAGGTAGTTTTTGACGGCGGGTCCTGGGATACAATAGAAACCTCGTGAATGCCTGTGTATATAGTACTTGCGGGTTGGGGCGTACCAGTCATGGCCTTGTCCCAGTACCTTCTCCTCTGTGCATGCGCATCGATATCCTTTAGCGCATGTACGGAGCGTCCAACTTTGTCCGCCCACATAGCATCATACCTGTTAAATAGACCAATGAAATGAGCACCAGATAACCTCATAACAAACGTAACATCACTGACCATGGACCCTTGCTCAACTTTCCCTTCGAGCCAAGGATGACTTCCACGGCATCGAGCGAGCAAATGCTCAATTCATTCGGCCCTATACGCACAACATCTCCATATTTATCGTGCAGCTTGCTCACAACCTTCGGCATCCCTCCTCCCGCAGAGTGGTATATATACCAAAACTTCGACAGAGCTGCTAGTGTAGGACCAGGGAAGTTACGAATGGGTGACAGAAAGAGACGATACACTGAGATTGACGTCAAGAGTGTGACAATGAACGACATTGAGGCGACGTTGGTGAGCAGGAGTGAGCTCCCGAGCGAGTGGTCCGTGAGAAGTAGAGATGCGAATAGAGTGAGGACGGATGTGAAAGCTGCGGTGATAACGAGAAGGACATCGGGCTCATGCTTGTTGCATACAACATGTACGACCTATGCGGATGTTAGAATGCGGAGAACAACGGCGACGACGACGGACAAAACGTACCAGCGCGGTTGCTCCAGCCCAGATGAATATATTCAAGGAGGCATCCATCTGACTGAGAAGCGGATTCAACGTCAAAGACAGCATCGCCATTGCTCGTGTTTAACACAGAGATGCTGTACAAGTTGGCGTCGATGTTTAGGAGGAGGAGGCGAGGACGGTCATGGGAGCGATTGCTATCTTTGATATGGTCAGTACGCACCAATCACTGTGACCGAGTTAGAGTCAGCTCAAATGCTTCGGAGATGATGGACTTGGAATACATAATCCCATAGGTACTTCAAATGTCCATGAAGACCTCCTTGTGTGTATACAAGGCCTTAAAAATACCAAATCAGGAGGTCAGGTGCGCCAAGCACTAGTGCGTCTGGGGAGGAGCTGCTTCACATGTCTTCAAGTGGGCCGTCCTAACTCAGACGATCGCTCGATTGCAGTCTATCAGGTGGTCCTTCAAGTGAAAATGGAGCGTATTTTTGGCGAACATGGCGCACTATCACCCCCTTGGGCGAGATAGAGAGCTGGCGTAAGGTTCGATTGGATATCTAAACCTTCCTTCGGTCGAGGGCGGGTAAGCTGACATCGTGTTGGGGCTGACGGTAGACATTCGGGAAGTGTGCCGACAGCGTGATGATACAACGAACGTATTCGGTCCATCGAGTACCATGACGTGTAGGTGACGGAGGACCGCAGAATGCAGAGGTTCATATAGAGGTCGGTGTAATACTGTATTTATGAATGCTGTGAGATTATCATTTGGCCACGAAATCAAGATGGACTCACCGACGGGAAACTTGTTGAGTGGAACAACAGATCTAGATCAAAAGAGCTTGAGGTCCATACTACCGAGGGCGCGCAGAAAGGCGAGAATTGTGGAAGGTAGAAAGAGGATCCCTTTGACGTTTTTGCCCATATGACCACGGATCTCAGGCTATCCAGACGTGAAGAAAAATGCAATTATGAACGACCCAAGAAATATTAAACAAACAAGAGAAAAAATCGTTAGGACGAAGCCTATATGCGGCGGTGGCGACGCGCGCCTCGCGTGTAAATATCGAAATCTGGCCAACGTTTGACAAAGACCAGGGCAGACGTCACCGGTTTGAATCAAGAAAAAGCTCCATCATCCCTACGACCGTGCAAGCTCGAACTTCACCGATCCGCCCAAGGAGATTCGACATCCAATCCCTCCCTCGCCATAGTAAACGTCATCTCCTGCCCATCCTCCTCCTCCTCGTCCTCTCCATTCGCCCACGGCGCCTCCATTCCCTCAGAAACCGCACTCGGTGGCGGTGCCACAGGCTGCTTCTGCAACGACGTCCTCTTCCTCTCTCTCTCCTGGCTTGAAGACAAACCTTCCAGATTCGTGCTCATATTGAGGAGAGCAGGCGATGGCGAGCGGGCGCGGTCGTACGTCCTGTCACGATGCAGTTGTGGATGAGGAAGAGGAAGTGGCGAGTCTGTCGTTGCTGACGTCGCTACGGTAGAGGTGGGGGTGGATGTCGAATAAGAAGTGGCGGAATGGGGTAAAGATGGGCTAACGTCCGGGTGTGAATGTGATGAGTGAGAGTCGGTGGGCGTAGACGGTCTCGGCGTCGTCACCGGCGAATGACTCCTCTGGTGGTCCCGATCCCTCGACGTCTCCGTCAACTCCGCCTCCACCTCCGCTTCGTCAACCACGTCACTCTGTGCGAGCTGAGACCTCCCGTGCGTACCGTGCCCTTCGTCATCCTCGCGTGGCGGGGGAACGTACAACGGCGCAGGGGATACAGGAGCCGGTGATGCCGGAACAGACTCGAACGGTGCAGAAGCCGAGAATGCACGGACAACAGGCGACGCTGGGACCATCGAAGTCGAATCTCCCTCGTCCCCAAACGCACCACTCGCCCTCGGACTCTTCAACGCCACATTCGACGACGACCTCGATCGTGTCGGCTCTTCCTCCTCCACATCGGGATGACTCACGAACTTGAAGTCCTCCGAGTTTGTCTGAGATTGAGAGCGTGAGTGTGATTCTAATGACTGGCGTTCGACGAGCCGGAGCGCGGAGCGGAGGGCTTCTTTTTCGAGGTTGGCTTCGCGGACTTCTTCTTCTGCTTCGGCGCGTTTGATGCGTTCGGTGGCCACCATTTTGTTGGCCTGTATCGCATATATTGCATAGGAGGGCACCACGATTAGATAAAAGATAGCGATTACGGTGAATAGTTTGTTGTATGTTGTTCGTTCGTCAGAGTCCGAAAGTCAAACGGTTCGTCGTTGCAGCAAGTTCGTGGGTAGGATGTTGGGTATTGAGATATTATCCGGTTCCGAGATAGAAGAAGAGAGAAGACGAAGAAGAAACGAGTGTGTGTGTGTGTGTGTGTGTGTGTGTGTGTGTGGTCGTGGGCGCAATAAGCGGAAAATAAGATAGGTCAGCAATAGTCTAGGCTTGCCAAAGCGAAGGTAGAGTAAATAAAGATAGTTGAATTATAACGAGTGGTGGGGAGTGGTGCAGCCAGCGTGGCACCACGCAACGATGCTATATCTGTCCATCTGTCCGTCAAAGACCAGCAGACATCGAATACGAGCACAGCTCTGCGAAAGGCACGGTGAAGCAACTGGTCTGCATGCCAGCGTGGGTCTCATTCCGCGATGGGAGATAGCGGCCCTGATGAGAGAGATGAGAGGGACGAGGCCGACGACGACGAAGTGGCTTCTCGAGTAGCACGCAAGGAGGATATCTTCGTGAAAGATATCATCAATCAGACATCAGACCATTGTTTTTAACTCGCAGGCAGACCAGAAGAAAGGAGAAGGAGCCACTCGCTTCCGCGCAGTATCGGTCTCAGACCTCAAGCACATACGTCCGGGCAGAGTAGTCGAAGATAATACTACGGAAGGAAAGGGAGAAACCGAACGCACCTCCTCGAATAGTGCCTGGCTCAGACTCTCCAACTCGCCCTCTAAGTTCTTCTTCTCTCCACAGATCCTCTCATACTTCTTCCTCTCCTCCTCCAGCTTCTTCCTCAACTCCTCCAATTCCTTCTCCTGCGCCGGATCCGGTAGTAATGAAGGCAAGCTCGCAGAGGTCAGGTGGCCAACCGCGCCAGCACCCGTACCGGAGGGTGGAGGTGGATTAGAGCTGCTAGGTGGCCGTGTGCCCGGATTCGAACTGTTCGTAAGGTCGGGGGAGGAAGGCTGCGTAGGTATCGATCGAGTGCTGTTGAACCTGAATCTGAAGAATCGGGAGTCGCCGGAGGGAGGAGGTGCCGTCGTTGGCGTTAAAACTGTCGGGGTAGTTGGGTTACCCGATTCGGGCGCAGTGGTGGAGCTCAGAGGCGGAGATTCCAGCGAGCCGTTTCTCGCTTCGGCCTCGTCCAAACTCGGTCGACCGGACGGCTGCATAGGAGTGTTACGTCCAGATGCGGAAGGTTGAGACTGATCTCGCGCGGATCGACGCCAACCTACGTCTTTGGAGGAGGAGTTTCGTCGGAGTGCATCTTCTAGCATTTCGTTGTTGGCAATGGAAAGTTGGAGGTTGGATTGGGCAAGGGTGAGGGAGGTTTCGAGGTCCGCGGAGGTCTGATAGGATTGTTTTAGAAGGTTACACTGTACATAAAAAAATTGGATTAGCATAATGTGAACCACGATCGCTTCCAAAGCACAAGACAAAGGATGAGAAAATCGAGCGCTCGGAAGGACGCCACAGAAATTGCACCTAGTTCTGCAAGTACAAATAGCACGAATAAAGTGGGCACATACAATGTCGATCATGGCACTCGGGTCGAGGGGAAGCGTTGGGCCACATTACGGTGCCACACAGTCTGTCCTCCCGTGAAAGCACACCTTGGAAAGTGTCTCTCAGGGCACATAAGACGTCAGGAAGAAACAAGATAGGAGCCCTCAGACGCTCCTCATTTGGACTACGGAATAGGGGCATCCCTTCAAGGAGGAAGCGTTAATAATGCTGTCATCCGAGTGAATGAAGTCATCCAGAGCAGATTCTGGATATTGAGGGCTCTCAAAGATCCTGATTCGCAGCATCGTTCAAGTGACGGCGTGCCCGATAATACTCATGTCAATATTCCACAGCGATACATATAAGACCACAAATCGGACTATGGCCCATATATCACCGCAATGGGAAGGGATGAGTGTATTGGCCTTAACGCCTGAGCCCTTCGGCAAACATAGAACAACCCTCTTCAGTGAAGACATAGCTCTTTAGAGAGCAAGGTCCTCGACCCCGTGGATACCCATCAATTTCCAGAGCAGCAAGTGGAGTAGCAAGTCGCGCACAGCGCAAGCTCTTCCCCACAAACCAACCCATCATCCCATCAACATCACTAACGCGACCCATCTCGAGGAACGCACCACCAGTATACAAAACATAAAGCACAGAAATGCAACATACCAGCTCCTCCACCCGTCCAATCATCCGATCCAAGGCCTGCCTCAGATCCTCCTCCTGCCCATGCGTCCCCACGCGCCGACAGTCCCGGACTTCATCCTCAATCGTACCGAAGAGCTGGGCGTTCTTCTGATTCACGAGTAGACTGTCTGTTCTTTTTGGTAATATCCGAGAAGAGGAAGAGAAAGAGGGTGGGGGAGGAGGGGCCATGGTCATGGGCGGAGGGGAGTGCAGCATGAGGCGAACCGCAAGCTCAGGCTGAAAGCTGCCGTCGTCGAGCGGTGCACGTTCCGGTGGCGTTGCATGTCGCGTGGGCGCCAAACATTGTGGCGCTTTGACGGTTACCGCGTTCGATTTGGGCCACATCTTCTTCTTACCCGTTTTCTCGCTGATCGCCTTACCTATAGCCAAGTTCACGACTATCAATTGACCATTCTACTAGTGGTACATGAATTATGCCTGCCAATCCGGGAAACAAAACACCCTACTCTGAGCCCAGGCTTGAGTGGAAATTACAGGTTAAACGTGAGTCTCTCGACGCAAATGACAAAACCTGACGGGCTACTATCTTTCATGTATACTGACGAAATGAAAGGAATCAGGTCTTACTCGCCTCTTACGGTCTCCAAAGGGCATAACTGTGGACGGAAATCTCGTCACCCCCTCCATCCTCCACACATTTCTCCTACAATACGGCTGCTCGAAACAACGCGCAGACTATCTCCTCGACTCCAGAGATGCCCAAGACCTCTACAGAGCACTCGATCTCATCGAGATCATCGACGCTTACGTCAAAACAGGCTCACCACCTAGAAATCCTCTGTCGACCATCCGCTACCGACGCGAGCATGACCTCCCCCCCGCGCAGTCGAGAACTAGACCCATACCTGGTACAGATCGTAACATTGCGCTCGTCAACGACCTGATCACATCATTCGCATGGCCTTTCATTACCATTACGATGGGTTTGAATGAGCAAATTGAAACGCTGTCGGAATCTTCGCACCTCACGTTGGCGTTGTTCGGGACGAGCAAGGAGGGGGAAATTAAAGGAGTGAAGTTCATGCCGTGGGCGCTGTATAGGGATACGCAGACGACGGTGAGAGATGTTTTTATAGGGGTGGCGAAGTGTCAGGAGGTGGATCCGGAAGGATACTTTTTCCTTGCTTCGATGGGGAAGGACGCGTGAATGGTGTGTTGGTTTTGGTGCGTACTTCGCACTCCCTCTAGGAGAGATTCCTGCTGAAACATTGCTGAAACATTGGTTGTATTTATCAGCCTTTTTTTGCTGTCCATATCGTGCTATATCTGTAACAGTATGTCGTCTTGCTCCCATCTTGAAACCCGCATTGTTTTCGTATGTTTTTCGTCTTGCTATGTGAACTCCAATGTCATGTGCTTTATCGTCTCTGCCAAAGTCATGGATACAACACACCTTGAACATGTCCTGCGCGACAGATCCGTGGAAATGTACTTGACTCCAGTCTAGTACCTCGCTCACTGACACTTTCGATTTCATTCGCTTCAGACTTGCAGCTCAGTCCGCTAATATAGAAACCAGGCCGTTGTCCCACAAGATAAGGTATAGATTTGGCTTTCGAGCCCATGAGTATCGCAATGGACGTACCTCCACCTTCCACGACGTTGTCATTTTATCGATGCAGCGCCATACCCTTACCACTCTCATAAACCTGCGCCTGCTATAAGTTCATCGCAAACCCCTGTACTCTTTGCCTCCTTGGTCTTGTAGGAAAATAAGCTTGGGTCTGATTTGCGTAAAACGACGGGCAGCCACATTGGCACTGTGGGCTTCAAAGTGAGAGGCAAGTCAAGGCTAAAAATTACTAGTCTAGAGTAGAACTGAGCATCGTGTACAGTTTCGTCAAGGCGTTGTGGCGAAAAACATCACACGCCACAACTGGCCCCTGTATAGAAAGCAACCGGCGATCGCCGACCCACCCCATTCCGCCATTTGCATCCATGACGGCCTCACTCGACGTTATCCTCTTCAGCCTCCTCCTCGCTCTCCCCGCAGCCTACTACATCCAATCTTGGATCGGTTTTAAACCAGAAGACTCACCATCCTCATCCTCAGAGACCACATCTGAATCGGCCACAGCACCAGCA
The DNA here is from genome assembly GCF_000264905.1 of Stereum hirsutum FP-91666 SS1. NCBI lineage: Eukaryota > Fungi > Basidiomycota > Agaricomycetes > Russulales > Stereaceae > Stereum > Stereum hirsutum. The sequence goes on from NW_006763148.1 coordinate 333,560, forward strand.
CAGGAGAAAGAGACGACAGAGACAGAGAAGAAGCCTATAATGCAGTCAGAAAGGACAGACTTGGCGCCGCCGAAGGAGGATAAGTATACGTTGGAGGAGTTGAAGCAGTATGATGGGAATGACCCGGCGAAGCCGATTTATGTTGCGATCAAGGGTACGTTCCCTCCGCCGTCGCGGACAATACACGTACAGAACCGTGGATCTCAACTTTGACTCCTTTCCCGTTTCGTGCTATAGGTACAATCTTCGACGTTACGCGCAAGCGGGACACGTACGGCCCAGGATGGTCTTACAATATCTTTGCTGGGAAGGACGGTTCGAAGGGGCTTGGGAAGTCGAGTCTGAAGGAGGAGGATGCGGTTCCTGACTATAGCGATCTGCCGGAGAACGAGCTGAAGGTGTTGAATGATTGGCATGGGTTCTTCTCGTACGTCCCTTCACTAGAGCTTCACCGTTCGCTGCACACTGTTGCTCTGTATGCTGGTGGCGTAACCCTGTGAGCTTGAGACTCACATGGGTCATTTCATTCACAGGAAACGGTACAACATCGTGGGTAAGGTCTCCGACTTGCCTGCATCCGTGGCGAACCTGTGAACGCAGGATTATAGTGATGGGAAGGATCGCGTTTCGTGTCTGTCTGTCAACGTTCGTCCTCATGAATCTTCGTGGCTTCCGATATCTCTGTAGATGCTAAATGTACGAGTTGGGCCAGTATGCAGGATATCTATGGCGTGTTGTGGATTCTTGCTGGCAGAAGTGTGGTTGTTTGCTGCTTGGACTGCCAGGTGTGAGTTTCATATCGACTGCCTGATGCAAACCGTCCACTGTCTACGTTGGTTGGAGGGCATTCACCGGTGAATGCCCAGCATCGGTCTCGCTGGCTCCTTTTACGACTGAGCATTGTGATCGTGCCGCTCTGCTTTGGGTCGTACTTGGATGCTATCAGCTATATTGTCTGACCGTCTCGCTGCTTCGCACACAGGGGTTGTCGCCAGCTACGAACTTCAACGAGCGTTCATTGGCTACACATCACGTGATGCTGCTCCCCAGATAGGAAACAAAGGATGTCAGAGTTCGATTTGAGCTTCGCCTTCGTTGATGCATCCGGACCGTTTCTCGCCATTCTCGACGGGGTTCCTTCTCAACAAACACCAGCTACTCCCTGCTGTCTGTGTGCGACTGGACTTGCCTACCTCCGAGTCTGCCATGACATGCCAGTGGAAGAGCGCTAGACAGGCCCTCGAAAGTCATCGCATCTGCAGCTCGACTCGGAGCCCGAACGGAGTGTGGCCTCGCAGTCTTCGCACGCAATCGGGCGCTTCAGACCGCTCTGTACTTTCGAAAGCGCGCTTTGCGGGTCGACAATGCTCTGGATCTTCATATGGAATGTCTTTCAGTCCATCTCAGGCTGAACACGGCTGGCACACACAGGATATCAGATAGCGTTTTGGCCAAGACATCGCACCTCAGACTTGGGTGTCGCTAAATGTATGTTACTTCTGCTCGCTGCACTGGGATTGTTTTTCGGTACCGTCGCTGCTTCTACTCTATGTTGTAATGAAGCAGGTCGTCGTCTCCAAAATCTCCTCATTCTCCTTACTAGATTCCGGACTCGGATGTAATGTTGAAAAGGCTTCGACGACTCTGTCCTCGATGCGGCGACAGACGCCGATCTCACCCAACGGCCTAAACTCTATCGTCGACTCGTCTCCTGTCGTGCTGATAACAACTTTGTCGTTGATTTCCCCGCAAAGCTGTCTTGAGCCCCTCTATCCTCTCAGACCATCAAACTTGTCTTATATCAGCGACTGTACCACGAGATCGATGCTTATGCTTTTTAAGTTAGTCCTAGCCATTCATTGCACGTTTAGCAAGTAAGAGTCTTATGACGAAAAGCGGGTATAAGCGCCTCGACGCACATCGTTGAAGAACAATCTTCTCACCGAGCCCTGGCCAGAAGGAGGAGACCAACGGCGTATGATTTCAATTATCCGAGGTCTACCACATAAAGGACATACCTACATGCGTACGGAGAAACTGGCAGGATTTCTTTAGCACGGCTCGGCTAGATCTTCCCGGTCGTAGAAGAAGACAATCTCTATAAAGGCTTGGTGCTCTTCGTCTTCTGTTTTGAACAGCAGTCACTTCGACTTACCAAACGTGATTTACACCATCCTCTCAGTTAGGTTTTATCAGCCTATCTGTTTCCTCATACATCCTCGTTTCAAGCCATCTTCTTCATCGTCACCATGCTCTTCCAGTCTCTATTCACTGTGTTAACTGTCTTCGCCGCCTCCCTTACCACTACCGATGCTGCAGGCAGTGCAGGCTATACCTGCGAAGACTGGGGTATCGTCCCCAACACTGCTACTCTCTCAGCTACTTGCATGAACTCCATCGGCCAAGGCCACTCTACTTCGATTCCGATTAGCAACTGCGTCGGGAACCAGAACGGAGTGCCCGGATGCCAGTCTAAGTGCGCAGTATCTCTGAACGCTTCCTTTCCTTATTGCATTAAACTGATAAAAATTGATCTCAACGTGCTTTCGACAGAGGAGGCGCGGGTGGATCATGCATAATCCATAGCGTCATCGGCTCCATCGGTTTCGAGGCTGTCATCATTAACGTTTCGTGTACAAGGGACGACCAGAGTGAGAATGATTTGAACTTCGACGTCGGTCAGTACATCATAGTATTTTTTTCTCTTCTCTCTATATTCAATGACTGGATGAACGACCGATATTGCGGTTTTGTAGGTGCTTGCTTGCAAAATAAAACGGCAACCTTGCCTGCTCCTAGTCCGCTGGGAGTAATGGCGCTTCGTCTAAAAAGAGGCCCGTCATCGCGAAGGAAAATGTGTACGATAATGACAGGCGAAGGCGTCAGTTCTGGTCGAATTGCTTTGGGAATCATTATGTTGTATATGTTTTGTATCCCATGCTCTCCGTGGTAATTTAATGACTGCCATATGTGTAACATCACAGACCGCAACGAGTTCCTACTCTGCTCAACGTGGGTGCCACTTTCAACGAGGTGAAGAACGATTACACATCGTTCAAAACAGCACACACTTTGGCGGAAGGCCCATGTACTGTAGGACCCAGAAGAATCGCTGTACCAGAGGCCATCAGGAAGGGGGACGGGAGTGAGCATCAGAACTCTTGGAAATCCCTGAGAGGCCCTGAGAAGCCCTGAGCGGCCCTGACGATCCGTTCCGCGAAAGTCCGTGAGGTCTCGAGAGCTCGTCAGGGCCTGTCAGGGCTGTCAGGGTGTCTCAGTGCGGTCAGTGCGATTCTGGTCGCTGTGTGGCACCCGAAAAGTAGCAAAAATTCATATATATATTCATATGTACATCGCAATCCTGACTAAAAAGGGCAGGACCTTTCTGAGATTACTATACCGTACAGTACATCGATGCGACATAAAAGTTGGATGGGCTATGAGCCGATGAAAGTGGGAGAACGTCTCCTGTACAAACTAGCACAGCAACAACTTAAAGTTCTCGCTCCCTGAAAAGAAGGGATAGACAGCGGGTCGTTCGAAGTACCTACTACTGAGACCCGTGGTCTTCAAGCCTCGAGATGTATATGGAGATATGATATACACAATTCCACGGGACAAGCAGGGAGAATCGGGGTCTCTTCAGGACCGTTTGAATCCATGGCCCGTTGTCCATGGTACAGAACATGGTGGAGGAAGGGGACAGAGAATGGTGACGGGGAGCGAGAAGACATTGCGGTGTCATACGGGAATGCTGCGAATAGATGGAGCGAACGGAAGGTACTTGGAAGGACAGGACAGAGGTACGGAGTGCATATGGAGAGCTGTAGGGATGCCTGCAACTTACCTGAGCAAATGGTCGTGCTCGTGCTCAGAATCGCCACCGTTATCAACAAGCTACAAAGCCGCGAGGAAGTGAGCATCCTTGGTGTGCACAGTTAAACTGCAACAGCTTTCGTGCTCCGCAAAGTGTTGGATATATTCCAAGGGCGTGATTCGGGACGAGTATTCTATGTATCCAGCTTTGTTATTTGTGGATTCTGTTAAGACGAAGGAGCAGAACATACTTGAAACGTACCTTGGAGATGATGTAGCGAGTGTGGACGGCTGGAGGCAAGGAGTGGAAGGAGATGCCACGAATGTCAGCGCTCGTGCAATATCAAAGTAGGCGGTCAACAACGAGCGGTGTTCATCTTTGCTCTCATACAGTCGAGACAGTCAGAAAAAAAGGGCACGCCAGCCACACGGACACACCTATATCAAGTATTCAAAACGATATACGAGATCCGCCTCCGACAAGATGATGATTGAAGAGAAAGTCTCACCTTCACCCTCCCAGCATTCTATACAATCTTTCATCCCAGCCCTCGCAGTCTTCCGATGTTATGTCAGCGCTTGTTGACGTAGACCAGTCGTAGTCCATGAACGATTGTATGAGCCAAGTCAGTCAGCCTGACCTGGCAGTGTGGTGGCGCATTGACATGATGTCGAGCCGAGAGGAGCGACGGACTGGCTTGGACGTCGATTCTTTGTGTTTGTGGCGAAGTTGCGAGGCAGGTGGATATAAATCTGCACTTGGGACGGGTTGGCAAGAGTCAGAGAGCTCGATGAGGACTTCAACGAGAGAGGGAGCAAGAAGAGGAAGCGAAAGGCTGGAGTCGGCTTTGTTGACGTTTGTTTGCCCTGCGTTCAACGTCAACGGCCGTGCGACCGCTCGCTGCCTCTCGCTCGTTCTTCGTAGAGACGTTCTTCCCGATCTCTGTATCGTTCGTCGTCAGGCCCGTTCTTCTAGGTGCGTACCGAACTCGTTTCATGAAGCTATTCAGTACGCTCTGGGCTCTTTGTACCACAATTTTCAACCAAGCCGACACGACTCTCTTGTTGATGGCCATGGCTGAAAGCTGGAAGACATGATCCGCCGAATGACGTTGCTCAAAATCGCTTAGGTGGGTGAGAGAGAATTGCGCACGCAAGACTGTGAGTGAGAAGAATGATCAGAGTCAGCGTCAGCCATTTATGACCTAGGTGCGCATCTCGTCAACGTGCTCGGGCTTGGGGCGTGTTCGGTGAACTACGATGCACTTCTTGTGAGTCAAATCACCATCTCTATCTCTGCTCCCATCTCAAACACCTCACCGGAACGCTCTTTACGGTCCCTCCTCATCTACCCTCCTTCTCCATGTGCTTGGTTTTCACGTCATTCTCTTATGCCTCTGGCAGTTCTATCGGCTAAGAGCCTATTGCATGCACTGGGACATGATCAGAGAGGACTGGATGCTCTTGATTACACCGTGCGTACGAAACAACTCTTTGCTCTTTCCGTAGCTAACGTCAACTTTCCATCTACATTACTCCCTACGCAGTGCATCCACTTTCGTCTCCCTCGCACAATTGATCACTGTCAAGGAACCAAGTTTCCGAGTACATGTAGGATAAGGGTTATGTAGGATTAATGAAATTTGGATTGAACGAGAAAGCTGCCGGTTACTGTCTATTATCAGAGTACATATAGACATACGAATATATATATGAATTTTTGCTACTTTTCGGGTGCCACACAGCGACCAGAATCGCACTGACCGCACTGAGACGCCCTGACAGCCCTGACAGGCCCTGACGAACTCTCGAGACCTCACGGACTTTCACGGAACGGATCGTCAGGGCCGCTCAGGGCTTCTCAGGGCCTCTCAGGGATTTCCAAGAGTTCTGATGAGAGCAGGAGTAGGCCCGTCTCGAGAATCCAAACTCAATGTGAACTGAGTATTATATCTAGCGCCACACTCGAGATTTCGAGTTCACACTTTTCGTTCTCAGGATGATGAACGAAACTGATGTGAATCGCTACATATATGCCCTAATAGCTAATATATATTCAATCTCACGCAACTTCCCTTTCATTGTACAAATTCCATACGCGCTCCATCCTACTGGTAGACTCCGCATTTCACATCTCTTTCAATCAGTGGACGGGCAGAGGTCGGAGGTGGCCCTTCTCGCGTCGAAATCGCACTGAGTGTGAATTGAGCTTCGAGGCTCCAATGCGACAAAATTGCGAAGTATTTAACCCATCATGGGTTGAGTTCACATCGCCAAAACGCGATGTGAACCGCTACATATATGCCCTATTGAGTAGGTATTGGAAGAAGCTAGAGTGCTGAACGTACCTGCTGTTCAGCATAGAAAATTATGCATCCAACATCTCTTCGACTTCGATCTCGGAAGCAGTCTCAGCGCGCTCGAGGTCCTCTGCATCTCCATCCTTGTTCGCGCCCACACTCTCTAAACCAAAAACTCTGACACCATGATGTGAAGTCTCTGAATTACCCTGTACATCCCTCGCTTCTTTCGCGCTGCCTATACACGTGTACAAACAATTGCCATTGTCAGACCACTCGAAATATACGCGTAGAGTTTGAGTGGCTCACCTTTACCTGCCCAGGATGGACTGTGACCCTGTTGACTAGTAGGTTGGTACGGGTGCCACTTCTCTCTTGCGCGGAGGGTATGCGCAGGAACATATGGTTCCGGCTTGAAACTGTCGTCTGATCGCACGAACGAGAATTCCGGGCCCAAAAGACGAGCCTGAGCGAGTTGTTCTGGGGTAAGGGTTGGAATGGTCGGCGTTGAATCCGTAAACGTGTACGTTTGTTTAGGGTGATACTGGCGTCGAGAGCGGCGACGGGCTACTTCGACGGCGTATCGTGATTGAAAGCCGGGACTATACGTGGGGATTGCATATGGAGCTCGTGCGTTCGTATTCGAGGTCGTAGTTTGAGAGGTACAGTCAATACGCTCATACGGAATACACCGATAAGGAATAAAATTACCATATATGGAAATGGGTGTAAACATGGCCCGACGAAAGATTCAATTATGGAGACACATTGTTCAACTCATGACATGTCATCTACCACCCAGATATGTCAGTATATGTCGTAGAAAGATACATGTATATTTTGGAATCTCTGCCATGACTATCACAATTGCTGGAGTGATTTTCTCATAAGGAATAAAATAATCCGAATTACCCCGATTTTATTCCATATGAGGATATCAACTGTATCGGTGTTGTCATGGACATCGGGAGACGACATGCTAGACGAGCGAAAAGACCGCGGAGCTGATTCGTCGAGCAGAACCCTCATGAAGATTTGTCGCGGTGGGCACGATACAGTACAAGATGAGAAACAATATTTCGGAGACGAAGTCAGGTGATCTGGCCATGTGTAGTCGCCGTTTCAACTTTCGGCTTAGTACTGTACCGGTACCGGCATCAGCCAAACCGCCAAGCTCTGAGCGCGACTTTCAGATTTGCTTCCGGCTCGCCGGAGCTTCCGAAGCGCCCGCGGCTGTGGCCCGCGCTGGCACGCTCTCGCAAGGGCTCGAGGACAGAGCCTTGCTCTGATCAGGTGTGGTACGGTGAGTACATGCATTCTACAAGCTACTGAAGCCAGCAGCCGCGAGTATGCGTAAGTCATCAGCTTCAAACCCGTCTTCCGAACCACCGTCGCCCTCTACTGGTGGTGCATCCGAGTCCTCATCATTCTTAGCTGGCTCCCGGCCGCCACTCAGATCTAGAGTCTCTCCTTGCTCGTCATCCTCGTTCGCGTCGCTATCCTCTCCTTCATCGTCACTCCCTTCCGCCTGTGAATCCTCCGCTTCGGCTTCCTTTCCCTCCTCGTCATCCTCGTCGCTCTCGTCCTCATCATCCTCGTCGCTCTCCTCGTCCTCCTTGTCGTCCTCCTCGTCCTCCTCCTCGTCCTCGTCTTCTGTCTCCTCGTCTTCCTCTCCTCTCCCCCCCTCCTCCTCGTCATCCTCTTCATCCTCATCATTGGCTTCTTGTGTGTTCTCATCGTGTTCTTCGTTAATTTCTATGTCCTGTTCTTCCTGCAAGGCACCAGGATCCAGAACATCTCGGCGTAGGATGGTGTTGCATGACTTGGTGCTGCGGTGGCCGATACCTCCGCCACGGAAGCGCATCACCATATCACGATCCACAAACCTATAAATAAACGATGATGTTGGCACTTCGTGTGAGCAAGTGAAAGAGGAGTCGACGGGTGTGGACTTACATGTTCACATAAGCGAACTCCCAGTCGTCTTCTTCAACTTCCGCATCTCGACCGCATGCACGAGCCAAGGAGGGATTGGGCAGGATCAAGGATGTACGACCGTAGTAAAATGCCGGAATGATGTGAATCCCGCGAATAACGTCTGCAGGGTTTACGAAACCAAAAGCGTCGGGCTTGTCGTGCTGGACAAAACGAAGACGAGGGAGCCGCTTCTTTGCCCAGCCGCACTCGTTCACAGGATCAGTGTACCAGCGTACCCATAAGAACTCTACACGCTGGAAGTCTCCATCCGAACCATCCAAACCTCGATGCCGAACCAGACAATGGAAGATGCCAATGACACGAGCGTACCAGTAAGGATGAGCGCGGCGAGCCTTGCCAACTCGTAATCGAATGTTCAGAGGTGGAGAATCAGTCCGAGGTTTGGTCCAGACTTCACTGCTCAACTTCCTGGCGTTCATTTTCGTCGCAGCATTGGGATCTTTGACGAAGGTTGTAGATGTGACACAGAGGCATGGAGGGTGAATTTTGGAGTGGCTTGGGGGTATTCTTGATACTCAGGGCCCGGTCGGTCAGCCAGAGATTACGACGGGGCGGTTGACGGCATCTATAGGTCAGTGATCCCCTTTATTAGCGAAACCTGGTAGTTCACAGATCTCACCATACTTGTTGTACAGGCTGTCTCATTGCCGCGCTATATCACTTTGAGGCTAGCCAACTGGAGTATAGCCTCGTCAACGGCACCTTCGACAGCAAAGATGACCTGAAGGATGCAAGGACCACTGTAGGTGGACAATCCTCCCAGTCAAAGCTTGCAGAGACTCTCCCTCCTAATGACGAGGCCGCTGGCACTCGACGCTTCATCGCCCCAAGGCGCGCAGCAAGCACCTCACATGAACCAACTTCGCCTTTCTCCATTCTGACAACGCCGTTCACTACCATCTCACTCATTACCTTTGTGTTCACCCATATTCCCGCCCTTCTTCTTTCATCGGCTCATCCTCTCTACGGGCTCAATCATCTTGCTCTCGCCGCCGCCGACATCGGATCAATTGGCAGCCCAAGTATGGAGGCTTTTATCAAACTATTCGCGAACATTCCGCCCCCTTTCCTTGCTCTCGTCACAGTGCCGAGCATCGTTTCCCTTTTGTGTTCGGCCACCTGGGTAAAAGGTGGAAGGGAGGTATGGGAGTACGCTGAAAGGTGGAATGTATTAGAGAAGGATGAGAAAACCGAAGAGGAAGACCAAGCTCTGCATTCGGAGTGATTGTCCAAATGGCTGCTTTCTGTCAATTGTGCGTAGATAGTTGAATATCGGCAGACGATGTTGCTACTTTCGTTCTGACCCACGCATATCCAAAGATTCATTGGTCTGCAGTGCTCCCCCGCCCATGTATCATTCTTGACTCTGTCTGTATACTTTCCTCACATTACTTACTGCTCTTTCCTTTTTACGTCTTATTTGTACTTTGCCCATTATATATATGTGCGAGATTAATTCGTGTAATAGATAAAGATGTTGCCTTCAGTATAACAATGTACCTCGTAGAACCTTGCTCCTTAGATTTTGTAACCTACTTACGCTGACGCCACAGTGGCGACAAAGGACTCCGTTCCGTGAATTGCCGAAACACGAAGCGCGTGTTTTCAAGTCGTCCGACGTTTTTGGTTCTACCCCTCACCTTCAACTTGTTCGACCGTCTCCCTTCGATGCATCGAGCGCTGTTCTTACCCGAAATCTTCATTGCCATACTATCTCTTCTCTCCCGACAGGACAATGCTAGATGCGCCCGAGTCTGCAAGTTGTGGTCGGACGCAGCGTTAGACGAGGTCTGGCGTGAAATCGATAGCATTCTCAACCTCTTTCGAATAGTAGGGCTGAAACCAGGCCTCATGGACCTAGTGAGCCTTTCTAGAATGATGCGAAAGATCATTTCCATTCTCTGATAATTCTATTGAAGACCTTAGAAAGCCCTCCTGGTCCGTCACAATGGGCCCGCTTATTGAAAGTCTCTCGCCGTGTTCGGTGCCTGGATCTACGTCTGGAGATATATTTCAGACAATCTCTCAGTGACTTAATCAAGACAATGGACCCCCCATGCCAGATTTCTACAATATTCCCGAGGCTTCGCCGTATGACGGCGGTCCTCGACGATGTCGCTCTCCCACTATTCCTAAACCCTTCGGTCACTGCCCTATACTTAACGATCTGGAGCTCAGATGAAACGATAAAGGAACTTTTCATTCAGGCACCCTACCTGAATGTGTTACGCTTTACGGAGTCACAGGCCGACCCTCTCTCGATCCAGACGTTGCTCTCACAGTCATTGACGGCCTTTCCGTCTTTGATCGAGTTTTATGTACCGTCTAATTCCCTACTACCTTCGCTAGTTGAGATAGCGTCCCTGCTACCTAACCTCCGAACGCTAGGGCAGTCCCCACCTGAAAAGGTTTACTATAATAGATCCCAGTTTCCTGGCCGTTTTGTGCCCGACCTTAAGGTCGGATCTTTTCCATCGTTGCGGGAACTCTCCTTCACTGCGACACTTTCAGATGCGACGGCACTCATTCGACACCCACATTTTCCATCTCACAACCTCGCTTGTCTGAGGCTGTATGCTATTTTCCCACTTAGGGACCGCGATTTCATCCACTTCAGCACCGCCGCGGCAGACCTCTGCCCGGACATCAAGGAACTGGCGATCTTTGTAGACGACCATTCTCCCCATGCGCGTCTGCACATTCAGTTTTTCGAATTAGCCCCTTTGCTTCATCTTCGGAAGCTGGCTTGTCTGAACATACATTATCTTCACCCCATCCACATGTCTGACCAAGATGTTAAAGACCTCGCCTCCAATGTTCCATACTTGGAGAGACTGCACATAACTACGGCAGAGCCTTCGTTCGTCCACCCACGCACATTGCCTTCCTTGCCCACATTGACCCAGTTCGCGCGACACTGCCCCCTACTTCGAGATCTAACGCTGTGTCTCGATGTCACCGACAACGATGTGGACGCACTCTCTGGCGCACCGTTGCTGTTCCGGAGCCTAGAGCGATTGAAGCTCCATCTGGGCTTCGCCATCACGTCCAGTGACGAGGTAGAGCCTCTCGCGTCGTTCATCACCGGTATGCTCCACGACGACTGTGTCTTTCATGCAACCTCTATTGTCGTGGATGATTCCGCAGTGGAACGACCTCTCAGGCTGTCGCAGCCCATCAGCGGGAAATGCACTTACATTGAGGAACTCGTCCAGCGCATGCTAGAAAGCAGGAGACATTGGGCGAAGGTGGAGAAGCGGATGAAGACGGAGATGCAGAGGGTGAGGAAGGAGAATGAGAGGTTTTTGCGGAGGCTTTGAACGTGGTGTTATTGCTCGAATTGGTATGTACAGGTCTTTGCTTTACTCAACCGCCAGTATGTGCTGGGCCCTCACTAGCAACGGCATACCTAGTGATAGTCATTTGATTTTTCGACAGGCAATGCGGTGATGTGGCATAACATCGTGGCCCGCCTCGCCATCCTTATTTCAAATCTCAAATTTGACCTTGTCCTCTTGATCTCCTTCGACGACGAAAGTTTTTTCTACGCTCGCAAAAGCTGCTTCGATGGATCTCGAGCCAGTATCTAGTTATAGTGATTTTCTACATCGAGAAGGTCAAACTCTCCCTTTCTGAACAGTACTTGAAAAGCAAACAGCAACCACGGTCCTCGTGTGTCCATCGTTTTGGTCCATCACCAGATGGACCAGAGGACCATGCAAGGACCATGCCCATTTGCCCGACTAGACTCTCTCAGCCATATCAGGTCGTGCTCCATATTTTTATTCCACGGAGACTCTCTTGCTGTGCGCGGCCATCGACGTCGTCTAAGAAGTCGATGGTCCCGCGTACAATGGGGTGCAATTCGAATAGCCTTATAAGGCCCTCCGATTGTTCGGTCTGACTTCAGCCTTATCTCTTTCCCCACCAGTCGCGCCATGTTCGGTTTCCAACCCTCTATCCCACCCCTTCCCTCTGACCTCTCCTTCAACGGCAAAACCGCTCTCGTTACCGGAGCCAACGTCGGTATCGGCCTGTCTACCTGTCTCCACCTCCTACAACACAACCTCTCGACGCTTCTCATCAGCGTTCGCTCCGCCTCCAAAGGGACAGCTACAAAGTCCCACCTCCTCTCCGATCCCATCGTCAAATCCCTCGCTGTCCAGCCTACCATCCTCATCTACCAGGCCGAATTCTCTGATCCGAAGTCCGTGAAGGCGTTAGCGGATAAGGTCGCGGTGGACTTGGGAGATGCGACGTTGGACGTAGTGGTGCTGAATGCGGGCCTCGTCGGTTGGGATCTCGTAAGGTCCGAGGCGACTGGCTTCGAGATGATGTTCCAGGTCAACTTCGTCTCCACGGCTCTCCTCGCGATACTCCTCCTTCCCCTCCTCAAACGCTCCCCATCTACTGTGTCATCGTCTTCTCCCGCCTCAAATGAACCTGCTCGTCTCACCTTCGTCGGCTCCTCAGCCCAGTCCTCTACTTCCCTATCCAATCGTTCTTCTGCTCTCGCGTCGTCGAGCAAACCCCTTTTCGCGCAACTTTCCGAGTCAGCATCGCGCACGATGGGAATGCTCCGATATGGTGATTCCAAGATTTTGATCTACATGTTCGTCCGCGAACTCGCGAAACATGTCGACGTCAATTCCGATGGCAGCAGTCGTGGAGTAGTGGTCAACGATATGTGTCCTGGAATGGTGGCGACAAGTTTGGAGAGGACGATGCCGGCGTGGAGTACACCGTTCCTGTGGCTCATAAAGGGGTGGAGGGCGAGGACGCCCGAAGTCGGAGGGAGGACGGTGGTGTATGCAGCCGCTTTGGCAGGCAAGGAAAGTCATGGTGAATTCTTGAACCACGAGAAGATCGCCAGGTGGGTTGCCTTTTTTTTTTCCTTCGCTTATGTGTTGCAGTATCGAGCTGATGATGGATGTAGGACGAAGGCATTGGAGTTCATAGAGACTAAGAATGGGACGTCAATTGAGAAGAGGGTTTGGGAGGAGATGTTAGCATTGACACAGGAGGTAGCTCCGGGAAGTGTTGATGCCGCAGGACTTCATTAGTCGCCAGTTTGTCGCGCGTAAATTTGTGATTCCCCCCCCCCCCCCCCTTGGATAATGCTTTCATTGTATTTTTGCTTTGAGATTCGCCTTCGCCCACTGGCCTTGTGTCGAGTACTTCGAGATAATGCTGGCTGTCACACTTACACGCGACTCGCGCTGTTGAATAAACAAGTAGTCAACAAAACTAGTCGAGACTACAGCGCATGCCTCATACGGCCCAGTCCACGTCGTCGTGTAAGGATCACTCGGGAATCACTCAACCACGCCAGATAGAGGTCGTTGCTCGGCGTCCTGTAGCAATCATGCGAGAACAACATCAATAAATGACATTGGGGCTACGTATAATGATGCAAGTGATGAAGGGCAACCGAAACTGGAGGGGTGACAAGCCTCAGATTGCTGCTAAGTACGGAGAAGACGAAGTAGATCGATGACAATGCTGGGCAGTAAGAGTCCGTGGGGGGTAGACTAACTGCGGTGAGTGGACGCGAAATGCTACTACTATGGGTACAGGAATAAGACGATATATATGAGAAACTCAGAAATATAGACGGGACGACAGAGAATGTGGGTAAAATAACGACGCAGCGCCTCAAGCACCGCAGCTACCATCGATGGAACAATCACATCTACAACCTATGCCAGATACCATACCAGAGATAACCGAGTATGTACCAGATGACCCAGTATGGATACCGAAGTCCGAAATGCGCCATTATATACACACCGATACAATGAACAACAGCCTACGTGCTCTTCTCAACGTTCTCCTCCTCGACTTGGGGCTTTTCCTCGATGGGGTACAGAGGAGTCTTCTCGTCGAGGGTGTAGTTGGGAGGAGGTACGACGATGTCTTCGGCGTCGGTGAAGATGACTTCGTGGAAGACGAGGTTGTCGGTAGAGGCGGCGTCATTGGTGCCACGGACGGTGCGAACGATGAGGACGGCAAGGACCCAGAACATACGAAGGAGGACACCAATACCGCAGCCTAAAATACGCCACGTAGACGGACCAAAATTAGCACACGACAGTCGGAATGGAAGGATGAAGTGGGAAAGCAGAGGTGAATATTCAATCAAAGTCCAGGGGCGGTCCAAAGAATTGCAGAATCGAATCGAGGATAATGAAAACAAGAAGGAAAGGCTCACCAAGAACGAAGGCCATGGCGCGACCCTCCCAAGGGCCCAAAGACATCAACGCGCGGTGGATACGCTGCAAGAACGCACCCTTGTGGTGTTTCCAGTGGTGCATGGCTCCGGCATGATGATGATGGTGGATCCGATGTCCGTGGTGCTCCTCCATTTCTCCCTCTTCGGCAGGTCTCATCGGTGGCCCAGGTCTGAACTTCACCATGACGCCATGAGCATGTCCGTCCTCCTTATCCTGCTCATCGGAATGGTGATGTTCATGCGCCTTATCTTGGTCAAAGCGCACAGGGGAGTGGAGAGGAGAGCCAGAATGATGCGGAACGGGAGAGGTGATGGGGGGCGGATTGAAGTGGCCCGCGAGACCCATAGCACCAAGCATGCGAGAGACGCCGTCCTTCATGCCGGAGCAGAGGTGGCGAATGCGAGTGGGGGGTCTGAGGCCGGCCTCAGATTGAGCAGTCCTCATCTCAGATGGGCGGGCGTGAGTGGCTGCATGTCCGAGACGGAAGGAGGACACTTCGGTGGTCGAGATCAAGATAGTGATGGGTGCGGCACTGGCTGTGAACCAGGCAGAGTCAAGCAAAATCGAAACAAAACGAGGCGATGTCAGAGTAAGTTTTCGATACGAAAGCGAATAAGACTCACCGAAACTAGCGCCTGCCACAAGCAGCGGGAGACTATACAATTTCATTTGGAAAAAAGAAGTAGATTGGGAACGAA
The DNA here is from genome assembly GCF_000264905.1 of Stereum hirsutum FP-91666 SS1. Classification (NCBI taxonomy): domain Eukaryota; kingdom Fungi; phylum Basidiomycota; class Agaricomycetes; order Russulales; family Stereaceae; genus Stereum; species Stereum hirsutum. The sequence continues at coordinate 348,605 of NW_006763148.1, forward strand.
GACTGAAAAGAGCGGATTTGTTGGTGAGCTAACTGGACACGATGAGAGACGGCTGTGGGATGAGAACAAGAGGATGGACGCTACCTGAGGGTTGTGGTGGTTGGGAGGAGGAGCTGATGATGGCTGCTGCGGCACTGACAGAAGGCTCCTTCCACGTTTCAAACTCCGACTACGCCTGGCTATTTATAGCTGCCGCACCACAGCCGTTAGCCACCGCATGTTCAGTGCTGCGCCGCTGCACCTCCACAAAATATTTCGCGTTCTTTTTTGCAAGTGATACCAATGTCTACACGGGTTTCTAAAATTAAGATCATTGATGCATAGAGTCATTGAGTGTCAGTCGAGGTAAGCCTTGTGCACATCTTACCCCCACTTGATGCTCGCCACAGCAGTGAACAGTGAATATGTATGCTACGGCACCAGGTAAGCGCCAGGTTGGTTCTGAGCGAAGGGAGTAATATACAGGCATAATAAGAGATGATATTACTCGTTGAGTATGATTTGCCAAAGCGTAGAAGGATTGAGTGGGGAAACGAGGTGACGGTATCCTAGTAAGTGTGGTACTACACATAAACCCTTCCATGGGTGTGGTACCCTTTCAACATCATTCTACTCCAGAGAACCAAGGATCGGATAGAAGTTCACTGGCAGTTGCCCTCGTAGCAGGATTCAAACACAAACATCGACCCATTATAGCTGCCAGAGCGTCAGCGTCGTCATCCCCTAGTACTTTCGACCGCTTGATGGCGACGTCAAATGGGTAATTGAACATAGGCGGGTGGGCTTTGAGATTTCCTGAAGGATGGAATATGAATAACAGTATCGTGTAGAAACATAAGCAGAGTTTGGCTAGGGTATGTTGACGGTAATGTACCTGTTTCGTCAAAGTAGTCGCCGGAGAGCTTGCTTACAGCAAGCTGTCCTGGCCAGAAATCTTCACAGGTGTAAACCATTATCTGGTAGAGAAGATAGCTCATCGCATCCAGTTTATACTTCGGCCATGGGCAGTACCGGAAGAGAGGTCGTCCAATGACGAACTCGTACAACTTCAAGATATCGATCAGTCAGCGAAAGCATGTCGAACAGATGATTATCTCACCAGACATCCGACAGACCATATGTCGACTTTTTCACTCCATGGGCCTCCAAGAATAATTTCAGGAGGGCGTAGCTGGACAGAAGTGATTTCGTCTTGAATGTGATCTCTGATATGCTGGGCTACCACATCCTACTTCAGCGAGGATCGATGATACAGCGCAGGGAAGCTCACCGTTACCAAAATCGCCAACCGTAAAATCCAATTTCAAAGCTTCTTCGACCGTTGTGTGAGGTGAAAGTGGCTGTGAGACTGCACTGCGCACAGTGCCGTTCGCAGACAATTCAGGAGGATGACGGCGAGCTGGGTCAGATTCGAGTAATCTCTTGAAGTCGGCTTCGTCCATGCGAGTTGAGAAGAATATGTTGTCATGTTTCAGGTCTGTATGGATGACTCCACGACCGTGAGCATGGGCCACACCGCGCAGCATATGTAGAGCAATGCGTTTTGCAAGAGGGAGAGGAAGCCGGCGATTTCCGAACTCCGCTCCCAATATCTCGGATAAGAATTTCACGTTGCCAGCAAGCACCGGTGTGACTATGCACAAGTGCTCACCATCTTCTTCTCGTCCTCGAAATTTGAACGTTGACAGTAGACGGATGCAGTGTGGGCTCGGTGGGGAAGATGATATTCGACTCAAGGCTTCGATTTCCCAGACGCGACCTGCGGCAAGAAGGTCGGTGTGGTACCCATTCAGAATTTTCAAGGCCACATAGCGGTCATCACTGTACATGAAGCTTTGAGTTATGAGCAAAAGGTGAGGCGAACAGATGCGTATGTACCATTGATCACGAGCAAGCCAGGTACTTGAGGACATCCCCCAACCGAGTTTTCTTAATACGATATATCTACCCTGAGGCCCTATCGCTTCGTCAAACTCTAGCTGAGGCCATCCGTACCCTATCGCAGCCGGGAGTCCCAATGGCTCTTCGACGAATGATAGATTGATGACTTCCTGTTTTTTAGGCTCGACCGATAAGTGAACATTGTGGGACTGGTTAGATGGGGGGATGACGATGTCAGTGCCTGTGTGCGCAGAGTGAGATGGCATTGAGAGACGATTTGGGTAGCGGATCGGAAAAATAGATGAGGTATGCAGCCCTTTGAGATAGCGAGGTAGACGTAGTGAGTGCATGATTCAGAAGTTGCCCTAGTGCTTTTAGGTTGGCAGCGATGAAGTTCACTGATATAATTGGACAAGACTGAGAACAAGTAACGAACAGGGGCCACGTGCTGAACCGGCGCCTAGCTGATCTCAGACGCCACCACTGACGGGCAATCATGCCGCTCTTACCACGTTTCAGACTCCGACTACGCCTGGCTACTTATAGCTGCTACGCCACAGCCGTTGACCCGCCGCGCACCGCATGTTCAATGCTGCGCCGCTGCACCTCCACAAAATATTTCGCGTTCCTTGCAAGTCGTACCCTGACTCGTCCTTTCTGGTCCGAGTGTCTACAAACGGTTCATGAAATCATGGTTATCGACGCTTACAGTCACTGAGCGCCAGTAGAGATGAGACTTGTCCACATCTTAGTACCGCCACTGGACAACACTTCATGCTCAGCGCCATAGCAGTGAACAGTGGATAAGTACGGAGCCAGGTAAGCGCCAGGCTCGTACTGTGCAAAACGAGTACTACACAGGTACAATAAGAGATAATAGTGTTCGATGGGTATGATTTGCCACAGCGTATAAGGAACCGAGTGGGGGGGGTGCAAAGGTTGAACGCAGATAACATAATGAGTGCGCGATTCGTCGGTTCGATGATAAACGGCCTGTAGAGATAGGTCGACTGCGTTATCGAATATATAGCAAGCATCCCACTAATCGACATCATTGAACCAAGGGTCCGAAAGCAGTTCCTTCGCACTGGGCCTGTCATTAGGATTAAGTCGCAAGCATCTCCTCAAAAGATCGCCAGTGGCCTTCGCATCCCTTTCATCCAGGACGACGTACACCTCAATTGCGCCCTCGTAAGCAAACCGGTTCTTGGCGATTCGTATGCTGGGACGGAAAGTACCTACATTTCGTATGATGCTCAAATCAGTATCGGCGCGGCTCCACCTATGATATACGATGTAGAAAAGAAAGGAAGGGTCAATTGACGCACCATCCGGTTCGAAGTACATGTAACCCCGTGAACTTTGTGCGAGCTGGTCAGGGCTGAATCGCTCGTGGGACATGAACAGCATTTGGAAGAGAATATGTTCCAATAGGTCCATTTCCACTCCAGAGTGCCACTCAGTAGTGTCTTTGAAAAGGCTCGATCCGGTCAATAGATCAAAGACCTAGGGATGCGAAAACACAGACGAAAGTGAGATCCTTAATACGCAACACAAACACCCGAAGAATGGGGACACGCACCAAACAACCGACAGTCCAGATATCCATTTTCTCACTCCAGTCTCCTCCAAGGATGACTTCTGGGGGAAGAAGTAATGGAATCGAAGGACGATCTTGTACGGCTTCACCGACAATTGCCGCTGTTGCGATGACAATTTACTCAACCATAGTCAAAAGGCGCAGAGCTAAAAACACATACCAGTATCGAAGCCAGCCACGACATACGTATATCCCAAAGCTTCCTCCACCGTCGGCGGCTGCGATGCGGGGTCGCGATTGACCCCATCGTCTCTATCAGGCGAGGAGAAGAGGACCTTGTCTGGCGCTAGATCGGTGTGCATGACCCCACGGCTGTGTGCATGAGTTAACCCGCGCAGCATATGCAGCACGACGCGTTTGGCCAGAGGTAACGGTAGGCGCCCGTCTTCTGGAGAGAAAGAGCGAATTAGGCTGTACAGGTCTCCATCCATGATAGGGGTGACAAGGCAAGTATGGTCATGGTTCTGTTGGAGCGTGAACGATGACAGCAGCAGTTGACAGTGGGGGCTATACGGTGCAGCAGACATCTTCTTGAGAGCTTCGAGCTCCCATACACGACCAGAATGAAGATCATGAGTATAACTTCCGGCGAGAATCTTTATGGCGACGTGATGTCCCGTCCTATAAGTTTACATTGTTAAATCGAATGTGTATCATCCATTACAAAAAATCGCATACTTTGAATCCATGGCAAGCCAAGTTTCCGAGGTCTGGTCGCTTATTATCTTCCTGTCCAAGACATAACGACCGTCTTCCCCGAGTGACTGACCGCCTCCGACAACAGGCAAATCCCCGTTGATCCCATTGAGAAAGCTCGCGCTCCTGCTGCCCCTGATGATAGAGAGTTTTGCTTGAGCATTTCGAGATGTGGCTAACATCGGAGACAGGCTAGGTTGAGTAGCAGAGTAATATCTTTTAACTGTCGCATTGGAAAACTCAGGAGCAAGACTCGAAGTAAAAGCATGCAATGCTCTCGATGAGGGCGGCGTTCCTTGCGAAATTCGGAGGCGAAGAGTTCTGGTAAGGCCCGTCATAATTCGCGTCTATCCTGCCAGATATTGGGGTGTAAGTTCAAATTAGTCCCCGTGCCGTTTTAGTCGAGCAGTGGGTGCAAAGTGAGTGCGTACGAAGAAGAAGCAAGGGAACCTCAGGCTGCCAAACTTCAATTCCGAGGCGACGATCAGTGGGAGGCCGTCGAACTTCCCACGCACACGCGCATAACAAGCTCGAACGATGCGTGAGGCCCAGGCGCCACTGTGGCCCAAGGTAGGCTTCAGAGGACAAAGAACGAGTTCAAACATTCCTCGATATGTATTCGTCATCTGGGACTGAGAGGATACAAATATTATAGTTCAAAAATGAGTGGTGGTTGATAATGATGGTACACGTTGATGTTGAGTGGTGATGCAGGCGAAAAGTACTACTTATGCGAGGCAGTCACTGGCACAGAGTGAGGAAAATGAGCTATTAGTAAAATTCGAAGTGGTGTAAGGCAAATATAAGCTATGGTCCTTCTCTAGGGTGAAAAGAGATATTACTTATCCACACCATCAAACCATGGGTCTGATAGCAGCTGCTTTGCACCGGGTCTATCTTCAGGATTGAGGCGTAGACATCTCCTCATACGGTGGCATGACGCTGCAATTGTGCTGCAAAGGAACGAACCTCCTCACACCGTTTGGAACTAGCGACTGAGAGGAAAGTTGGAGGTTGGAACAACTTCCATGTGCGGAAACCTCGTCGCCACTGCGGCCCGACTATTCCCGGGCAAGAACGACTTCCCGTTAACCCAAGATCAACATACACATAATAAACGGGCCTTTGTAGAATATGAGGGTAAGAGAGTATCGATACAAAAAACATAAACCAACTTGGTGCACGACGAGAATGAGGAAGCGGCGAGCGCAATCACATCGAGTAAGTTTGGAGCGAGTCCTTTGTATGGATAGTACTTCACGATCGAAACCCGTTCGTGAGTCATGATTGGCATAGAGAAATCGAGATGCGGGACTTAGGGTCGGAAATTCAGCTCTGGTACCGTAGGCAGGCTTCTGCTAGAAAAAACCTCTAGGACAGGACATAAAAGGAAGAACGGACTATGACGGGAGGTGCACTCGTTGTCTTTCGGCTTGCAACAAGATTTGGTTAATTAGAGTAACTGGACAAGGATCAAACTACAAGAATCAATTGCGAGACTGTCATGGACCACAACTCAAGCGTCCGACTTCACTCAGAAATAAGCAAAGTATGGGGAAGCTCCGGGTGAAGGCGATGCACATACGAGACGAATGGAGAAACAAACCCTGATATTCTCATGATCTTTAAGGACATGACTGGAAGTAACCGAGTCGAAGGGTTTTTGCTATTGCATCCAGCACACGCTGAGTTTCGAAGGCCATGACCGCGATAATGAGAGACTCGCCAGGGGTCCCAAAAAAGTGAACCTAGTCTCAAGGGAGGTGAGCAAGGTGGCCGTTCCGACTCGAAGACCGTGTGGGCCACTGTCGTATATAGAAATATGCGTGTAGTTGGTCCCAAGTTAGTCCGGCGATGGGTTTACGGATGACGACACTTCGGCGCTCCGACTCTTGTGAGCATGAACTTCCGACGAACCTATCTAGCAAACCCGCAAGGTTGAACGAATCGGAAGGGCGAGCCTGAGCGTCCGAGTCAGATCATGCACGAGTTCGGAGGTGTCGGATACTTAGATGGACCTGCATAAGTCACGACAGTCAGCGGTGACACTACGGGTGCGGTACTTATGGGCAGGTTACTAGCCATGTAACGCTAAATCACGTTGAAAGGCAAACCGCCAGATCACCAGGACACTGGGGGAAACTGTGGTCGAGACCAGGGCGGATTATGGCCGAGACGGCACGGATGTTCGTGTGCGGCTACAAACATGAAGTCATAGACTTGAGGATTGTACCAGTATTGACGCCGCAGACCCTGAAGTGAGCGAGTTGAGCAGGTCGCCTGACACGGGAATGAAGAAAAACAAGGACCTACAAGTGACGCATCCTGTGTTTTGGATGTCATGCGAGCGAAAGCGAGAATGACAAGCGGGTAGTACTCGAGTCCGCGACGCAGACGCTGCCGGAGTCACCTGGTACGCCGTGAGTGAAACAGGAATATATCAGAGTCGTGGTTCACGATGCATGATTCCATGACGGATCACACACACGGGCACGCTGACAAGGGAACGCCTGCGACGAAACGACGTAAACAAATCGTCATATACATTGTGTCGGTCTGAGCACGCTCGAAGGGTGGCACGGCGAAGTTCTCGAAGTGAAAAGATGATGGCCATGGGGTGAAACCGTGGGGGTCTCATGCATGCATGGCCCGCCGAATTCGTGTTTGCGATAGAGCGTAACTAGAAGTGTTTGCGCCATAAACAATCAATAAGCGGTCAGTCGTGAGAAGAGCGGCTTTGTCGAGTCCAATAGGCACCGGGAATATCTGGATCAGGCAAAGTACCACCCATGAAAAGAGAAAGGCCTAACGGAGAAGAGGAAGAGAGGACATCTTCTGCTGCACGGGATGAATGACGATCCGGGGAAATAGCCTTTCGAAGCAGGGGAAGCGGATGGCGGAACGAAAACTGACATTGCGTGCTGGCCCTCGGAATTCTGGGACACGTCAGAGGAAATACACGCCTTCGGTGCGTGTTCGATGATGCTAACTTATACCACTGGGGAATCTTGTGGTAGACCGCGATACTTTGTCCATAGACCTGAAGAGCAGAAAGTCTCGGCCATAGGTCGGGATTTATTGTCGTGACATTATGGTCGTAGCCTGAGAAAGTAGGTGGTCATTTATGTCCAAAGGTACTTCGAGGATCAACCGTGCGTGCCGCGGACTGATGCACCTGGAGCGATATTTTCTTTCTACAGCGCCTGTAGACATGTCACATGCTGTCTAGACTCTCTGCTCTCCGTTCATGAGTGAATAAAGATATACCTCGAAACATAAGGAATGCAAAACGGCTCCAACTCACCCTCGAAAGGATCCCGCGGCGCACGGTCTGGATGCAGAGGAACAAGCAGCGTCAGAGGATCATCGAAGGTAGGCACAGATAAGTGCACGTGCGTACAACCCATGCACAAACACAAGTCGTTTCTGAGGCTCTTATCTTGTCTCACGCTACTAGCAGTCGAGGCGCAAACGACAAAAGTCTAGAAACCAGAGCCATCAGGAGACATTGAGAAACCGTTGCGTGAAAGCAAAACGCATCTCGTTGAGAATATTATGACATCTTCAGATTAAACCACAGGACGAGCGTCTCGTGGATGCTTCTAGGGCGTGTCATTGTCTAGATTCCAATTGAGCTCGAGACAGTTAAGAACGTGAGCGGGAAGAACGATCACTTGCTCTCGACTTTGCGTAGGCGCAGAGCAATTGCGCCGTAAATCGTATGAACTGCGGTGCTTCCGAATCAATTTCACAGCTGCTTCGAACAAGCCTTCATTCCTAGTAGTACGCGCTCGCTCAACGAAGTCCGTGTGAGCACGGGATGTGGAGTATCCGAAGGGGAATACGAACAGAGTCGCTCGGTTAGTCACAGCACGCCGCTGAGAGACCTTCGATGGAGCCGGAGTGATATATTACCTACGGTTTGAAGGGGAAGCAGACGGTGAAAAAAATGCAGACGCACCATCCGTTTCTGGCGAGTCGACAGAGGACAGGCACGTCTGACGACCTCACTTCCTGTTACGATGGGATATTTACCGACATCAAATTGACAGGTCCAGCGGCTGGCTAGACGCTAGTAATCCACTGAATCGGACGAGTTAAGACTTTGACGGATCAGAACAGACGGAATGTCATACTGACCGGATGGGCTTCATCGCGTGCTATCCAGAACTGTGGGCCTATGGCATGTGTATCAGCAACTGATTCGAACAATAAGTAGGTCCTCCCCTTTGCTCATCCAGTGCATAGTCCTGAAAATCTCAACGTTTGTGTGACCTAGGATCAAGGCATACTTCACGTGAGCATACGCATGCTCTCGAATGGAAGTCACAGAAGCTTTCTCGCGACGGTATATGAGAAAGCTCACCAACGCACAAAGGGAGCCTCGTCCACACAATCATTGATCGGATGCTCAGATGATGCATGACGCAAAGGCCAGGCAGCAACTCCATGGGTATGCAGAACGTCTACCAAGAAAGCTATCCGTCTAACAAAAAACCTCTGGACGCGAGGGCCTCGACCCACGTTAGTCTAGTCGCTGCAATAAGTAAGATGTATCAAGCTCACCAATTGAACTTGGTCTGCAAGCGTCTTCCAAAGCTCCGATCTGGTCCCGCGAGGTGTCTCCGACATAATCTTAGTACGGATGCGGTACCGCACCCGCGCCTCGTCATTGTCAAAGCGTTTCTGGTCCGTTTGTGCTACGAGCTGAGTGTGAGCGATCGGTGCATAAGAGAACCTGGGAAGCGACTGACCTGAAGCTCGGACGTGTGCCCTAGTGAGATCGAGTGTATGAGTGAGTTCGAAGTAGTGTTCTTCACAAGAAAAGACGCTCGGGGGACGCACTTGGGTTCACGGTCATGGATAAAGCGTCCGCTGCTCATATGCATTGCGCCTCGTCGGATGACCTCCTATATTCTCAGGATCCTTGAACGGGAACACTTCATGTACCGAGGTGAGCAGGCATTCGAGCTGTTCTATGTTTCTGTATGGATGGTAAAAGCACAGTAAGGCAGTGGCACTGTAGATGAAGAACGACAAGACCTACCTGAGTTCCAATTTACCTTCGGTGTCATGGGTCTTACTCGTCAGGGACTGTCACACGCACGATCAAACGACGTCAACCCTCAATCTCGATACACGGCCAAGTGAAAGTGAACAACATACTGGCAGTATGTACTCGTCAGAGCCAAGATAACCTCAGAGGACTCAGGTGTGCCCATTAGATATGGTATATAACCCATGGTTCATAGACCGCCAAGGTGCTCGTGGTCTCGTGTCTTCATGGCGATACACTTGGTCCATGATCCGATATGCACAGCGTACCCAAACCGAAAGTTAGGACACAGGACCCAAGATGTTGTGGTCCATGGCAGCTAGAAAACCAAGACATAAGTAACGCGATATTTCTGTCAGAGGTAGGCAATCAATGGAGCGCATACGCATAAAGGAGTAGGTGAAGCAAAAGTCGCTCACGACCACTTGGATTCCAACTTTACCTGACAAAAAATAGCCCGTACGTGAACTGGTGTGAATATGTCAGACAGATAGCAAATATACCTCGGTTTACTCCAATGCTTCCAGCTTTATCTGTCGTCTATTATGATTCGATGAGGTCCTTTGTCCAAACCCATATCGACCACAGGAGCGAAGCGATGAGCTTACTTCATGAATAGCTTGGTGCTCTACTACACTGCACTCCTCAACTATACACGTCGAACGGCATAAAACCCGCACGTAGTACCACCCGTCCAATCGTCTGATCACGCATCCCACGTCCTCCCACATCCAACTATTAATTCTAAAACAAGAACGCATTGGGGAGAGGAACCGTCAATACGTATTCCTTCTAGATCCGTCGCGTATTCACATAGGTAAACAAAATGCGGGGGGTGGGGAAATAGACAAAAAAGAAGCAGATGACGTACCTGGTCATCGCAGGATCGGTTTGTTCGTTTGTTCTATGAATCCGGGGTAACTTCTTCGCGTTCTGCGGTGTTCATCGAAATCGATCTTGGAAGTACGTGTGTATCCGGACTTTATGCTTGTGAGACGGAAAGCAACCATGCAGGCTCGCAAGAGGATAGAAAGTCTCTGTATCGACTGGCTCGCTCGAAGAACGATACCCTCTGAGGTTCGACGCATCGTCGAGTGAACATCAATCATACTTCATCTGCACCATGCAAATTACATACAGACACACGACTCAGACTTCGATGCACAGAACACGAAGAACACGAGAACATGCAATCGAATCCGAACGTCCGTCGATGTCGTCTGCACCTATATATAAGTATGTGTGTGTGTACATCAAGATCATTGACTTCACCGAGTCGTCATACAGTACAAGTTTGTGCATGCATTCGAGGGCGGTGACGAAGAGGGATTGGATTGCGCAATGCGATCATCGAGGCGCTATGTACTCTACATAGACAACCTGCGTCCCTCCTCTTCTTCTGGGCATCGAAGAAAGTCGAACTCAGGATCGACAGAACGCGATCTGTTCATAACGAACCATGGTTATTCCAGCTAAGTATTCCATGGGTGGCGCATTCAACCCCTCTCGAACGTCTGATTTATATCGTACCGCGGCCGTCGCACACAGCATAATAAGTTACGTGGCCACACATGAAGATCCGAACACAACTCCGGATCATAGCACGCCACCTAATTATCGAAACAACTCGAAAGACCGCCCCGTTGGCAGTGGTGGTGGTGCTGTATCGTGGTCCACATCAAACGGCGAGGTAGCCTCTGCCGCGACTAGAATACTGTACCATTTCGACCTTATGTTCACGGGGTGTGACCTGTGACGCTCTGAACTGGGCAAAATTGTAGTTCACGTCGGTTATTCGGTGGCTGTCCGACTCCCCCTGCTGTGACTTCGAGTTCATAGACGGTCCAAAATGACCTTATACGTCGCGCCGGAGGCGCGAACCGAAAAATATCGATTTTTAAAGGGTTTTTTCTCAGTTCACAGACCTCTGTGACCTGTGACCTCTTGGCGCTGTGGGGTTCAGAGGGGGGTGTCCGTGACGCGTGACTGAACATAAGGTCGAAATAGTACAGTAAGTGAGAGGAAGATCCTCGAGGATTGGACGTGGATCAAAAGGCATGCATTCCCGCCACCCGATGTGCGATGTGAGATGTGAGATGCGCAGCCTCCGCGCCACTCGTACTCGTACGCATACCCGAGGCACGAAGGAACCCTCAGACCTCGAGCTTCCTGCACTCGTACACGAAGAGTCCGAAATGCAAGGGGACGCATCAGATCCTCGAGGATCGTACATGGATCAAGATTTAGTGGATTACCGTGGCGTGGCGGTACACCCTGAGCCCTCTACACCACGCCACGCCACCCAACACTGGGCACGAACAGCCTGCAAACATGTACAGTCAGAGAAGCCACGCACAGTCGACGAACAGGAAGTGAGCCACTGTATTCGCTATATGTTGAACCACCCGATGATTAACAATGCGGGTGAAAATCGGTCTGCACTATGTGTCCACGCGTAGAGCTTCGGCGAAATAATCGCACGAGCAAAAATCCGACTCGTCCGTGGAATAAAATATAGCGTAGTAGACTGCCGTGCCAGTGCAGGTACCTGTCGAGCTGCAGGCCTTAGCCCTTCCTCCACGCCACCCGATGAAGAACGGCGTGTGCGAAGTAGAAAGGACGACAGACGAATCAGCTATGCAGGTATATAGATGAGCCCATGCAGAAGGCAACGAAACAGCCATGCCATCCGATAATCATCGTGCGGGAAGAAAATCATTCTGGGCTCTGAATACACGCGTAAAGCTGAGGAAAGAGAATCTCTCGATTGAGGGGAAGACGTACGTAGATCAAGGCATAGCGTAGTGAATTCGCCGTTCCCTGCCGTGGCGGCACAGGCATCGATACCGACACCCCAAGGACCCCGACCCTTCCTCCACTGCACGCCACTCGATACGAGTACCTTGCGAAGTCGAAAGGACGAGAGACGGAACTGGGGAGGTGTGTGCACGCACAGTCTACGGGCAGCAAGCACGCCACTGTGAGTATAGTAAGAAAGGGGGTGGATAATCACCCGATAATCAACAATGTAGGTGAAAAATCCTACCTGCGCCCTCCATCCACGCCACGCCACGCCACCCAATGCGATTCAGATGAAAAACAGCGTGTGCGAAGATGAAGAGCGTGCAGGTGTGCGTGCGCACAAGTAACGGACAAGCATGCCTATGCCATATTGTCGTTGCCACTGCAAGAAAGCGCTGCATAATCAATAATCACCCTATAAGTAATCGATAATAAAATGAAAAAAAGCGCTGTGTACAGTGTACACGCATAGAAACCTGGGTTCATATTCGCTCGAGGACCCGAATCATACAATACGTGGATCAAGATATATATGTACAGCCGTTCCGTCCCGTGGCGGTCCAGATACTATTATCTTCACACTGACCCCCCAGCCCTTCCTCCACGCCACGCTATTCTGCCAGTGAATCGATACGAATAGCGAATAGCGTGCGAAGTCGGAAAGACGAGAGAAGGAGCTGGTGTGTAGATAAACATGATATGTATGGGCCAACGCACGAGCGACGAAAATAAATTTTAACAGCTAACTATACAGCAGATGGCACAGGGTCCCCTCCTTATGTGGACCGTACATAGCTGTCAGGAGAACGAATACGAGGAGGACGACTGTACGCTCCTCGAGCTCTTTATGAATCCACGAGTAGTAGTAGTACTGTGTTGTGTTGTGTTATCCCGTAGAACGACATGAGCTCAGACTTCCTATATAAGTCCTCGAATGGTACGAGCCGAAGGGCCAGACGAAATTCTTGCATTGTGAGCTCAAAGAGGACAAGAACCGTCGTTTTGGTCGTCTACAAATCCGACATTTCCGAATCTCGAATCTCGACTCCGTAGTTCTGTAATAATTTCATCTGGAGCACAAGAGCGGATCGTACTTATGAGAGTCTGACCATTTATCTGAAACGGTCCACATATAGTGGTCTGAATCTGTCGGCGTCCCTCAAACAGTCCGAGGACAGAGTCTAGGCCACACAATGCACAGGACCCTCCATTCCTCTTTCGAGCATCCCTTTTGTCGTCCGACTTTGAATCAGAATCAGAAAAGAACGCACCATTGCATTGTTTCGATTTGGTTGTTGGGTGTACTTGGTGACTAGATTAGGCAGGATCGACCACAAGCTACTAGCAAGGGTCGGAATTGGCTAGATGAGGACGATGAGACGAAACATACATATGGCGATGAGCGTACCCTGATTCAGGACGAGCATCATCGGCAAGACAACGTCGTCGTTGAGTGGTTGACCAGGAGATGAAGGACGATTCGGAGCAGCATGTGCAATGTGCATCATCGTCGTACGTAGTGGCCCACGCAACGAAGTGGCGAGACAACTGTAACGCACGCGTCGTGGTGCGCAGGGTCTCGACCGTCAGCGCACGCACGGATACATCCGAAGTGGTGTTCGCGTGCCAATTGGTCCCCGGAAGCAAGGTCTGGCAAAGTCCGCAGTGAGATCTAAATTGAGAAGCCAGAGGCAAGCACGCAAGCGAAATGAAGAGCCGAGGGTGGGGCTTTGTATGGTGAGGTCTAGACTTTCGTTTCTGGGTTTCGTGGACGCTTGTGTTTTTGTTCGTGTTTCGTTCGTGGACCAGCGAGGTATCGTGTTTGCGAGACATGGACAGCTGGCAGAGGCAGAGACTGAGAGAGAGACTCCGGGGATGTGCGCTTTGTGTGGGACGGGAGATTGAGGGCCTGGACCAGCGAGCGCCAAGTGGAGGCGTTCAAATCCGGATTCTGGGGTTGCTGCCGACCGGTCGTCGTCCCCGCATCTCAACTGCAACTGCAGGCGAGGGATCGCTCCGCCGCCGACGTTATTTTAAGAATTGTATAACTATGGGTGTCCCCTCTTTGGGTCCTGCTCCCCGAGGCCCCTCTCTCTTTCCCCACGACTCTGACGACGACACGCCCACCCACGAACCGTACGTGTTTTTTTCTTTCAGATTTTGTGCGCGGTTTTGGCGGTGGGGTGCTGATCGGACTGGGGTTTTACGTCGGCAGGAAGGACACAGCTGCCTCGTGCCCTATCCCGTTTTGTCACAAGAAGAGCGTTCATCTCTGGACAGTGAGAGACCGAACCGGCGCGAAGCTCGAGAAGAACAAGGAACAGCAGCCAGCCACAGGTGAAAACATAGCATAACGCGAAACGGAACGGGATGCGAGGATCAGATACTGCTGTGGCCAGCCTCGAGGACGCATCCGCCCCGGTTCGCACGAATGCGAAGAACGCGTTGAAGCCTCGCCGCCGAGCCGTGCGCCCGTCCACGCATATCACGCCTGTCCTCTCAGCCAACTCACAAACATATAAATCGGCCCTCTCTATTTCCTATCGTGCCCCTTCTCCTTTCCCATCCTCAGACGACCGCTCGCCCTCGCCCTCGCCACCCGGCCGTCGCAGCACTCCCCGTCACACGCCTAACCAGCTTCGATCGCCTAGGCTAGCCAACATCTCCACATCCGCGACGTTACCCCAACGCCATCGACACACTAAATCCCTCGTCACACAACCTTCCGTTTCACCCCTATCCCTATCTCCCTCTACCCCCCTTTCAAAACTACCTCCATCCCCCCTTTCACCCCCCCTCTCGACATTCCGCTTCCCCGCTCCTCCACAACCACAAACACCTTCCAGCCTCCGTCGCTTCACCACCTGCCCCGTCTCACCCACCTCGTCGACCCGATCGACGAGTAAGCATCATCATCGGCTACTAGCGCCTGATAATACAGCTACACTCTTCATCTCCCCACCCCGGTCAAAACCGACACTAGCGATGTCGATCCAAGTGCACGCGCCCATCATCACCACCACCCCCACGCATTCGCCGCGCGTTCGGCCTTCCCATCCTTCACACTCCCATTCATCACACCCTTCTTACTCCTCTACCTCCAACTCTGCTTCTACCTCGAACCACCACCAATCGTCAGCATCACCCCGTCACTCCCCCCGTCCCTCCCTCACACATATTCAAAACCCAACGCAGGGGCCGTCACACACGAACTCCCCACGTCCCCGCGCCGTATCCCCCCCACCCCCACTCATGCTCGACCCCTCCAACAACAGCTCACAAATCTCGCGTCCTTCATCGAGATGCGAACGTCTCCTGCGGGATACACTCCGAAAAGCGGATGAACATGAACGTGCGGTGCTTTTCGCTGCTACTGCTTCGGCGTCGTATGCGTATTCGCCCAACGGCAGGCGGGGGGCGTATAGTCCGAATGGACGCAGAGGGGCGTACAGTCCGAAGAGGGCGATGTTGAAAAGGAGCGAGAGTTACGCGGGCGCTGGGGCGGGGGTCGTGGATCCGGATGATGACGATGAGGACGGAGAGACGCGGGTGGAGGGCGTGTTGTTCAGGCCTCCGCTCGGACATGCGCATTCGAGCACTTCGGCGCATATTTATCGCGCTGCTGCCTCCTCTGACCTTCATTCAAAACGAGGGACTGGTTTGGCTTCACAGGATGCGGATGTGAACGGGAATGCGAGGAGTGGACAGCAGAACCAGAACGGGAAGGAAGAAACGAAAAGAGGCCGTGCGACGGAGAGAGAACGATATCCGGCTCCGGGGGAGGAATATGTGAGTGTGGGGTATGGAGCTTATGCGCCGCATGGGGCGGTGTTGAGGAGTCAGTTGGAGAGCGTGTTGAGGGCTGCGGCAGCTTCCGGTCATGGGCGGCACGAGAGACATGGGAGGGAGGGAAGAGAGGGAAGAGAGGGGCGACATGGACATGAGAGGAGGGAGAGTTATGAGAGTGTCAAGAGCACGAAGAGCGGGAATGCGAAGGAGGGGAGAGCGAGGAGGAGTCGCGAGAGGGACGGGCAGAGGGAGTGGTGTTGGGCGAATTCACCAGAGGTGCGTGTTTCCCTTTCATCTTCATTATTATCAATAGTTGCTAACTGACTTTGTGCTCTACGTACAGTCCTCGTCCATACCCTCCCCCACAGCCCATTCCTCCACGTCCACTACACCTTCCTATCCTTCTTATGCCGCGCTTCCCGCCCTCACAGCTACCGCGCCGCTGCCCACCTCCAACTCGAGCACACTTCCCCATCGGAACTCCAACTCAAGTAAGAGCTCAAACACGAATTCAAATAGAAACTCAACATCCACAACATCGACAATCGAACCGCTCACGCCACCACCCACGCCTCCCTCCCACGCCCACGCCCACGCCCATCATCTCGCGCGATCGCAATCGCATCCCCAATCCCAATCCCACTCCTATTCCCCCTCTACCTCCTCCACCGCCAACTCACACGCAAGCTACTCACCATTCAACGCCCAATCCGCCGCGAAAAAGTTGCGCGATATGGACGGCTATGTGTCGTTTGCGAACGTCGAGGGGCTGGGGAACCCGCCTGGGGAGGACGATGAGGAGTCTGCGGCCGAGGGGGGTGTGGGAGGCATGGGGATGGGCATGGGGGAGGGCGGGATTATGAGGGGATTGTGGCGGGTGCTTGGGAAGGGCGCGGGGAGGAGTGGGAGTGGGGAGAGGAGGAGTCGGAGTGGTGGGAGGGTTGGGGCGTAATTTGTTGTTGTGCACACTGGGTGTTTATGCGTCTATGTTTCTTATGCGTTTATGTTCCCTATGTTCCTTTTCCTCCTCTCTCCTCTCTTCGCATTCAACGTACTCAACGTCTCTCACGCATCGGAACACGTATTTTATGATTCGGATTCGGTTCGGGACCACCAATGCCCTGGATAATAGGGCCACGCATACATTCTTGTCATACACTCACATCTTTCTCATATATACATCCTCATCGCTCTCGTCCATATACATACAAACGCATCCCCCCTCCCCCTCTCTCTGTTCGTTAGTGTTGTCAATGGTTGTGTACGTGCTGCATAGATGTTCGGAATCGGAATCAGAAGAAAGATTTGGACGTACGTACGTTTTTGGGTATTAGTAGTTAGGTAGTTGGTTACGAGTCAATGCTAGATGATTTTGACTCAGTAAATTGATGTTTCGTCTGTGGAAAAGAGGAAGGAGGGTAAGTTCAAATCAGAGGAAGTGGGGGGTGTGGCGCTGCGACTTCACGCCACACCACCGTTTTCGTCTTGTTCTGTGTCCTTGCCCTTAGATCCTCTGTCCTCTGTTCTTTGGCTCTTCCACCCCTGTCGTCTCTCCTCCGTCTACGAATATATGCAGGCCTGACCGCATGAATAAGAACCCAAAATATCCCAGGCACTATCAGGTTTGAAGTTTCAGAGTCTAGTACTTTGGTGTTTTGTTGAACTTGAAATCAACCGGCCACACAGATGCGATTCAGAGGAACTAGGACTCATTCCATCGCGGGACGGACGGGTGCAATGGATTGGGATAATTTCCCGCCACTCAGATCTCAGAAGCGATGAAGTGATGAAGTGATGGGTGGGGGTGATGGTCCCATACTTATGCGCTCTGGTGATTCATTGATCATTCCTTTGGCCCGGTTGAGCGCTGAGTGTTGAGCGCTGAGCTTGAAGGTTCAAGAGAGTTGAGACATGACAGAAGAGGGGGACGGAAGGGGGAGGTGATGAGACGAGGTGGACCTCTTAGGATCATTATGGACGGGAGGGGATCGTTGAGGTGACGTGAGTTGAGGTAGGGCAGAGGTGCAAGGAGACGAGGACTTCGAGGTTTGGGTGCGTGTCTTTCCTTTTCTTCCTCTTGCTTTGCGTCTCGTGTATGGTGGACATGACGAGGACATTTGCTATGGATCGGAATGTACGCCCATAAGTATATGTTACACTGCAATTGCATGGCGCCTCAGATATGGGGCCTCCGAGATGTGATGAGGAATGTATCATCCGCGCATGCAAGAACGCTCGAGGACAACTTAGGATGCATACTAGTATCAGCATCGTTACGGACGCGTTTTAGGACGTGCGTTTTCCTTTCTCTACATCTCTTTTAGTCGCTCGTGATGTATTCAAGCTGATGGTGGACCGGGTCGTAGTACATGGCCATACTCGACCTCCTTCCGCTTCCTCCTCACAGGCTGCATCTCCTTCCGCTTTTCCAAGGAGATGATTGGATCGCTGTCCCTGTGCACTCAGCACACTGTACCTGCTGTTCCTCGTACCGTAAGTATGGACCTATGGACGAGCGCGATATCGCCCACACGCGTCACATAGCATCGACGCGTCGTCATTGGTGACTTCATCAACATACAACTCAGCTCATCGATCCTCAGTCGACGGCTGGCTCGCCTCGAGTGTCTGGTCGCTGGTCTTTTGCGGTATTTCCTCCCTCAGGATGATTGTGAGGTTGCGAGGGGCATCTGATTCAGGTTCGTTGCTGCGCTGTACATTGCCAATATTGCGGCTCGTCTTCCGAAATGGCAGCTGGTAGATTCAGATGTTACACGTATTATGGCCTGCCTTGAAAGCTTGAATTCGAACCTTGACCTGCTGTCGTGGCCAGGTCGTTTTTTTTTGCTGATCAGGCTCGGGTGAATGGTCTCGTGCTGGGATGGTCCAGCGGGGTTCGGCGAGCCTGCAGATACCACAGAGAGGGGACTCGGAGGATCGAACGTTGAGGTTCGTTCTGGGTGAGGAGTGTGGCCCGGATGATAGAAGTGGGTGGATAAATGCGTATATCTTATACGCTCGTGTGCCGATGCCACTGTGTCCTAACGTTTTCTATCCGTTCTCTTCGTATTCAATCGGCTCTCCGAGCAGTCAGCTCATCGTCGCGACGAACGGTTCGACGCATAGATGCTACGTACGTCGACATGGTACGACTCCCTTTCGTCCTTTTGTCTGGACCAACTCTGTATCCGTCTACGCTCCTTCGTGAAACGACCGCCGTCTGCCGCCGAACTCGCTTATCTTGGTGTATACTTGCTTGTTCATTGTGGCGTGTCACTTGGCTTTACTCTCGGGTACATAGCCGAACAACGGCTTGGATGCATCACCCATGAAGCCCACGAGTATCTGGGGCACGTACGCCCCATTCGAGCCTGTTGAATATTCACCGCATTACCAGCTCGTGACACGCATCTTGCATCGTGAAAAGCCTGGTGTCGTGTGCCCAGGCGTCCAACGGCGACCTCGAGCTCCTACCTCCAAGCTTCGAGTCGTTCCTCCTGTCTGTCGTCGACGTCGTGGCTGTCTGACATCTCTATCTCCCTTCCCTCGTGGGGTTGACGTCGTCTTAAACCCGACGCTTTCTTTGTGGAGCACTAATTTCTGTTATTCGCGGCACAGCCCGTGAAGGGAAGGGTTCTGTGTCATTTCGTTGTCAACTCCTGGCTTCTTCTATCCTTACATTTGGTCGCCGTCGACGGCGTTTCCGTTTTGGAAATCGTATGGGAGCCACGAAACGTGTTGTATCGTACTCACTGCCCGTGTCGAACTCGAACTGCCCGTGCGCAATGGAATGCGGGTGACGTTGCTTGGGCCCCTTTGTCACTTACCCTTCACGGCTTGTATCACTTTCTCTTTCTGTCCAAGTCTCAGCCATGTATGTATTTCGCGCACCGTGGCTTCCTGTTCTCGCCTACCACGCTCTAAGCTCGTGTTTTCTTCTCTACCATTGGCAAACAGACACATGATGGCGCAAGCCTTTCGTTTCTGTTTTCGCTTTCTCGCTGTAGCCTACGAGGCTTTAATGCTGCGCACTGCGCAGAGAGCACCGACTCTCCTATACACTATACATATAGGGCGATCAGGCCCTGTCGGACTTGAATCATTATGCATCGTGCAAGGCCCGTGTTAGAGCTCCTGAAAGCCTAGCACGGAAATTGGAATTCCATCTCCTCAAGGCCGGGGGTGTTTTCTTGGACGCATATACCGATGCATGCGCATAGGAATGATCTTCAGAATCGTGTTCGGGATACAGTCATATGGATCTGGTCAGGACGACACTTCTTAGACTTCTATGTATCTGAACCTTACACTGGCCTGAGCCCATACCACTCCCCAGACCAGTACCAGCTTTACGATCCAGGATGCTGCACTGACTCATATTGGACTCCTGTTGCGGGAGACGAAGTGCCGAGTCTGATTGTGCGGTTTGTGAAACAGCGCTGCTACCACCATTGCTTCCGCTGGGAGCTTAGAGTTGGGAGCTAAGAGGTCCGTGCGTGTGCATGTGCGTGTGCATGTGCATGTTTGAGCGCTTCAGTTTGTGCTGTCCTGCCGTCAGGCGAACAAGTTATGTCCTGGTACGCACTCAATATTATACAATTGTTCCCTCGTGCTGACTTACAGTATACTCACTTCAATTATTAGGGCTCCTTAGTATTCACCGGCCTCCTACGATTTTTGGGAGCTCGAGGTGTGCCCAATCGGAGTATCTATCTATTATCTCGAACGCGTCCTATGTGCGTGGTTCCGAAACTTAGGGGCAGGGCAGGCGCTGCGCTGCGCTCTGCCAGCTTATGTAGTAGGCCGGTAAGAGTCAGTTTGGAGTTATGAGTAAGGAGTCCAAGGTTTGCCTCCTTCACTTCTTCGTTTGCATTTCCCGACATCTTACAGGGTGTACTGTATGCAAGCCTGCGTGTTGAAGGATCGGAGGCTTGTTGGGTATGCACATTGTACAATCTCGCGTACAAGGTAAGGTTGCTTGATCGTGATCTTGCAGGTCGCTGGCTGTTTGGGATCTTGATATTTCGTGTGGAGACCTCTGATCGGCATGGATACGTCGACGCACTGAGTGACTTCATGAGAGTCCGAGTCTTTGTAGTCGGGGTGTGGCACCTACTAATATTTCCTTCGGTGTGTGGCTTCCAATGTATCCACTATTCCAAACTAACGTCAAGCCACTTATACGTCCTATAGGACGAGTCGATCGGTCCATGTCATTCCATTCCATGGCGTTTATAGTGCTTAGTCTGCTTCGATTTCGTTCGTTTGTTGTCTCATGTCGATTGAAGTGGCGTACCACTTTCGACTTCCGCCTTCGCCCGATACGCCACATCTTGAATCGGGTTGGTCAGCAAGTTAAGCTTCACAGTATCGTATCACCGTCCGCAGCTCACCGTTCAGCAGATGTATGTACCGCCACGACTCACGATCGAACTCTTTCGTACGATGAAAACGCAGATGGAACTAGAAGGCGTCCGATTGCCAGTGAGTAAGGTATAAGGTTCCGATAATCTTCCTTTGGATGTGAAGTTTGGATGCGTGTTGGAGGGGTTGTAAAGGGTAAGGGTAAGGTCGCTGGCACGACTCGACTCAGATAGGTGTGTACGTCTCTTTTTCTGAGAAGGGAGGTTCCGCTCACTGGGGTGTGGCATATCTTTGCGCACGGTGTGGTTTAGGCGTCTCAAAGCGCAACGGTGCCGGCGGCGTCGTGTCTTTCTTCCCATGAAAAACACTGACTGACTAACTTTCGTCTACTTATCTGCTTTCAAAGTTTGCAGAAGTTCGAGCATGAAGGCCGTATCGAAGGATTAAGGTTGTTAAAAGGCTTTTCGAAAGGTGTGTGTGTGTGTTCCTTGCTTCTTCGTCCTCGAGGACTAGGTTCTGATCATATCCGTTCGTCGAAGGGCCGACTGCTTATATCTATGTATCACAGTTGAGACGTCTCAAAGGGTCCAGGGAAGATTGAATAGCTGCTTCTTCCGATAGCATCAGTCCATCTCAGTCCTTTCTGTAAGTTGCGATACATACAACTTGCTCTCGCGGTGAACAGGGCATTAACATCGCGGTGTTGCTCTCACAGTCCACGGTCCCTGAGGCATGAGACCTACGACAGTGCGGGTGGTCATGTATTGCCAATGGTCCTTGAACTACTTACTACAACCGACTTCCAAATTCGCGAAGCCAAAACCTTTCATCGTAGGTTCCGATGTTCTCCCATTTCTTGGCCTGAAATACAATCGATTCGGAGGATCCCTGTTGGGATACGGATGTATACTAACTACGACACATGATATGCAGAGCCCAAAAATGGACTCCATAGTGGATCCGACTGGTTCATTCTGCCCATGCTATATTTTTGATGGCGGATTGAAGGTACTTATTGAAAGAATGAGATGGACCCGAAACATGAGTACAAAGGGTGCGTTCTTCTTTACCCAGGAGAAATGCCGAGATTAACGTTGTATGCCGATCCGTGTAAGTTGTAGGTACCCCTTACGGCTCTTCAAAGTTCTCGCAACGTCGTATCTAAGAGTCGAGGGAGATTAGGAGATTGAACGGCGAGAAGGTCTTATACTTGCTTATCTTTGGTTCTTCATTACTCACTAGGACTCGGAACAGGGAAGCAATTGAGATGAAAGTTGAGGTGGGTCCGTGTGTATTCCGAGTTTTCAAAGCGCTGAGAATGCAAGAGAAGTCTTTTCATTTCAAGTCTGTATTTAGCGTATCTCCTTATCCTTTTGATTGTCAGGGCACGTTTTTGACCCCCCTGTCTTTTATGGGGGTTTTTTTTGTAGAGTGCTTCTGCAACCACAAACCTTGAAACGCCACAGCGAATCCTCCTTTCAATAGGACAAAGTTGTGGCCGTTCGCCACTGGAATAGTATGTGCGCCTCGACCAAATCAACAACAGTTCTGTCCATTCCTGACTCCTTACATTTCAGGTGCAGTGCGCTCTCTATATCCATGGAACGGTTTGCTCGCACTCAACGAACAATCGGATCCGGAGCTCACAGGCTCAATTGAAGTGGCACCATTTCCTCTACGTTTTAGGTTTGCCTTCGTTCATTACCAATTACTACGAGTTCTGGTGGTGGGTGTGTGCTATCGGGAGAACAACTTCTGAAGATTGAGGCTGATACGCGGCTTTTCTAAATTCTCATGTGCGACTCCCGCCACACCAAGGTCTATATTGGACCTTTGGTACACGGATCGAGGGAGACTAGCTCTGCTTATCTTCCACGCCGCATCTGAATCTCTATTCTCGGAGGCTCGCAGGAAGAGCAATCTAAAACACCTTTTTTTCTATGAGCGTGGAACCGTCCGTGCCGTATTCGTAGCGGTCCACAGTAGTGTCCCTTCTGCCGTGCCATGGTCTCGCACTGCCAGTGATTCTGGGGATACGGCACCTTCTGCGCTCTTCATATCTCAGACCCTCAGACCCTCTTTCTTGACTTCTCGCCAAGCGAAGCGTACCTCGAACTCGTTGCAACCTTCAAAGCTCAGGGTCAGACCGTAAGTACTAGCGCCTGTACTTACCTGGCAGTCCCGGCGGATCGAGGCAAACTTGAAGGACTTTCGCACCAGAGCTTGAGCTCGAGACTATTCCAGGCGTAGAGCGGAGAGGTCACTTGGACGGAGTTATTTGGAATGAGATGATCCTCAGATCCCACAGTAGATGCAGGGCATTTACTTACCTGTGTGTGCTCACATGTTCTTCGCGGTCTTCCGAAACATAGCGAGTCGAGGTTTTTGCTGATCTTGGTTGATGGTGGTGTTCCTTCGCCGATGCGTGCTGCCACTTCAATGTGGCGGCGGCGTTTTTCACTCGTAGCCCATCGATTCTTCTCCGGAATATTTGAGGAAACCATATATAGTTTTCAGCTCAGCGGGCCAATCATGATCTGACGAATGTAGCACCGGTGCGTGTCGAGCCTGGCGCGTGCTATACTCTCCGAAGACTGAGTCGAGGATCGGACTCGGACAATTATTGATCATCGATACAATCATGTACCTCGCACATAACCTATACGGGAATTATTGGTCAATATCGTTCCGCCTGTACAGAACTGGCGTTGCAAAGATTTGCTTTGAGTCGTGGTCCGTGTTGATGCTGATCTTCATGCCCCGATCTGCTGACGCTGCCAGCTGTATTGCGGTGGCCCTACTGGAAGAATCTTTTGTCACTTGTCTCAGGGAGATGCGACTCGATAGTGACTGTGGGAATGAAATGCGTACATGTGCCACACGCCCGCCAGTACACGCCTTTGACCTTCACTCTAACTCTAGCAAGCCCCTGCCCCTCATTTTCTACATGCTCTAGGCACTTGACTGCTGTAACTTTATACACACCGGTACAGGTATTGACACAAAATGTCGCTACCACCTGGAGTACGCATACCGAGCATGGAGGAACTTATCGAACGGCTACAGATCGCGTCTCCGAACGCGTTCGAGGGGGTGCATAAAAATGCAAAGAAGTTAGAAGATGCTTTGAAAACGGGTGATCAGGCGAAGATCCAGAGGATGGATTTCAGTACGGAGCCGATGGTGTGTCGATTTTCACTAGGATTACCTTCACAGCGAGCTCAGGAGGCGTTTGCCTGGTGTTGATGTTGGCTTGCTTGCTGGACATGGTAATTTGGTGCCTTAGTGTGCGCGATGCGGAACGGCGTGTCTTGATCGCAGGACTCGTGTGAGAAAAGTAGGCTTTTTTCTTTGTGGTTGACTGTGTTAACGTACTGATCTTTTTTTGTTGGAAATTGCGTATGGTTTATAGGCTTTGCAGTGTTGTAAGTACCATCCACTCCGTTCTCGCCAGGCATGACCACTTATACTGGAGTACACAGCTTCATGCAAGAGCACCATATATTGCAGCAAACAGGTGAACTCCCGACCCTCAACGGAAGGGCTATGCAGTATTAATTCTGATCCCGCACCGTTTTGCGCCGTAGTGCCAAACAGAAGACTGGAAGACACCTGAGGCGCCCAGGGCGCGCACTCACAAGCAGTGGTGCGAGAAGAACAAGGTATGGCCACTCTCCCGAGACTGAAATATACTTCAACATGAGTGGCTGATGATATCTGGTTCAGGTGTTCATGATGCGCCACGCCGAATTTCGAGCTGTGTTTGAGCAGTTCCCTTGGTCGCGTATGGAGTCGGACGGTCAGTCCATCATTAACCGCATATAGACAAGCGAGACGCCCATTTACTGACTATATTTCCAGGAACCTTTGCTCTCGATCTCTACAAAGCCCGGCAGTCACTGCTCGGAAGCGACCTGTCGTTTGGTTATTGGCGTGTCTCAGGCGGTCCAAATGTCCATGACATAGGTTTCTCCGGAATGCGACAGCTCTTTGACGCACCTCCTGAACTTCAGCAATTCCTCCTCACCGGAAAGCCCACGAAACACTACCCACCCAAACTCCAACCTGGTGAAAAGGCGTACATACATGGAGGGATGATGCTGGAGGATTCGTGGCCTACCGATGTCGAAGCTTGGAATTTGAAGGACGAGACCTGGGTTCCGAGGTTGTTCTTCGGTAGCAGCGGTGCGGCAAACGATGATCCGCCTCTGAGACCGGAGCCTGGGCAGGTGAAGGATTGGAAGAGTTGGTATGAGTGGAGAGGTCTGAGCCTGGAGTCGCCGGCGGCGTTGTTGATGGATGCGCCGCTTTCGACGTATCATATGTTGGTAAATATCCTCAAAGTTGCGGACGCGAGCGGTGCGAAGCAACAGACTTTGATCGTTCATTATCTCGGAGTGGAGACCGAGCTGAACTTCCTACCACTGTACGTGCTCGGCCCATCGTTTCACTACGGTTGACCAACAAGCTTTTCATATTAGGTTCTCAGAGCTGGCGCTTCTCCTTCCTGAGATACACATAGAATTCACGGTCTTCGGAAAACCAGCGTACGACCTCGTCAAAACTGCGCGTATATCGCATCCGTCGTCCCTCGCTACGAAAGACGTTGTATGGTCATATACCGCACCGAAGCGCACGGGCGGGGGATCCATCAACATAAGGCTATACTCCAGTGAGGAATATTGGACTCGGACTGTTCTGGGAGTGGAAAGAGGACCTATCAAGATTCCAGATGCGATAATTGCTACCAACGCGGATCTTACGACCCACGAATCCTGGCCCGAAGCTCAGTGTTCCGCCGCTGGGTATGGCTCTTGTTCTCGAATACCTTCTTTCACTGTACTGGTGGCACTGACGCTTGTCAATTCTCCTCTCGCGTTGACAGATTTAACATCCCCTTCGCCGCTACCGAGTATGCTGAACAGTCCTTGGTCTTGGCCAGCGAGACTATTCCGCAAGGTTTTAGGCAGACTCTGCTAACGCAGGGCCAGTACATGTCGCCGGAGTTCAGGCACAATTTGTTCAAGCAGGGACAGAGATCGTACTCTGTGACGACCAATCCTTTTCATCGCCCCGGCGCTAGATCTGGAGTCTCTGCATGGACCATGCCCAATTATTATAACGGTTTCGTTCTCCCCGTCGTTTCGAAAGTCTAGAACCGTTATGAAGGTTGATATATCTCTGATGGGTGGGTGGGGGCTTACAATTGGCATGATTTTAGGTATACTTTGTTCCTGATGACATAGGCCCTTCGTGGCAGGGTAGGCGATGACGATCAAGTATACCTTGGAGTCATACTGAGAGGAGTGATGGATTAAGACTGAACACCATCGATATCGTAGATCTCACTTTCAGTACGTAGAGCGAATGTATGCTGTATTACCTTCGCAGAAGTCGGGAGACGGGCATAATGATAGCCCCTTCTCAGTCGAATCCTTCGAGACGTAGTCACTAGAAAATGGCTCGAGCCCGTCGAAGCACCTTTGGCGAGGGTAGAAAAAGCTCTCGTCGTAGAAGGAGATCAAGGAAAGCTCAAATGTGAGATTTGAAATAAGAGTGGCGAGGTGGACCACGATGCGGTAGAACGCAATGCCACACCACCTCAGTGCCTGTCGAAAAAAATCAAATAGTCATCAATAGGTATGTCGATGCTAGTGAGGGCCCAGCACATACTAGCGGTTGAGTAAAGCGAAGACCTGCACATACCAATTCGAGAAATAACACCACGTTCAAAGTCTCCGCAAAAACCTCACATTCTCCTTCCTCACTCTCTGCATCTCCGTCTTCATCCGCTTCTCCGCCATCGCCCGATGCCTCCTGCTCTCTATCATGCGCCGGACGAGTTGCCCAATGTACTTGCACTTCCCGCTGATAGACTGGGACAGAGATTGTTCTACTGCAGAATCATCGACGACAACAGAAGCTGCATAAAAGGCGCAGTTGTCGTGGAGAATACCGGTGATGAACGACGCGACAGGCTCTACCTCGTCACTGGAGGCGGTGGCGAAGCCTAAGTGGAGCTTCAGGTGCTGTAGACTCTGGAACAGCGACGATGTTCCAGAGACCGGGACTACATGATTCTCAGTGGCATCGAGACAAAGCGTTAAATCTCGGAGTAGGAGGCAGTGTCGCGCGAACTGGGTCAGTGTGGCCAGGGAAGGCAATGTGTGTGGGTGGGCGACCGAAGGCTCTGCCGCAGTTATGTGCAGTCTCTCCAAGTAGGGAAGACTGGAGGCGAGGTCTTTAGCGTCTTGGTCAGACATGTGGACGGGGTGACGATAATGTATGTTTAGATAGGCCAGCTTCCGAAGATGAAGCAAAGGAGCTAGTTCGAAAAATTGAATACGCAGTAGTGCAGGGAGAGAATGTTCGCCTGCAAAGATCCCTAGTTCCTTGATGTTCGGACAGAGGTCTGTCACGGCGGTGCTGAAGTGGACGAAATCGTGGTCTTTGAGTGGTAAAATGGCATACAGTCTCAGAGAAGTGAGGTTGTGAGATGGAAAATGTGGGTTTCGAATGAGTGCCGTCGCTTCTGGAAGTGCCGCAGTGAACGAAATTTCCCGCAAGGATGGAAACGATCCGACCTTAAGGTCGGGCGCAAAACGGCCAGGAAACTGGGATCTATTACAGTAAACCTTTCCAGGTGGGTACTGCCCTAGCGTTCGGAGCAGAGGTAGCAGGGACGCTATCTCGACTAGCGAGGGTAACAGAGAATTAGACGGTACATAAAACTCGGTCAGAGACGGAAAGGCCATCAATGACTGGGTCAACAACGTCTGGATCGAGAGAGGGTCAGCCTGTGACTCTATGAAGTGTAACACATTCAGGTAGGGAACCCGAATGGGAAGGTCCTTTATCGTTCCATCTGAGCTCCAGATAGTTAGGTATAGGGCAGTGACCGAAGGGTTTAAGAAGAGTGGAAGAGCGACATCCTCGAGAGCCGCCGTCATGCGGCGAAGCCTCTGGAATATCGTAGACATTTGGTATGGGGGATCCATTGTCTTGATCCATTCTCCGAGAGAAGGTGTTATATATCTCTCCATACCCCCCAAGAGTAGATCCATGCACCGAACACGAGGAGATATGTTCAACAAACGAGCCCATTGTGATGGACTAGGAGGGCTTTCCAAGGTCTTTATTCAAAGTATTAGAAATTTGCCATGAGGTTGCTAATCATTCGATGCAGGCTCACCAGGAACTTGCGGTCTGATTTGAGCCCTAGGACTTGAAGGAGTTCAAAAATATTGACTTCACGCCAGACCTCGTCTAACGCTGCGTCCGACCAGAACTTGCACACTCGGGCGCATCTGGCGTTGTCCTGCCTGTAGAGAAGAGATAGTATGACAAGGAAGATATCGGGTAACAACAGCGCTCGATGCATTGAAGGAAGACGGTCGAACTTGAACGTTTGAGCGTGAGGAGGTGACTTGAACCAAAATGATGTCGGACGATTTGAAAGCGTATATCGGCAATTTACGGCACGGAGTCCCTCATTGCCACTGTGGCGCCAGTATTTGAAGGACTCGGTAACGAAAGAGCAAGGTTGCATGAGGGCCATCTCTTGACGCGCTCAGCCTCGCAGGTCATCACACAATAGCTCGCACATCATCGAAATGCCTCAGCCTGGCCTTCCGAGAATCAATATCATCAAATGGCGGCGGCTCCTGGGCGAGCATATGAACCCAGAGCGCATCATCGATGTTCTTTCCTTTGGACCAGTGCTGCGTTCTCCGAATCGATGGGGAGACACAGTAGATGTATGTAGATTCTTTGACATTTCACATTCTCATTGTTTCAACACAGTTTCCAGGACCTTCCAGGGCTTATCAATGCGTTGAAAGAGCTAGCGGACGCTGGTGGGTCCTCATGGGACAAACTGGTCTTTGCAGGTATGGTGGGACATCTCTGTAAAGCGATCTTGTGGCTACATCGAGATGAGTTCCGATACGGTGAACATACTTCCGGACAACAACAGCAACACCGACATATGGTAGGCAAGGCTGTTCTTCCCCACTCAAATAAATTTGATCATTGTCGACCTTTTCCTTTTTGTAGGCTCTGTGCGATTTCACTCCCGCGTTGGGAATTCTGGTGGCCGGTGCATTTCGACTGCGACCGCCCCTTTCACTTAGCCAGCAAAGATTCGTCCAGGAAATCAAAGAACACTGGTCTTGGATCACGAGGCGTGTGAGTTCCTTTCCTGTCCTTCAGTCCGAGCACCGATTGACATGTACGCCAGCTATGGACAGATCCTCAGAACTCACTTCGACCGGAACAACCCCATATCGGCGAAAGAGCGGATTTCGCGCGTATGTTGCTAGCGATCGTTCTGGTTGACCCTACTCTACTGAGGTCTGTTTCATGTCTCGCATTCCTGGCCATGTATCACCCGTACCTAACATAACGACCTCTTAGCATTATCGATAATCCTGGGGACCTCACCGTTCCCATACTGTCTCGTATGCTGGTCTACACCTCGGGTCTCTCCGATTTTCTTTCTCTTTCGGTGGCATTGGCTACGGTATTTTATCCCCTCTCCGTCGCGCAGGAGGATTCTGCCATCTATGAGTATCGACAGGCTCACCCTGCTGCCTTGAACATGTTCGACTCCTTCTTACTTGGACTTCCCAACCGATCTTTCTCTGCTTTTTTTGATTTCATCCTGGATCGACTTCCTCATCTCCCGACTTACGAGCTATCCGAGCTTTGTGGGATGCTGGATAGTCTATGCCATAAGGCACAATGGGGCTCGGAAGCTGATACCATCTTTATCAGGTATATGTGTGGCCGATCTTCCTCTATTTTTTCGTACCTTTTTGCTATTTTTCGTGACCCTGCGATGGTGAAGCCGACTGAAGGCCATTCACCGAATGCGTTCATGCCGTCTATTATGCGCCTTGTTGCCTACTTGACCAACCAGGTCACAAGTGAGTGGACGGAGCAGAGCCAGCCGTTCATCCGGATTTGCAGGCAAGCACGATTGTTCGACGCTCTAGAGGGACTTCTCGTCCATGGTCGACATTGGCAACAGTCTCTTGGTATGTTCCCAACCGTCCTTTCTTGTGAATCCACGGTCATTTCCTTGTACTTCCAGCTGACATACCGGTTGCTTTGGACAGAACCGTTTGGGACAATCATCTCGTCTATATGCGGGATGGTTCTCAGCAGACCATTCATGATCCCTCTCCTCCGCGTAGATCTACCGCGTCCGCAACTCATGCGACATATTCTCGACATCCTCTACGACCGTACACACGAAAATCATAGGTGGCTGCAACAGCAGCGTAACATAGGCTCATTCAGGGCGGTGATGTTTTCCTTAACATCATTGCGCCTCTTGGAGATTGCGTGCCGAATTTATGGGCATTGCATGAGGAGAGGGTGCACGAAGAAGAGGCGGGCACGTTGTAAGGATTGCCACCTTGTGGAATATTGTGGCCCGGTGTGCCAACGCTTGTGAGTGTTGAATCCATAGTTTAGTCCGACTAAAGAGTTCACATTTTACGATAGGGATTGGAAAGAGCATAGGCTTATCTGCGGATTGGTGATAAACGTAGAGGGCTCAACCGTTACCGATCCGCAAAGGTTTCCTTTCAGGTTCATCCAAGAGCCTTCAAACGCCATATAGACGCGCGACTGATGATATTTCCTTGACCACGGTTTCCCCGCGAATGTTTTACTCGCCGTTTCCCCCTCTGTTCAAAGAGAATTAAGTTCTTTTGAAGCGGTCACCGGCTGATTACCATCTGGGCACTACTCAATTATGTGTGAAAGAAGTCCAATGGGGCTCGTCTCAATGAAGATAAAAAACGTAGAAGACAGATCCTAGCGATCTATATGCATACAAAGCGAAAGCATCGTAAATTCGTAAATCAGTCCACAGGTAGCCATGTGTATACTAACTAAACACTAAAGACATCGGACCCGACCAGTCGAATCGAAACCTGTATGAATTCGTAGCCAAGTAAAGAAATTTCCCTCTCAAACATAGATCAACCCACCCATAGATCAACTCTTTCACCCGATTCTTCGACTATTTCCAATTTTGTCCATCAATTTTTCGTCAACCTCTATCCCCTTGGCGGCGGCATCCCATACCGAGACCTATCGTCGACACGCCCATACGCCCCAGGTCTTCCACTAGCTCCCGCAGGCGCACCTCGTCCCCCAACAGGCGATCTCCTATCTCTGTCATACCCACCGCCACCATATCCACCGCCGTACCCTATATCGCTCCGATCATTGTAATATCTACCCGACGACGGCGCCCCGCCGCCACCACCCAAGGGCTCTCCATACTCCCCAAGTCCCGATCCGATACCACGATCATCGCTCACAGCACCTCCAATACGAGACGGAACATTCGTCGGCGGCGTCATCCTTCTGTCCGACGAAGGGAGCGGTAAAGCGTAATCCGCAGGGTGATATCCGCCTGCACCAGCACCCATAGATGAAGCGCGATACGTATCCTCTCTCGGCCTCTTCAGTGGTGGTCGCAGATCATCTCTGTCTCTGTCTAGAGCAGGACCACCGCGATATGAAACAGCAGGACTGGGACTCCGCTGGCGGACACGAGAGGGGGGAGACTCATAGGTCGGTGGCCCGCGAGAGAACGGAATTCGATCGTCGGGAAGAGCGGGCGGAGCGTAAGGAGGATCCGCGAAACGACTGAGTGGTCGAGTGGGTTCGTAGGTTGACCTCGAATCAGCTGGAGCTTGAGACGCGAATCGCCTGTCCCGGTCGTCCCAGTCACGTTCGTACCGAGATGGAGGAGGGTCAGCATACTCTCGATAATCGTCGCGGGGTTCGCGAGACCAATCAGCGCCACTCCCTGCCCCGCTAGGTGCAGCTTTTGACCAGAACGCGGAACTCGTACGAGAAAGCGCCGGATCATCTGCTTCTGTCCAGGGGGGTACGGACGGAGCCCCTGGATACCAGTCTGGATATTCACTCCTTCGTCGCGGAGCGTCCACGTCGGTCGGCTGCGCACCATAGAGGTCACGATCGCTGCGAGGAGACTCAGGTCTAAGTGGAGCAGGAGGGGGAGCTCCCCAGTCGCTGCGTGGCCTCTCATCTGAGTGGTTACGATCATCTACGGGCCTATACGGGCCTGACGCCGTTCGACTACGATAAGAGTCAAGACGAGGAGGATCCACTGCAGCAGCTGTGCGCTTCTCAGCATCCAACGGTCGATCATACTCAGAAGGACGATAGTATGAGGCCGGCCTAAGCTCTGGCGCCCGTTCTCGCACAGGGTCAGCATAACCACGCGTGTCGGTAGGTGGAGCGGCTGTCTGTCGACCTACGGCGGGTAATAACGTCGGAGTGGAGGTATGGGAAGGGAGCGCTGGTGGTGGTGGCCCACGAGACGGAGCATCTCGAGTCGTCGAGGATGGTCGGTTATAAGAAGCTGGAGCAGGTCTCGTCGGAGCCTGAGGTGGCGTCGGCGGTGGCCCGCGAACCTCAGATGCAGGAATGAAGCGGTTATCTTTGGCGAGAGCAGATGGTGGGATACGAGGTTTCTCGTCGCGTTCAGCTGCAGGCCCAGTCGGAGGACCACTACCAACTGGACGAGACACTTCCGGGATATATGGGCGTTGCTCATCCGCCACATTGGTGCGGGCCACATTCACAGAACCGGGACGTTCACGCTCACGTTCATTTGCATCTGGCAAAGAAATACGCTGCTCGAGAGGAGGAGGAGGCGGAGGACAAGCAGAACGATCGTCCGCTCTTGGAGGAGGGACAGTGACGTTTCCGAGTCTTTCCTGGAGTGTTGGAGTACGCGGTGCGCGCTCCTGTGAGATATTGCCAGAGCGAGGCGGTGGAGCTCTGTCATCGACTGGAGGCTTTCGAGAAACATCCGAGGGCGGCGTTGGTACTTGCGGCCTAGAGCTGCGATTATCAGGTCCAGAGAGTACACGTCGTCTATCGTCTTGAGGCGGCGGCCTGTCATCAATCGCAGGACCAGAACGCAGAGGTCGACGGTCATCGGCAGGACGGCCAATGGGAGCAGGTAAGGGAGGACGAGCAGGCGGTGGAACGCCCCTCTCTTCCGAGACTTCCCGCTTCACATGAATAGGACGCCGATCCCTACTATCTCTGTCCGTTTCTGACTTGACCACAGACGAAGATGGTGGCTCTCCTCGACGGTCTTGACGAGGTGATGGCTGAGGTCTGGGACCGGCAGGAGGTGGCGTGATTTCCCTTGTGGAACGAGGATCCGGGCGAGGTTCATACCGGCGCGGACGAGCATCAGGAGTCCGATCCGAATTCGGTTCGTAATGACGGTCTGCAGGAATGGGGCGCCCAGACTGGGTCAAGCGTCTGTCGTCCACACGTCTGTCGTCCACACGTCTGTCATCCACACGTCTGTCCTCATAGCGTTGCTTTTCCTCCAGAGGCCGGTATGCATTCCACCCTCTGCGTGCGGCGACTATGTCAGGTCGATCCCGGTCGCGGTCCAAATCGCGATCACGTTCTCGGAGTCGGTCGCGGTCTCGGTCACGTTCCAAGTCCCGCTCGCGTTCTCTCTCCCTCTCCCTTTCTCTTTCTCTTTCGTGTTCTCGTTCGCGCTCTCGTTCGCGGTCGCGATCGATAGGTCGTTGATCTCGAGGCGCAGGTCTGTCATAGGGCGCAGTCCGAGAATCTGCATTGCCGATGTTAGCCCTTCCTGAAGTTACAGGCACACGGTTGCGATCTCTATCCGAGTCGCTTCGAGGACGACTATTCAATCCGGGAGGACCATCTCTCGAAGGCCAACCAGAGTCGCGTCCGGGAGGTGGCCTTGCTGGTGAAGGCGCTCTACCATAAGTCGATTCGCCAGGCAGAGGACGATTGGAAGGCGGCGGAGGATCATTCCTCAGGGAGTTAGCGGATCGCTCGGTTGATAGGTCGCGACGGCGAGCATCTGAATGCCGACGTTCACGAGAGGATGCTGGGGCCCTGGTGTCGCGATAATCATTGTTTCGAGCACCATTCAAAGGGGCGTTACGTGGGGGAGAGCCTTCTCGACCGGAGGGTCCGGAGTTCAATCTAGGGCTAGGAGGAGCGTTCTAAAGACAACGAAAAGGTTTGTAAGTTCACTATGTTTACAGCGATATAACCAGTGCATTGCTGCGGACTGCTGAAGTGGCGTAGGCATGTTTTCATCTACGAGTCATAGCCAACTATCAATTGTTCTGGGACCAGCGAGCTTGGTCGACTCCGACAAACAGCATCTTATACTGAACGACCGTATGCGCTCACGACGATGACTTCGTTATCTGCCCGAGGAAAACATATATATCGATATATCGATATTTTCTGGAAGCGGATAAGTCCGTACGTACAAGGCCGGCCACAGTCCACACAGCAATGTACACGGCGTCAAAAAGTTCGAACAAGACATACATTGGCCGACTCTTTGCCATCAACAGCTTTCGCGATGGACGTGTTTGGCGGATTATTTGGGCCTCTCGAGTTTGCGCCAGAGGACTCCCAAGAAATTGAATCATTCCGAGAGCGACCCAGATTCCCAGAAGAACCTGCAGCGGACAAAGCAGAAGAGCCTTCAGGTGCCTTATCGGTGCCTTGTTGCTGTTGCTGAGGTGGACGATCAAAGCCAGGCCTTGAAAAGGACGCAGAGGAAGACTGGAAGGAGTTCTGCGGAACTTGTTCGGGGTGGGGAGGTACAGTAGATTGCGGAAAAGTTAGAGGGCCCTTATAGACGCTGGCGAGAGCGGCCGGCTGAGGTATAGGGCGAAAAATCTCGTGTTCGTTCCGTCTGATGGTTTCCTTGAGCCGTTCGAGCACTTCCAAGTCGCTACGACCAGGCGGAAGGGAGGGATCGGGAAAGAACTGGGAATGAGTTGGAGTGTACGGAAGCTGCATACCGGGCATATTGGGGTTGTATCCAAAGCTAGAGAAGGGTGTAGGCATTTGGAACCCGGCGGAAGGTAGACTGGGATTCCCTCCAGAGGACGAAGCGACAGAGAACGGAGAGGACACGAGCTGGTCTTCAGTCGCTTGTGGTCCGAGAAACGACGAGGCTGATGCAGGTGGATGCAGCGAGGGGTCCGACACGTCTTCGGCGCCAGTGAGGGTCGTGACCGTCCGTTCGCGTATTACTTTATTCTTCCGCTTTTTATTTTGGCGTGTTGACATCGTCCGACCGCGAGTTGACCGCTATTTGGCTCGTTAATCTCCGGGAATGGTCCGTGAGTACGACAGCCGACCACAGACGGCCAGTCCTACAGCTGTTCGAAGGGGTCGAGAAGGCGAGAGCGGGGGGGTACGTGGTGGTACAGAAGAAAGGCTGAAAATGGAAACAAGACACAGCGTGACAACAGCGTGAGCTCATCCGACGAGATCACGTGGCGTGTGTGGCGCTTGACACACCGCCACCTTCAATGTCGATGAAGCCTCGACGTCCTTTGTTGGTCCTTTGTTGAGTACTATTCCGCAAGAATTGTCGTCCATTGTCGATAGAAAAATAATAACAGAGCTGGCCTGCTGCAATCTAGGCGATGAATCCGTCCGACAAGGTCATCGTTGATGAATCCCAGCTCATTGAACAACTCGTCAAACATGGGGGCCAAACTGACGCTCTATGTCGCACAAATACTGTTCAGGCCCTTGTGACAAATATTCCCGCATTGATCACGCCCAAAAAATCTTCCGCCATCCAGAATCCTACTATAAGCTGGATCCTCAGTTCCTCCAATACGTGTTCTGTACCTCCTTCGAAGACCGAGGGTCAATTTCTGTAAGTCATAGTCAGTGTACCGCGAGAAGCAAGAGAAGAAGAGCTCATGAACTACTTACCTCGAACTGCTGATCAATTTTTTTCCGCCTTCGGTTTGGAGAGCTCCAGTTTCGTCTTCAACGCCTGGTTCTCCGCGTTCAACTTTGTGATCTCATTCAATAATGATCGCTCATTGTCAGCCCATACCTCCTTCGACTCCGAAATTCGTAGCAGCGAGTCTTGTACTTCCTTCCAAGAGCGGTCCATGCCATTTGAGGCTGGTGACCTGTATACAGCTGATTGATTCACAACAGCGTCGTTCATGACGAGAAGCCGACACTTGACTGGGAGTGTGGGGGCCAAGAATTGTACCACGGGCTGGACGTCCGAGATCGGTGAAGCACCAAGATGGAGGAACCGCAGGCTGCGGAATGGAGTAGCATCCGAAGCGAGTGGGACGCAATCATTGGAATTGAGAACGATCTCCAGCGTCGAAAGTTTGAGGCAATGCCGTGCGAAATAAGAGAGACAGCGGAGAGTAAGTGGAGGGGGTTGGGAGGCGTGTCGAGTGAGATATAGAGTGACAAGTTCGGGAAGGCTCGAAGCTAGGCTTTGTGCATCGTCATCCGTCATCTTGATGGGCTCGTCATTATAGAGCTCCAGCGTTTGCAGGCTCGATAGTCCGAAGACTGGGACTATGTCCTCGAACGTGATGGACAGTCGTTGTTGGCCCCCCACAAAAGTCGACTGCAAATACAGCGATAAGTCCGTGATCGAGATACAAGTATCACTGATGGCGTCAAGGAGACGCGATATGCCGTTACTCGAGCCTTCACGTATATCGATGATCACGCGCAAGCAAAGCGCACGAAGGTTATGAGACGGGAAATGAGGGTCGCGTACGAGTTGGACCGCATCTGCCGTGGTAGCAGTGAGATCAAAGTCGTTCAAAACTGGGAACGACTCTGCATTCAATTTCGGTTCGAATGCAGGCATACTGGTCGAGGCGTAGATGGTGTCCCATCCCGGGTCATTCCTCAGCACACAAAGATTGGGTAGACGGGAGGCGACTTCTACGATGCGAGTGCGAAGGCATTTATAGGGAACATGGAATTCTGTAAGGGAAGGATAACCCTCGATGAACTGAAGGAGGAAAGGCTCGAGCACCTCTGGTCCAATCGTTGACTTCTCGAGACTCAGGGAGACAACATGGGGCATGCGAGCGATGATAGCGTCGATGTCCCACGACAGTTGTTCGAGGCGTCGAGAAGTCGTGTTATCGGTGATGGAGAGCGATAGGTCTGTCACAGACGAGCTCATGAACATGGGGTCAAGCCCTCCAACGATGTTCTTGCTCCGAAGTTTGCGTACTCCTTTGAAGATACAGCCGGTTGGGCGAGTGACGGCGATCTTGTGTATGGCATCGGAGGACAAAGGGTTTGGAGAATCCGCCACATTGCAGTCCAGAATGCGAACACGGTCGCAATTCACGAGAAATGCATTCCATTCACTTAGCGTGGGCGGTCGTGTGTAGTCCTTCATCGCAACATATTAGGTTTCTATCTGTCGAACACGAATGGCTGTAAACTTACGAGCTTTCCATTAGAGACGACTGTGGCCGCCAGAGCCTGGAAGGCCTTTGAAACATCGGGTATCTCATACCATACGTCGTCGAGAGCAGAATCGCTCCAGGTTTTGCAGACTCGCGCATTGGTTGCATTCGCTGAACGAGGGAGGAACGCAAAGATGAGGTTTAGGATCTCTGAGAGCGTCAGAGCTTTGTGCATGTTCAACAGTTGACAATAGCTACTTATCATGGATAACTGAGCTGTGCTATGGCTCGCCATCAGAAAATCGACGCACCGTGTAAGTTGAGCAGGTGTAGATACAGAGTGGAGGGGCCAATCGGCAGGATACAGAGGAACGTCGGCAACCTCCTTGCAAAAATGCGTAGGCCACGTTGTTTCATTGTTTCATGCGGAATATGCCGCCTCGGCGCTTTGCGCATGGCACCGATGAATGACTAGTAATGAAATGTGGCCCATTGTTCTTCCTCTACACACTCATAAGATGGAGGCAAGAATATTTCTGGAAGTGTATCATCGCATTGTTCTGATATAGAGGCTAAAGTCCACATTATTCCCGGTTCAAGTCTCCCTCGGCTTCATCACCACCCAGACAGGCCCCTTCTGTAAAGTAAAGAACTCCTTAATCGACTTATCGAACTCAACGGGATCATGCTGAGGGGAACCCGTAATCTCAAACTCCAGCATAAGCCGGGCCAAAGAGTATCGCACCATCAGCAGTCCTAAATTCTTCCCCGAGCAGTTGAAGGGTCCGAAAGAGAACGGGATAAAGGCGGCACGGTTGAAGATCTCTTCTTCGTCAGGTTTGAGCCATCTTTCGGGTCTCCACATCTCGGGTGATGGTGAGAAATACCGCTCGTCGCGCATCATCAGCCCTTGCGGGATGCCAACGAGAGTGCCGGCGGGTATATCTGGCGAAAGAAAGGGATTGAGATCTGCACCAGAATGGGATAGACGGTACACCTACATTGACCGCAAATAGTAACGCCTACATCGGGCACTATGCGCTGAGAACGACCAGGGACAGGGGGACGCAGGCGAAGAGTTTCGTTCACGATGGCGTGGAGGATTGGCATCTCTTCGAGATCAAAGTCACCATGGCCACGATGGTGAGTATCGACTTCTTCACGCAGACGCTGTGGTAAGGATAATTCAGGATGCCGTAGAAGTATATAAGATTAAAGACCAACCTTCGCCCAGACTGGGTATTGAATGAGATAGTCAAAGATGAACGTCAGCATCGAAGAGGATGTGTCAGAACCTGAGCAGGAATGAATTCATCGTTATTTACGAGCAAAGCCATCCACGAGCTAGGACTCACCAGCAATGATTATCGCTCGAACTTCAGCATCTAGGTCCTTCATGGTCATATCCGGGTGGAGCTGTCCATCCTCCTGTACAAAGTACGAGAACAGGTCGGGCCGGGATTGACCTTGTTCGAAGCGTTTCAGAGTCGCAGCCATGCTATAACGCAACATTAGTTCGTCGTCGCAGTGAAGAGGTTTGACACATACGAGAGGGCTTCGATCTCGACTTGATCTTTTCCTATTGGCAACAATTCTAATATAGGGATAACCCAGGGTATCTCGGCAACGACGCTAAGGTAGACGGTCTCAGGATCCACGATCAAGAGACAGTCTAGGAACTCACGAAAGGGCATGCATCGCTTTTTCGACAAAGAGAACGTAGCTATGATCCTTTCCATTATCAATCATGCCGAAAGACTGTGCAAATCCGACTTCGCCCATGATATCAAAAACGAGGTGGTCTGAATCGTGTGATGAGCCAGATATATGATAGGACATGTAATAGCCTTGATGAAATGCAGACTCATTATGCGACGAATGTCTTGAACGGGTTGTTCAGCGTATTCGTTGTGTATACGATCACGGAGACGGTTGTGACAGTCCTTGATGAATACCAGATACTCCTTCATGGCTGCGCCTATGGAAACCAAAAGGTCAACATGGCAGGAATGGTGACGAACAGGTGGGGATGTACTCGTCATTGCCTTGTCCCAGTACTTTCTCCGCTGAGAGTGAGGTCCGGGTACCTTTAGAGCATGGACTGAATTTCCACCCTTGTTGGCGAAGACACTGTCAAACCTGTCATTTTGATCAGCATGACAGAAGCAAAGGTCAAAGGAGACCACAAGGACGTACCAAGGACCTTTGGTCATCTTCCCTTTGGAGCTGAGAATCGCGTCCATCGCGTCCAATGAAAAGATGGTAAGCTCGTTGGGACCGATTCGAACAATGTTTCCGTATTGTATGTTTAGATCCCGCATAACCTGAGGCATTCTCCCTTTCGTCGAGTGATAGAGATACCAGAACTTAGAGACAGCCGCTAGAGTAGGCCCAGGAAAATGCTGCAGAGGCGAGAAGAAGACTCGATACCCTATCATAGACGCATATAGACTGGTAGCAAAGGAAGCAAGCGCGGTACTTGTCAAAAGGAATGATCTTAGCATCGACCGAGTATCCAGGAGACAGGTTGTGAATAATCCTAGGAACGAAGTGGACAGAACCGCGAGGAGAGGTACGATGCGGGGCTCGCGAACCCTAAAGACGGCATGGGCAGCCTGGAAATAAATCAGATCAGATATAATGTCATGATGAATGAAATGACACACAAATCCCGCCAGCGCACTCCAAGTCATAATTTCTGTCGTGGAATAGCCCGCTGAATGTGTAAGCATCCTGATGTCCTTCAGCCTTTGGGAAGTTTTGAGGTCGAGTGCTGGGGGCAAAAGAAGTCCTAGGGGTGTGAGCGGGAACGAAGACATGATATACTACAGCTCTCAATCATGGGCTAGACCAAATGGAGAGATCGCCGTGTGGTCGCCAACTTGACGCTGGGATGGCCTGCCAAGGCCGAGTTTACCAAGAATGCAAGAGCCACGAGAAGTACAAAGCGCATGTAGTGGTGCCTTCGATAGTCACTCACCGCAAGTACTTTGGTTAAATTAAGACGAAACGCAAAGAAGAGCGTAAAAGTTCGCCTTATGCTTCAGCGTCCTCTCCGGGCGTTAACGAGATAGTAGAATCGCCTGAGAGGTCTAACCTTACTACACGTCTAGGCGAAGTAAGCATATCTGTAGCAGTCGTTTTCTTAACTAACCGGTGACGATAGCCCGAGGTATAACTAACCTGAAGCACATGTGGTGGTGTTCGGAAGCGGTGGTTTCGATGTTTTCTCCTTTTTAAACTCCGCTTGTTGAGCGCGGCAACGGCCGTGACGAGACGGAGTTTGCTTTCTGTGATGGTCCCCCACAGGCAGACCTTGGTGTTAAAGATAGGACGTTCAACGTGTCATTCTGTGAAGGGTTCGACCACGCACGCTTTCCTACTTTCGCAGACTTACATTTCTGCTGAAGGTCGATATCTTTCACCATCCCCGCGGCACCGACTTGCACCTCCCCGCTTTCGCCTCCCAGAATCCATCTGACCAATCGCAAAAAGACTGCATTCCAAAAGTGTACTTAGTAACCATTACGAAGACCGACAAGCGAAAGAGAGAAAGATCAAGGACACAGAAACGACCGGCAGACATATGAAGTAAAGAAAGCAAACGGAGGGATGTGAGGATGTAGTGAGGAACGGAGGAAGGGAGGATAAGTGGGCCTCCGAGACGATGATCCTTGTCGATATCCACACTCGTGTGGCGGATCAATCCAACCACGAACGTTCCTTGTGGACGAGAGCGTTGAGACGCGACGAATGGGGCTCGTGTGTCAAAGACGCATTCGGAGGGACGAGGGTTGGAAGGGTGGAAGGGTAAAGAGAGGATACTGGTTGAAAACCCGAAGAAGGTATGAGGATGCAGATGAAGTTGTGGTACCGATCAGCGTAGCGGGATACGGGATACGGGATACGAAAGATCATGATTCAGAGACGTACTCAATTCGATGTCCGATGTCCGATGTCGATATGTATGCAACAGTCACAGTCAGATGAATATTGGATGGTTGATGTCGGTTGATATTGAGAAGAGAGTAGGTGAAGAAAACGGGAGATAAGGGATATCAAGACCTGGAACGGGATATACTGTGATAAAGTAGTTGCGATTAGGGTAGAGGGAGATGGATGGATAGACTCGGAGGGAAGGGTAAAGGTAACACACGTCTTGCCAGACACGACACAAAACGACAAGGAAAAGACGACAACGAGGATATCGATCAAGGTCCGCATGAACAAGAGAGAAAGGACATTACGTCTAATGGAGAGTTCAAACAGCAACGACGGTGAGTAAAAGTCGAAATGGCAAGCGTCCAGATCATCGCGCATAGCCACCCTGTCCGCCGCTGCCACTCAACGGGGCCATCTCATGCACCTGTCCCAACGGTGACGGCAGATCACTATAACGCCCTCTGTTGTCCTGCCGCGACGCGTGCGCCTTCTCGTCTTGGGCGTTGTGTGCCGCATTCGTGTCGTTGTCGGCAGCAGCGGTGGCGGCGGTGGGGTCGCCGATACCCGCACGAGTTCCCCAACCAGTCTGAAAGGCGAAAAAAAGATGCGTAAGTGAGAAGGCCAGGAGGCTTGGGGAGGCGGAAGGATAAAGGGATAGCGATAGTGAAGACATACTTCGTGAAGCGTAAGCAACGCGTAAACCTTCATCACAGCGAAGTAATATCCAAACGCAATGAACGCCGGTACGTGAATGACATCTTGAGGACGATACCAAAGATGAGGGAGAAGCTTCGCCGTACGCGTAGCCGTCAGCCAAACCATGTAGGAGATGATGATATTCCTAAGATTCGATGCACGTATGAGTGAGACAGTCTGATACGAGAGGGAAAGGGGGTAAAGACGTACCACCAGGGTAAATGGAAGCCACCCTGATCCACAGGAATTGTGGACTTGTAGACGACGTAGCTGACCAGACAAGGTCCTACCAGTAG
The DNA here is from genome assembly GCF_000264905.1 of Stereum hirsutum FP-91666 SS1. Taxonomy (NCBI): domain Eukaryota; kingdom Fungi; phylum Basidiomycota; class Agaricomycetes; order Russulales; family Stereaceae; genus Stereum; species Stereum hirsutum. Next base: position 391,004 of record NW_006763148.1, read on the forward strand.
AGTGAACGGATTAAAAAGCTTGTCGACCTACATCCAACCAAGAAAATCGATCAGCATTTCTCTCCATCACTCAAACGTGAAACGCAGGAAAGTCACCATAGTATACGCCACATAAGGATGGCTTGTCCAAATATGCCTCTCCATGAATAAACTCCTCAGATCACTCCTCCACGTGTTCCTCGTCCACCTCAACACCTGCTTCAAAAACCTCCAGTTCGGCTTCATCGTACTCAACAGCTCCGCCTCCTTACAAACCTGCACATACGTGCTCCACCCATGACTGACCATCCACCTCGTCAAAAACTTATCGTCACCACTGTTCAGGTGATACTTTCCCAACCAATAGTCGTGCGTGAACCCGTGCAAGAACTCGGGGTCCTTGAGAATGACAGTGCGATAGGCGGCGGTACGTCCGGAGAGACAAGGGAGTCCGCCATCGATGTGTGTCGATGATGCGATCTCGATGTTTCGGATACTGAGACGCATGGCGGCGAGAACCTCCCAAACCGTCATATGATCACCGCAAGGCTGCACCCTCTGACTCGTACCCACACCGCCCACCTTCTGATCCTCGAAACACGCTAACGTATATGGCATCAATGTCGGCGGCCAAATGGCGTCGTCGTCAGCGAAGAAGATGATATCTGTCGTCGTATTCTTAATACCATGAGCCATCTGTAGTCGTTTGTTCGCGAAAGGGACGGTCAGGACACGAATACGTTCGGGGTCGACGGCATTAGCGAGATCCTGCAGAGGCCCGAGCATCTTCTCCTCGGTGATGATGATGATCTCCTTGGGCTTTCCAACGAGCCATGAGTGTGCGGCTTCTTTGAATTCCTCTCCGGCGTCGATAGTGGGTACGATGATAGTGACATCCTCTGAAGCAATGTATGTTGGGTTATCGGGGAGTGGGATGGGGCGGTAGACGAAAGCGGCGAGGAGACGGATGCAGTACCAGAGGTATCGGTAGAACCTGGAGATCATAAGAAAAGGGTCGTCAGCGAAACAGGTTCATTTCGATTGTGCCAAGAACAGAGTGGGAAGAATATAAAAAAACACAACGATGCTCCGCCAACAAACACTGAGCTCGCCGTGGAGCCCCAAAAAGATGAAGATGCTCGTGAGGAGCATGGAATCGGAGGTTTCTCACGTCAGTAATACGATGGATTACGTTCAAAAGGTTGAGCTACATTGATCTACGGTCGTTTCGGCGATATATGGTCTTTTCCTGTCATGCCGCTGACACCGCGCAAAGTGTGGCCAACGTCACACAAGACACGAAAGCGAAAAGCCCCATCGGTGCTGGCAAGCGAACGAAACCACCCGGCGGCGAAGGTGACGGAGTGGCCATATGTACTCCATCATTCCTCGAAGACGCCAAGAGAACACCGGCACTCTGCGCACTGATGCCCCATGAGCTCAAAAAAGGTATGGGGAACTCTTCATCGAGCGAGAGCCGACCACATCACCTTACTACGGACATTCGTTTAGATTGACTGCCAAGAGTACGGGACGAATGCACGGACACTAGACACGACAGAAGATGAAAGCAACCCGAGCGCCACATCATGATTTCCGAATCTATGGCAGTAAAGTCTCTAGGTCGCGACGGTTGACGAACCGAACAAGTTGCCGTGAATGTGCTGTCAATGAATGATACGCGATGGGAGGCATTCTTCTCCTCTCACGGACAGTGCCGACCGAGTGGTAACTCTCTTGTGCGATGTGGCATGGTGAAAAGATGACCTTGTGTGCAACTGTTACTGCGGCCCTTTCGATGAGTACCAGCGGCCCCATGGTCGTATACCAGACGACGAGATATGTCTTAGTCACGACCATTGTGGCGGGCAGCACTATATCCCCTCCGCTGTTCAAAGCCGCAAACTGGACTCGGTCGGCGTCCACCGTCGACTATTAAATGAGTTCAATGGCGTCGTAACACCGCGGATGCAAACGAGGGATGATGAAATTCCATCCATCGGAGACCTGTCATCGTCGTACTCGGTATGACGGAATAGATCAGTTCGACCGTCTAGCTCACACGCACATCTACGGATAGACGTGGCTAACGGTGCCAGCGGCAATGGAATGGCGAGATAACGTCGACAACGCCGTGCGTGCTTTCCCTTGCAAGCGACGTGGCTCCGATAACGAAGCATCATAACGCCATATGAGGGCGATGGACCACGCAATGATGGGCGAATTGCAGAACAGAAAGATGAGAAAAGACAGAAAATGAAGCTCACCCAATGACCCCAAATGGTACGACTAAATACTCCACCGAGACAAAGGAGCGAAAGTCAAAACATGAAACAGGTAGTGTAGAACGGAAAGGGACGCACAGACAGGGAACTGGTCCGAAGTCAGATAGAGCATCGCACCGACGTTGCTGGCGCCGCGCTCGACGACGTCAGAGTGCGAGTATCAGACGGCCAAAGGAGTGAGGGCGCCGTCGACGGCGGTCGACTTGGGGTGTTCGGCGTCGTCGAGGGCGGGAGATGGAGGCAGGACGAGAAACGCGCTGACCGCCCAAGGCCCGCCAAGCCCGGCGAGCGCCTCAATTTGGTCCTGTTGCAGCATCCGACGCACGTGGCTCACACATGGATGTCCGTTTCAGTGGTTGTCGCCTTTTCCTCCAGCATCTCCAAGTTCACGCCGCTCACAACATTGACTTGCCCACTCCTCTGGGTCTGTATCCTGAAGATGTCCTATTCTTGGTCAATCCTTTGCTGCTTTCTCAACTGGAACTTCTCTATTTTTGCAATATTCTCATGCGCCAAAACCTTATTACATGGCTGTACCTTATCAAGGCCTCAATGGCCCGCTCTTCCACGGTACCTATTTTGCGAAACGGGATTTACAGCTCTGAGTTTCTTTGCGCACTCGCCTTCCTTGTCTTGCATCAACGTACGGCCTGTATGTGGCTCACTCGTCAAAGGGCTGTCGGTCTTACTTATTCTCGAGTACATCTATCTCTCGGTTCCCGGAATGGTCGAATACAGGGTTTACTCGAAGGAAATAATCTGACACGATCATACACGGTATCATTCGCAATCTGCCGTAGATAAGATATATAAAGATCGTAAAGGTCTCAACGTTAACGTGGATGGGCTCATTGTCCCTCCAACCATTCCAACATGAGCAGCAGTGAAAAGACGACCCCCTTGGTGAGCATTACACGCTTTCTTTTGTTAGCGGCTGCACTAAACGGGTCACAGCCTCCGAACGTATTCGATTCCATTTCCATAGATAATCTTCTCTTCCGAAGTGTCAAAGGCGCCACAACTGAACTACCCGCGATCCTTCATCGTTTCTCCCCTCCCCTTGATCTCGTTGACGTATACCCTCATCCAAGTCTCACCCCGTTCATCAGAACGCGGTCACCGAAATGCTGTCTCCCTAACGGCGCTCCACCACGAAGGCCATCCAACCTTCCTCCTCCCGGGGATCTTAAACTATCCTTCAGTCTGGGCCCCTCCCTGGGCTCTGGCCACTCTGGGATCGTCTATGAGGCTCACAACGTCTTCATCAGCCCCGCCGAGAATAGCTCCTCCATCGACTCTCCTCCCGTTTATCTGCCTCCCCTCGTTGTCAAAGTCGCCCACAGAAATCGCTGCCAGTCTCTCGTTCGGGAGGCCTGGTTCTACGACGAGATGGAGTGCTTACAGGGCGCTTCGATAGCGCGGTGCTACGGCTGCTTCGAGCTCGAACTCAGAAGAGGATGGCGCGTTCGTCCATGGCAGAACGACGGAGAATGGGTCACCATTGGCTCCGATTACGATAGGATACCAGACTACGCACGATACCCTCCCGATATCGCCAGAGAAGCTGGAATCGCACCACATCCGCTGCTGACAGACTTGGTCATGGAACGTGATCGGCTGTTTGTGCTTGTTCTCGAGCGGTTGGGAGACGAACTATCATCCAGGGTCCTGCACTCAGAAGCCGAAAAGTGCGTATCTGTCTCTTTCTCAAGACGACCGATATTGATTACCTCCGTTATCCTTATCCAGAGAGGACATTAGGAATATCTACAAAGATGTTGCCACTCTCGGCATATCGCTCGCGACCGACGTCCGGCCGAGCAACATCCTCACCGCTCCGCCCTGTCCTCCCGGCCTTCCCAGTCTTCCGTCTCCTTTCACAAACGTGCGTCATGCGTTCCGTTTAGTTGACTTCGAGTTAGCACAGAAGACGGCTTGGACGGCGAGGTCCATCACGGGTGATCAGCAATCTTGGGTGGATAATATGTTCCACTGTCTACCTTACTAGCTGCCCAAAACAAAACCCCGTAGCACTCTGACTCCTTCCACCAGTCTTCCGATGCCTCCTGCGACTCCTTAGAGCCCTTTGATTTTGATTATGTTATCATGTTCTTCGGAAATGCATTCAATCTGGTCTTCGTTCCTCTTGATTTAGGATGCTTGTTGCGGGGACAATGCTATCACATTCAAAGCATAATTCCGCATACTACTGCCAGCGAGCCAAATGATTACTCTGTCCTTCCTCCGCTACATGATCAAGATGAACTTCAGGGAGAATCAGATTCCTCCTGTACAGAGCTCTGGGTTTCTTGGTGGGCTCGCACTTATCTGGCATCAGCGTACCCTGTAAGTATGCTCTCTTTCTCGAACAGTTCTAATATATCTCTCGGTTCCCGTAGGCTTACCAGTGGTACGGGCGCTGCGTCGCCTGGGTCAGCCATCGATGGTGGGTTAAAGGTGGGAAGCTTCGGACTGAGGATAATCGACGTGAGATCCTTAGGGTGCATTCGGCAACCGAGAGCGGCAGATTCTCACCGGATTTCCAGCCACGGATTTCGTCCTCGGCGGCTGGCGCCGAGCCTTCTTCACACTCCGACACTGTCACGGTGGCTACGTGCTTTCGCCACCTCTTATGCGTACCATAACGATAACAGACGACCATTCCACTTTCTCGCATGAAGGCTTTCTGAAGCAGACAATCCCTACTCTGAAATGTTTGTTTCTTAATTTCATCTGCAGAGTCATGTTCTGCCGTCCGTTATGAGTCGGGAAGTACGTGAAACTGACTGGCTCTCGCCACTTTGCCTACTAGCTTTGTCTGCCATGTGGCATCGCCCTCCCCTCATCCAGCATACGCTCTGGAGCCCTGATGATACCTTAATCGCGTGCTATAGTGTTCGTGATGAAGATTTGTGTACGAAAACCTCGGTTATACTTACACGGAGCCCTTCCATCCTTGAAGGTGGCAACAAGGTGGCAACCAAGTGGCAACAGCTAGTAAGTAGTACCTCTAGGAAAAGGTCGTGTAATAATAGCAATAAGTCATAATATAGTCGTAAGAGGCAGCTCAAGAGAGATGTCGACAGTGCCTCAGATGTCTTGCTTGCCTCTTCCTCTACATTTTGTCACTGTTGATGTTTGTGGTCCCATAGACTCGAAATCATACTGCAAAATTAACAACTGTGCCTTGATAGATCTGTCTTCGAGTGGTCACATCGTAAATATGCATTTATCTCTGAACGAGATGCTACGATTGGTGGTCTAGCCAAACGACGACGACAAGACGACGAACTCGCGCAAAGGTGCCACTGAAGAATGAAGTGGCAAAGCACTCCGGAGTCACATCAGTCACGCAATATGTGCGCGGCAGGGTTCGGCAGGCACCACGGCTGCCGAAGAAGCCACGAAATCCGAGAATCCAGATTCTTTCGTTTTGGCAGGAGAATCCGCCGGAAATCAAACCGCTCTCGGTTGCCGAATGCACCCTTATATATCTTATCTACGGCAAATCGCGAATGACTCCGCGCAGGATCGTGTCAGATCGTGTCAGATCGGCTTTTTCGAGCAGGACACTTTGTTCGAGCATTCCTTCATGGCCATCGAATATACTTATAGTTCTATACGAAGGCTCAGAACGCATTCAGCTCCATCACCATCGAAGGTCTCGTATTCCGAAGGATCGATGGTGTTCATACACAGTTTCCCGCTACCCTTTCCCGTTTCTCCGTCCCGAGAACACTCATCGACATATACCCTCACCCAGCTATCGAATCATTCATCAGCACTCGTCCTCGTTCAGCATACTCACCCAGGGGACCACAAGACCGTCGGCCATCCAAATTGCCTCCTCCTGGCCATCTCAACCTCAAATTCAGCCTTGGGGAAGTCGTTGGTTCTGGACGCTCAGGCATCGTTTATGATATTTCTCAGTCTCACATCTCTGGAGAACCCGACGCTGGTGATCCTCTCGTTGGACATTTGCCCCCTCTCGTAGCGAAGATAGGTCGTCAGAATCGTTGTCAATCCATCGCCCACGAAACATGGTTCTACGACGAAATGGAATATATTCAGGGCTCTTCAATCGCACGATGCTACGGGTGCTACGAACTCAAGCTCGAAACAGGTTGGCGCGTGAATCCTTGGGAAGATGCGAGTCATGAGGCGTATGATGATTCGCTTGACACCTGCCCGAACTTCAAAAGGTATCCTGCCATCGCGGCCAGGGAAGCGGAGATTCTGCCTCATCCTTTACTCAGAGACCTTGTGTATACGACGGATCGGGTATTCGTGATTCTTCTTGAGAAGCTGGGGTGTGAGATATCGGGAGGTTATCAATATGCAGAGTCTGTGCAGTAAGTCGATCATCTTATGTCCTTCATTCGAGTCGTTAACAAGTTATCGCCGTACGTTCTTTCGTCGGTTGACCAGGGCGGATATAAAAGGCCTATACAAAGATGTCGCCACCATGGGCATCACACTTGCCAATTGCATCGGTCCCAAAAACATCCTCGTCGCGCCTTCTTCTCCTACGAGTCTACCCAGCCTACCCTCGCCATTTACCAAGCGCGTACATCAATGGCGGCTCATCGATTTTGACAGGGCGAGGAAGACGCCATGGACGCGCAAGACGATCTCTGTTGATCAAATGTCTGGATAATATGTTCGACACCCTTCCGCTGTTTATGCCGAACGAGGATTTTAAGCCCCCTGAGGATGACTCGGATGTGGTCTGAATTGGTGAGGTTGATATTTCCTATCGTCTTGATGAAGACTCCTGCGTATAGATCCTGCTTGCTTGTGCTGTATATAATTGTTTGATTCGTCCCAATATGCAACTGTTTGATCTGTTTGATCTGAGAGTATCTTGATAGATTCGCAAAAGGCAAACACGAGTCCGACAGACGTACAGCGAGAATTATTACTTGTTCGAGCACGAAGAAAAAGAAAATTCATGGTCGTTGCACATGCTTGATACATCAAACAATATAGAAACATTGTAGACAGCGATGCGCCTAGTGCACCGCCCATTTAGCATCAAATCCTCTTTGGGGGGTTCAAAAGAAAGAGACACGGACCCATGGGAGCATCCCGCATTCACCCGACGTTCCCATGCTCACATGATCAATCTTCGCCATGTTCGTGTGGGCTGCAGCAGGATTTCCCCACCGTACTTCACCAGCTTGTTCCTTGTCCAACGCTTTTCCCTGCTCATACTACAGATCCACGTGGCTGCGAGCGAAATCTGTGAGCCCATGGTATGTATTGCCTCGATCATATACTCACCCTCGGTATGCTTACACCCTGTGCTCCAGGCTCAGAATACATTCGACACCATCAAGATAGAGGATCTGCTTCGTAGAGTCGGGAACGAGAATCGGACATTACACTCTGCTACTCTGTCTCGCATGACTATCCCAGAGAATCTCATCGCCCCTTATCCTCATCCTGACTTAATAGATTCAGAATACATGGAAGGTTTTATGCGACCGGAGAAGTTTCACGAGCCGAACGGTCCGCTTCCTCGGCCACCTTCGAAGCTTCCTCCTCCTGCGCATGCCACCCTCTCTTTCAAGCTCGGAAGACGTATGGCTTCTGGGATGACGGGCGTCGTCTATGAGGCCATTGATGTCCGCATCGCTCCCTCCCCCGACCACGGTACTAAGCCCACTGGTTACCTTCCTCCTCTTGTGGTTAAAATCGGTCGGAGTAATCGCTGCATGTCCATGGGGCGCGAGGCCTGGTTCTACAATGAGATGGAGTCTTTGCAGGGCATCGCCATCGCTCGGTGCTACGGCTGCTTTGAGCTCGAGTTGCAAAGGGGTATGCTCGCTGAGCCGTGGCAGGATCGGCTCAACAGGACCGACTACGACAATGAATATGACGAACTGCCCGATTTTATAGAATATCCTGAAGAGGCTCTGGAGGAGAAGGAGGTGGACCCTCATCCCCTACTCAAGAAACTCATTAAAGCTCGTAATCGTCTCTGTATCACTGTCCTCGAGCGTCTAGGGCCCGCGCTCGAGCCGGGTGTCGTACATCCTCTAGAATCCCGGCACGTCCTCTTCTCTTTTGCACTCACGTCATCCCCTTACATCGTTGTCCACCATTCATTTCTTAGGGAGGAGATAAAATCTATGTACACCAATACTGCTGCCCTCGGAGTTCACCTCTCGGACACCATCGTCCGCCAGAACATCCTACACGCACCCAAGTCTCCACCCGGAATCCCTTCCCAGGTCTCTCCTTTCACTGGACGCACGCACGCATGGCGCGCAGTCGGTTTTGGTGGCGCGATAAAGATTCTTTATAAACGCTGGCTTACAGACGGGGAACAAGACGAGTGGGTTGATGTTATGTGGGCAAGCATTGCCTACTTGGGCAGTATACCCAGCGACGATTCCGTTTGGCCTCCTGGTTTGACTGCTTGATGGGTCGTTGACGTTGACCCGGACCCCGTTTACCAGTGCTCCAGTGTATGTTTTCGGTATCTTTCATTTTGCTCTTATTTGTGTCCAGCGCAAAGTGCGTTTTTCTTTGCGATCAGGGCCGTTGTCCTCATACCACGCAGAGCACTTATCTGTACGAACTAAAATACATCCTCTGCTCGATTTACTTCTGTCGAATCTGATTTTTCCCCCTCGTGAGTCATCAAGCGGGCCACATCTGCGCCACACAGCATTCGTGTCAGTGGCCCGGTCTGCCACGCGCACGCGTTTGAACTTTCAGCGGAGCTTGCCTTTGGACCACGTTGATAACCGCACCTCTCCCTACCTCTCCTATACGAGCAGGACTACTCCAGATATCCTACCGATGGTGAGTATGGAGTCAGTCTTCCTCCTTGTGTATCTCGCTAACGTTCTCTTCCGTTGTGTATGAAGGCCCAAAATTCATTCGATTCCATCGTGATCAATGGCCTCGTGTACCGCAAGGAGTCTGACATCAAGAAATTCGAGCCGGCGACACTCGATCACGCGATTCTCCCAGCCAATCTTATTGACCCTTATCCCCACCCAGACCTTGAGGAATGGACTGGTAGAAGACCTGACGAATGCTACGAGCCCGGTGGACCGATTCCACGCCCTCCCTCCACCCTTCCACCTCCCGCACACTCCACCCTCTCTTTCAGCCTCGGCGAAGCCGTCAGTCGCGGTCGTTCCGGTATCATTTTTGACGCTGCCGATGTTTGCGTTGTCCCCCGCGATGGAAATGAAGCCCCGACAGGCTACCTGCCGCCCCTCGTTGTCAGAATCGGCCGATCTAATCGTTGTTATTCTCTCGCTCGCGAGGCCTGGTTCCACGAAGAGATGGAGTGTATCCAAGGTATCGCAATTGCGAGGTGCTATGGTTGCTTCGAGATGGAATTACCTCGCGGACGTTTTGTATATCCATGGCAAGAGCCTCTCTTCGCGACCGAAGATGATGATGACCGTGACGAGTTCATCGACTTCGATGAATACCCCGCCGAGGCGACGCGTGAAACTGGTGTCGCTCCTCATCCTCTTTTGGCTGAGCTCATTCGACAAGATCGACACGTGCTTGTCCTCGTTCTGGAGTGTTTGGGGCCCCGACTTCCTACGGGCACCAGGCATCCAGAGGATGTGCAGTGAGTCTCGGTCTTTCTTCATTTCTCTGTAAATTTCTTGTTCATTGACACGTCAAATATGTAGGGAAGATATCAAGGGTGTATACGACAACCTCGGAGCTCTTGGAGTCCAAGTCGGAGATAGTCTGATCTCCGAGAATATCCTCGCTGCGCCATGTTCTCCTCCTGGCATCCCTAGTCGGCTATCCCCTTTCACGCACCGTACGCACGCCTGGCGTGCTATTGACTTTGAGAGTGCATTCAAGGTTCCCTATACCCGTGAGGTTACGTGGCATGACCACGGCAGCTGGTTAACCAACATGTTTCCTTACATTCGCAGCCGTAGGCCCGACGCGGACTCCCGGTCTTCTTCTCCTGAATCTGTTCCAACGACACCAGAGCCAATTAGTAGTGGGGAAGACGAATACGACTAGATACAGATTGGAGTATATGTCGCATCGTGGCACTGAAGGCTGTCATACTTGTTTTGTTTCGTGGGTCTTGTACGTCTGTTGATCGTAAATTGTGTGTTCTACTTTGCCCTAGGAAATTTGACACGAAGATTTCTTAGTATCTCAAAACGCTACGAGTGAACTGCGGAGTTGTACATATATTATTGTGAAACAAAGAGGTTTGCGCTGCGTGACCAGGGCCACACTTATCCTCAAGCCTCAACGCCACACATTGGTGTCCGAGTGCACGTGGTCCAGCGTGGTCCACACGCTCAAAGTTCGAACGCGAATCTTTGACTCGTTCGAATCCTCAGTGTCGTGCATCGTCAATCAGCGTCCAGCATGGAAAACGTTCAACAGTGTACGCCTGTGGTCAGTGCTCAGCCCCGAGACGTCGTAAAATATATAATTCAACTGATCTTCAACTTTTTATTGGCAGCCGCAGAATGCCTTCGACGTTGTTTCGATAGGCGGCCTTGTCTTTCATAACGTCGACGGCGTCAGGACCGAGCCCCCTACAATTCTCCATCGCATGTTCCCTCCTATAGATCTTGTTGACATCTATCCTCATCCAGATATCGTCCCCTTCATCTATGCACGTCCAGCAGACGAGTGCAACCGGCCAGAAGGACCTCCAGTACGCCAACCTTCTACACTTCCTGTTCCGGGACACTCTACGCTGTCTTTCAGTCTGGGCGACGCCATAAGCTCTGGACGCTCTGGGATAGTCTATGAAGCCCTCGAAGCCCGTATCAACTCCACCCACATCGGTGTCCCAGGGGATACTGCTACGGGTTATTTGCCTCCTTTGGTGGTCAAAATAGCCCGCCAGAATCGTTGTATGTCCATTGTACGGGAGGCCTGGTTCTACGAAGAGATGGAGTGCCTTCAGGGTGCATCTATTGCGCGGTGTTATGGTTGCTTCGAGCTGAGATTAGAGAAGGGGTGGCGTGTCGGCCCATGGGAAAATCCCGAGCATCGGCTTTATGATACTGGCTACGACTCCATTCCAGAGTTCGCTAGGTATCCTCCTGTGGCCACCATGGAAGCCGGCATCGAACCTCACCCACTGCTGACGGAGCTTATCATGGCTCGCAATCGTGTTTTTGTACTGGTTCTTGAGCGGCTTGGGGATGAGTTGTCGGTCGGCTATGCACACCCTACGAGCGTACAGTGAGTCCCTCATATGCCTGGATCCGGTCATATCCATTTTCTTATCGTTGGCGACATTTTTTCTTTTCACCTTTCTTTTGTACTCTGTAGACAAGACGTCAAGGACATCTACAATGACGTGGCTAGCCTCGGCATCACGCTTGCCAGCGACGTTCGCTCACACAACATCCTTGCCGCTCTGCCCAGTCCTCCAGGCCTTCCCAGTATTCCTTCGCCGTTTACTCGACGTACGTATGCCTGGCGTCTGGTCGATTTCGAGTTGGCGCGAAAGACTCCGTGGATGCGGAAGGTGATAGCTCGGGATCAGCAGGACTGGGTGAGGAATATGTTCGTATCTCTTCCTATGTTCACGCGCAAATGTAGCCGCGCGATGCCTCCTGAGGCTCCTTAGAGCTAAGTATTTCATCTTGATAACGTTGTCTTCGTCGTGTTCCTCGGTAATGCATTCAACCTGGTCTTCGTCCCTCTTACTCCAGCTTGCTCATTGCGGAAACTCGACAAATATGACTGTGTGAATTGTGTCACCGAATATCGTCCAATATCTAAAAGCTATGACTCGGTTTTCGGGCCCGCAGAATATGAACGACACTTCCGCAGTACTGTAGTTTTTCGACCAAGTGTTCGTCACGCATCACGCAGAGGGCGTCGGCGAACAGTTTTGGTCCCGGGGTCACGCATACACACGGGTTCACGAACAGAAAATCGTGACGAATCTGCACTGAAAATCGCCCAAAATTCAATTTTTGGGAACTAATGCGAACAATTCCGCTTGTTCGTCACGCGTGGCCCGCCCGAACGAACCGTGGCCCAGCGGTGGTCACGGCTGACATAATTCTCCCACGAACACTTGGTCGAAAAAGTACAGTATACTGTACTTTTTCGCGCACAAGTTCCACCGCCCTTCGGCCGTTGCCGAGCTGACATAATCCGTTCGTGTCCCGGTTCGCACGCAGATCGGGATAAGGGACGATGTTCGTGAACATGGACGCTTTTTCAGGGATACGACCTTTCATGACCGCTCAACAGCCACTTATGCTCTGCATTTGGATGGGGGAGCTCACCTAGTAGCAAAATCTGGCCCAAATTGTGTCTTGGGGGCCTTCCTGAGGTCAATTTAGGACCCTAAAATATATTCTCAAATATTTGTCAAGTTTTCGTCAAATTTTGGTATGTCCCATTTACAAGTTCAGTGCACGTCAATGGGGTGGGACTGTCCCGTGGCACAAGTTCGTTCGCGGCATCCATGGGACACGGGACACGAACTTGTGCGCGAAAAAGTACAGTAGTATAAAGGCAGCTTATTTATCATTGAGGCTAAGACCCTATCTCGAAGGGGAGACCGACAAGCTCGCGGAGCACGACTTTAGGCTTCATAAGCGATAGGATTACAAAAGGAAGATCAACAGAAGTGACCATTGACACCGCACGTGGGGCCGCCGGCGAAGCGGACCGAATTGGAACGTGCCTGCAGGACGTGGTTGTATAACGGGATTGCTCTGGCCCATCAAACCGAACATCTCTTGTCCGCCCCAGTTACCCCGACATCATGAGTAGCATTGACCAGACTTCAATCGTGGTGAGTATTGCTATTCTCTACCCTTTTCATATATGTTGACAATTCCATAGGCTCAGAATGCATTTACTGCCATCTCTATAGAAGGCCTGTTATATCGAAACGTCGAAGGCAACACAGTTGAACTGCCCGCGACTCTCCGTCGCATGTCCCCTCCCCTGGACCTCGTCGACGTTTACCCTCATCCAAAGATCACTCCCTTCAGATACCGTCAGACGTTAGACTGCTGCCTCCCGGACGGTGCTCCGCCACGTAGTCCTTCCAACCTTCCTCCTCCTGGGCACTCCGAACTATCTTTCAGTCTGGGTCCTATCATAGGCTCAGGTCGCACTGGAATTGTCTACGATGTTCGCAATGCCTCTATCGATCATAGTAAGGGTGATGTCTCTACAGAGACTCCCGGCTACCTGCCTCCTCTGGTGGTCAAAGTCGCTTACAGGAATCGTTGTCTGTCGCTCGTTCGAGAGGCCTGGTTCTACGAGGAGATGGAGTGTTTGCAGGGCGCATCTATGGCACGGTGCTATGGTTGTTTTGAGCTCGATTTGAAACGCGGATGGCGTCTTCACCCGTGGCGGTACCGCGCAGGAAAGGCGCCCGATGGTTGCGAGTATGACAGTATCCCAGATTATGACGAGTACCCTCCTGCTACCGCCAGACGGGTTGGAATCGCCCCGCATCCGATGCTGCCAGAGTTGATTATGGAGCGCGATCGTGTATTTGTACTTCTTCTCGAGCGGTTGGGAGACGAATTGTCACCTAGGGTATACTCTGAGGCCGAAAAGTGAGCATTTTCTCTACTTGTGTCTTCTCCTGAACTGTATACTGACATTGATTGGCTTTCTTTTCTCAGGCAGGACATTCGGGATATCTACAAGGACGTCGCTAGCCTCGGCATCTCGCTTGTAAGCGACGTCCGGCCGAGCAATATCCTCGCCGCCCCACCCAGTCCCCCGGGCCTCACCAGTCTTCCGTCTCCCTTGGCCAGTAAAGCTCACGCATTCCGTCTGATTGGTTTTGAGTTGGCGCAGAAGACTCCATGGACGGCAAGGATCATTACCGGTGACCAGCAAGAATGGGTGAACAATATGTTCGACTGCCTGCCGTATTACCTACCCAGAGAAGTTGATCGCGATCCTCTATCTACTTCTTTCGATTTTTGACGCTTCCCAAGAATTCCCTAGTGTACTGTCCTGGATAAGTAATTGCAGCGCGATACCCAGCCTCGCATTCTTCCTCTTGTACAATCCAGTTTATGCTTACACAAATATCGATTCTTTTCTCTGACAAGCTGGTTGTATCTGTCCCACTTCAATCCACCCTCATAGCCCAGTGGTTGAGCTTGCAGTGCTTGCAAATCACAGTATTTAAAGCTGGATAGGGTTTTATTCAATGACCAGTGGTCAAGCTCGCTGCGCTTGCCGACCACGGAACTTGTCCCTGTGCCAAAGCTTTTGATCCAGTACGATATAAGTAGCACGTACGGTCATATACTTAGTATAAGGGGCATGTGTACAAAGCGCACTATAGCACTGATCACATTGCCCTAGTGGATTGAAAAAGCATCCAGACAATATATACCGTACGATTCTGTCTGAACAGGCCTCACGGGCCACACTCCCGTACATTCGTAACACGCTCTCCGCACTTGCCAGTGCTGCTGCAGGCCACAAAAAATACAGATGGGAGTAGCCTTCTGACATTCCAGTAGACATAATGGAAGCCGACCATTTTCGTTTGCTGTTGAACCTTTCATCCCGACTGGTCACTTCGCGAGAGATGGGCTTCCTTGCAGGGCGCTCGCCACCTCGGGACTGGGGCACCGGAAGAGTCCGACGCGCGTCGCTCGCCAGCCAATCAGCTATAAGTTCCCCTTCCCATTCTTTTTTCTAGGTTGGATTATATTTTTGTCACAATTCCTCCTTGAAGGAGGGCCCAAAATGCCAAGACCCCAGTGGTCCGCCGAATACTGTACTTTTTCGCGCACAAGTTCGCGCCACCGCCCCTCGGCCGTTGCCGAGCTGACATAATCCATTCGTGTCCCGGTTCGCACGCAGATCGGGATAAGGGACGATGTTCGTGAACATGGACGCTTTTTCAGGGATACGACCTTTCATGACCGCTCAACAGCCACTTATGCTCTGCATTTGGATGGGGGAGCTCACCTAGTAGCAAAATCTGGCCCAAATTGTGTCTTAGGGGCCTTCCTGAGGTCAATTTAGGACCCTAAAATATATTCTCAAATATTTGTCAAGTTTTCGTCAAATTTTGGTATGTCCCATTTACAAGTTCAGTGCACGTCAATGGGGTGGGACTGTCCCGTGGCACAAGTTCGTTCGCGGCACCCATGGGACACGGGACACGAACTTGTGCGCGAAAAGTACAG
>NW_006763148.1:406450-525315 GCF_000264905.1 Stereum hirsutum FP-91666 SS1
TTTCTAGGTCTGGATTATATTTTGTCACAATTCCTCCTTGAAGGAGGGCCCAAAATGCCAAGACCCCAGTGGTCCGCCGAATACTGTACTTTTTCGCGCACAAGTTCGCGCCACCGCCCCTCGGCCGTTGCCGAGCTGACATAATCCATTCGTGTCCCGGTTCGCACGCAGATCGGGATAAGGGACGATGTTCGTGAACATGGACGCTTTTTCAGGGATACGACCTTTCATGACCGCTCAACAGCCACTTATGCTCTGCATTTGGATGGGGGAGCTCACCTAGTAGCAAAATCTGGCCCAAATTGTGTCTTAGGGGCCTTCCTGAGGTCAATTTAGGACCCTAAAATATATTCTCAAATATTTGTCAAGTTTTCGTCAAATTTTGGTATGTCCCATTTACAAGTTCAGTGCACGTCAATGGGGTGGGACTGTCCCGTGGCACAAGTTCGTTCGCGGCACCCATGGGACACGGGACACGAACTTGTGCGCGAAAAAGTACAGTACGGCAGCGCACAAAGGAAACGGCGCAAGGGGAGTTGTTCAACATGGCAGCCATCAGACCGGTCTCCATGCGGAACTTTCCGGTCCGATCTTGTACAAAAAGCTCGACGGACTTCCGCAATCGATGTCTTTACTTTCGCCCTACCTGCGCTTACTCTCCCCCGATAGCGAATGTCTACTGTGAGCGACCCCGACTTCTCTAACCTGATGGTCAGTTTTCGTATTCTCTGTCATCATTTTCCATCTGATGACCGACTGAACTTCACAATGCAGTCTCGAAATATGTTCTCTACACTCCAAATAGATGATCTTCTTCGCCGAAGAGGCGACAAGGATCTTACCACCTTCTCTGCTACCCTTTCGCGCCTCCATATTCCTCCAAATCTCATCGATACTTTCCCTCATCCTCTGTTAAGGGACCCTGAGCACGTAGTTGTTCGACCAGCATCGGACCTCGAGCCTAACGGCACACCCAAACTGCAACACTCACAACTCCCATCTTTCCCCTCTGCTACTTTGCGCATCAAACTCGGAGAAAAGATCGGTGACGGAATGACGGGCATCGTATATGAAGCCATCGCTCTCAGTATTACGCATCCCGATGGGTCCGACGACAACGTGCCCACTGGCTATCTCCCCCCTCTCGTGGTGAAGGTGGGACGACTCAATCGCTCTGCATCTATGGTGCGCGAGGCTTGGTTCTACGAAGACATGGAACCTATTCAAGGGATAGCTGTTCCCAGATGTTACGGCTGTTTTGAGTTAAAGGTACCGCGCGGGACTATCGTCGAACCGTGCTTGCGGAATTGCACCGATTATGACAATGACTTTGAGGAGCTCATCGACTTCTCGGAGTACCCTGAGGAGGCACTCTTAGAGACGGGGGTTGAACCTCATCCGACGTTGACCGAACTCATTGCCGCTCGTGATCGTTTGCATGTCACTATCTTCGAGCGTCTTGGGCCTGAGCTCGCTCCCGGGATAGACCACGAAGAGGAAGTACGGTACGTCATTCGCCTCCATTACTGTTCTCAAACTGTATTCATACTAATTATTCATCGACAGAGACGATATTCATTCCCTGTTCACCAACATTTCTAGTCTAGGTGTCCACCTCAATTCCTCCGTTGCCCGCGAAAACATTCTTCAAGCGCCAACATCACCGCCAGGGATCCCCTCCCAGGTCTCTCCTTACACCAATAGGACGCACGCATGGCGAGCTATTGGCTTCGGTCAAGCATTCAAGACGCCGTATCTGCGCTGGATCACGGATGCAGAGCATAATCAGGAGCTTGGAAGTATGTTCGGGAAGATTCCGTATGAGTGGTGCCCGTCTAGTGACAGTCGCGGGTCCTCCCCGGATGGTTTCGATGAGGACTCTGACTGAAGCTCCGCGTAGACAATCATTGAGATGATTCCTACCCAAGGTACACTTGTACCTATGATGTCTTCCGATCCCTATTATTTTGCTTTC
The DNA here is from genome assembly GCF_000264905.1 of Stereum hirsutum FP-91666 SS1. NCBI lineage: Eukaryota > Fungi > Basidiomycota > Agaricomycetes > Russulales > Stereaceae > Stereum > Stereum hirsutum. The sequence goes on from NW_006763148.1 coordinate 408,426, forward strand.
CGTTCGTCTTTTATTTCTCAATGCTCTACTCTCGTTCCTCTTGTCTTTAGATCGCGTTGCTCATCGAGACCGGACTGAATGCTCAATTCGGCTCTTTGTACCATGCTTTGTAATTCGAGCTTTATATTTCGCTCCGTCGAACTCAGAAAACGTATTTCTTTGGCCGACATTCGGTCGAGTCAGCGTGAGCGCCTGTCTGAGTTCAAGAAAGGAAAGCTGTCGGCTCCTTCCGGCCGGTCCCGCCTGCCCGAACATGACCCGCGCCTCACGACTCACGAGCGACTGAATCAGCCCTTCCTCACGAACCACCACCAGCTCAACACATTCAGTACCCACAACACCCTCACCACTACCGACGATGTCGAGCGACTACGAATTCTCCGACGAGGACAACGAGTACTACGATGAGGACGAGGAGATGAGAGAAGGAGATGAGGATGGTGAGTCCCTGTCTCCACGGCGCTACTTCACCAACACCGAACATGCCGCGGTTCGTGAGTGCTGACATGTCTTTTCGTCGGATGGTTTTGGTGCGGACGGAAACATAGGTTCAGCATCGTCTGAGGCTGACGATATGGAGTTGGACGCATTCAATGAGGAGATCAAGTTGCCACAGAAGGGAAAGAAGAAGGCATATGAAGTCGAGTACGACGATTTCACCCAACAGGCGGTCGAGGGCCTCATGAAGGCCGATATGGACCATATCGTCTCGTTGTTTGGCGTCAATGTGAGTGGTCTTTACTTCTTTCTTTCTGATGGCTTGGTGGTGCTTTGTCCCGCGACGTGCGCGATCTTGTCGCGTGCTTGGTGCTAAGCGGCTGCACCGATGGTAGCGGCTGACTACCTCGTCCGCATGGCCTACCACATACAGCACTGGTCCATCGGCGACTACTCGTCTCCCTTGGCTCGAACCTGCACAACCATCGGAAGATTTATGGCACTCGCTGGGCAAGATCACAAAGTCATCCCGCTATTGTTCCCAGAATGGCGCTTTGGGTTTTTCTTATTTTTATAACTGCGTCATTCGTGATCCATCATATCTCGAGCATGGTTGCAGGCGCGAGCATATGCTACTCGTCAACACTGTGTTGGGGACGGCCCATTGACGTTTCGTGACGTGACTACGGGACTCGGGAGTCATCAGCTGAGACTGCCTTCCAGGAGCTGCTCTCATCGCTTCTTCATTTGGAGAGCATCATCCAGACAATACTTAGCTTTTCAGCTGACATTTGACCTGTATTCATACGGATTGGCAATGCGCTGATCCATGAAGCAGTCGACGTATAGTTACAATTAGTTTGTCCGCATCGTCATATCGCAAGCATTCTCGTTCCTCTATTCTTTTGTGGCCTCATTTATAATCAGTAACTGATCTATACCGTGGCAGTCCGATACAGCTTCTCTACTTTTGCGGTACATCGACTGGAACAAAGACCGACTCATCGACAAATATCTCGACAACTCCTCAGCGATCTCTATCGCCGCCGGCATTACCCCTGCTCCACCACCAGCCAAATCCCCCTCCCCAGGCCCCGAACGCTCCAACCGTCGCGTCACACGATCTTCCAAACCTGCCACTCCGCTATCGAAGAAGTCGTCCGCTCCTCCAGTCGAATCCGAACCCTTCGTTTGCCCCATCTGCTTCGATGACACCCAGACCGACACGCTCGCTCTCGCATGTGAACACAGTTTCTGTGCCGGGTGCTGGGGCGCTTACGTCGAGAGCAAGATTCGCTCGGAAGGCGAACACCGCATTACCTGCATGGCCGAAGCCTGCTCCGTCGTCGCTCCCGATACCTTCGTCCGTCGAGCCCTAGAATCATCCGATGCCGTTGCAGACCCCAAAGGCACCTGGTCTCGCTTCCAAGATCTCCTCATCCGCCACTTCGTCTCGTGCAACCCGAACTTGAAGTTCTGCCCCTACCCGTCCTGTACGCACACCGTGTCCTGTCCGTCCGCGGCGACGAAGAGCTCGCTGTTGAGTCTCGTGCCGACGGTGACGTGCGGTGCGGATCCGAGGCATAGGTTCTGCTTTGGGTGTTCGGTGGAGGGTGATCATAGGCCGGTGCTTTGTGCGGTGGCGAAGATGTGGTTGCAGAAGTGCAGGGACGATTCGGAGACGGCGAATTGGATCAAGAGTAATACGAAGGAGTGTAGCAAGTGTCAGAGCACGATCGAGAAGAATGGGGGTTGCAAGTACGTCTACTTTCCTGTCCTCACCGTGTTTATTATGGGTTCGCTGATCTTGGTCCACTTTGTTTGCAGCCACATGACTTGCAAGAAGTGCAAGTATGAGTTCTGCTGGGTGTGCATGGGCCCTTGGTCTGAGCATGGCACTGCTTGGTACTCTTGCAACCGCTACGACGAGAAAGCTGGCGTCGACGCTCGTGACGCTCAGTCTAAGTCTCGCGCTTCTCTCGAACGTTACCTCCACGTACGTCTTCCTCTTTCATCCATATATCTACAAACGCGCATGCTTACGGTTTCGCTTACGATAATGCAGTACTACAACCGTTGGGCCAACCACGAGCAATCCGCCAAGCTCTCCGTTGAGCTCTACGCCAAGACGGAGAAGAAGATGGAGGAGATGCAGATCAGCACGGAATTGACCTGGATCGAGGTTCAGTTCATGAAGAAGGCGGTGGACGAGGTGGAGAAGTGTAGGACTACGTTGAAATGGACGTATGCTATGGCTTATTACCTTGAGAAGGGCAACGAGAAAGAGTTGTTCGAGGACAACCAGAGGTGCGTCTTCAATTTCCTCCACTCCCCTTATTCGACCTGCCTCAATATATGGGTTTACTAATATGGTGTCTGTTGGGATCAATAGGGACTTGGAGAAGGCTGTCGAGGACTTGTCTGAGTTGCTTGAGAACCCCATCGACGCGGAGACGATTCCTACGTTGAGGCAGAAGGTGACAGACAAGACCGTATACGTCTCGAAGAGGAACGAGATCTTGCTCGAGGACACGGCGGCGGGATACAACGAGGACAGGTGGAAGTGGAACTCGCCAATGGATGCTTAAGTGTGCGGTTTCCTGCTGCTCCTGGTCTCCACCGTCCGCATCCAGACAAGTCTGCGATTTGGCCCCCTCTGGACCCTCGCTGTGCCATAGAAGTACTCGGACCTCGTTGTACTCTTCCCCAGCCTCTTTCCACGGACAGTTCACTTCATTCCATCTTCCTGTCATATCCCTCCCCCGCCTCTTCACCGTCTTACTATTTAATAGAATCACCGTAGTCCAGTTCAATGTACACCAGCTCACTAAATCATACACATACCTCTCCACTTCCTCTCCTCTCGCCCTAACGCTATTTGTCCCTCCATCACGAAGTCTTTCCGGATACATACGAGTTATTTACCTCCCCTTGCTGTTCTCGCTCGCTGTTTAAATGATGTTCATTGTTACGATCCTCTACCACCGTTCCTGCCACAATATCACGCCGTACTTCCTACCTGTATCCCTGTCGCCCGTTGTTCTCGATGTCTGTTCAACAATCTGAATGGCACAGGTCGTGTGCTCTGAGTTTAGGGAGAGGTACGTATTGTGTGGCACCGAATGGGGTTTAGCGCCTGGTACATGTACTATCGGCTCGGAACAGATCCCGAGCCCCGCGTTCATCATATAAGTGGGGATTCACTCTCAGGCAGCTCTCTCGCCTCTTACCACTCACCATGCCCATCCTCAAAGGCCTCAAAGGCCTTGCCACCTTCACCGGCGCCAGCGCCGCCCTTTTTGCAGGTACTTGGAAACTCTACACCCACAACACGACCTTCGTCCCCTTCGACAGCACGACCGCCTCCTTCCTCACGCTCTCCAACCCCTTGCGTTCCCGCAACCCGAACAATAACCCACCCGCGCTCCAGGACCACTGTCTGCGAAAGGTCCCGCTTTCGAAGCTGCAGACTACGGATCAGGAGGAGTTGACGAGGAGGTTCTGTGCGGGCGTGTGGAGCGGGTGGGGGTTTGAGTATCAGAGGAAGAAGTTGGAGAAGGAGGGAAGGGCGTTGGAGGGGAGGGCAGAGCATCTTTGGGACAGGGAGGTTCTTGGGAAGAGTGGATATGAGGTCGGGACGAGGATTGCGGATCATTTCGAGGTGGTGGAGAGGACGCCTGGAAGGGTACGTATTTTATATGTTTTCATTTTATTTTATCTGCTGGTTGTTTGTTGCTTGTTCGATATATTTGAGTCACGAGGATGTTGATTTTGGTCTCTTTTGGTTGTTGTGGATTGAATAGGTCGTTGTTCGGTGTGGCGATACGCCCGCGAAGCAGGGTCTTCGTCCGAGCGACGGTCTATTCTCCATGGAGGTGGACGTCGATAAGGACGAGGGGTATGCGACGTTCCATATGAAGAGTTTCTTCTTCAACTCTACGCCTGGAGGAAAGACTGCCGGGATTCTGCCTTGGTACTTCCCGTTCTTGCATCGCGAGTATGCGAAACTTTGGATGGAGACGAGTGTAAGGAAGCTGTTGAAGTGATTTTAGAGAGGGATGATGTGGGGGGTTTGTATTTGTGATCTCAGTGCTCGACCGGAAGAGTGGCGCTTTGTACGTGCTGAATATATTCGTCGATACCCCTCTAGTGGACTTCGAGCTACTATAGGTGAAATCGTCCGTGTAAGTAATACAAGTGCTTGAGGCACTAAATCTCGTTTCAACCTGTCTCAGCCTCGGAAAGTCGGCCTTGGGTCTCTTATCCTGGCTATGCACTTTGATTTTTGACCCAAGCTTCCGGGGCCTATCTGGATGCTATCGAACTCTCTCCATAAAAAGGTAAGTAACAAAGACAAAAGGCCGGCAATATGCGGAGATATAAGGGTGCCCGATTCCCCGAAACTCGAAGCATTCGTGTCGACGATCCACCATCATCATGAGCGATGCAGGGAGCCTCCCTCCACCAACTCTTTTGGTAGGTACTATCACCATGCACGATTATATTCTACTATACACTTACACTCTTCCATCCCATGAAGCCACAATACGCAATTAGCGCAATCACGACCAATGACCTTGTATTCCGGAGCACTGGCATGGGGCTCGAAGACCCTCGGCTACAAGTTCCTGCCACCCTCCAACGGATGACGATCCCTCCGAATTTCATCGATGCCTGTCCGCATCCTGATGTCGCACGTGTAGTCACTCGTCGCGCAGAAGGTTGCTATGAGCCAGGAGGACCTATACCTCGACCCCCATCGACCCTACCTCCCCCAGGCCATTCCACGCTATCATTTTCCCTGGGACGGTCCCTGGGTGCCGGACGATCAGGCATCGTCTTCGAGGTCCTCGATCCTTGCCTGAGAGACTCAGACTCAGACGCACCTTCCGTTCCTTTGCCACCACTGGTCGCCAAGATAGGCCGGCAGGATCGTTGTCAGTCCATCGTTCGTGAGGGATGGTTCTACGAGGAGATGGAGTGTTTGCAAGGAGTGGCGATTCCGAGGTGTTATGGTTGCTTCGAGCTGAAGCTTTCCAAGGGGTGTCGTGTTGGTCCCTGGGAGGACCCTAGATTCGCGACTTTCGAATCCGAGAGGTCTTGGGACGTTCTCCCCGAGTTTGAGAAGTTCATTCCCGAGGTCTGTCATGACGCCGGATGGTTCCCGCATCCTATGTTGCCGAGGCTTGTTATTGAACGCAAATCCCTATACGTACTCTTGATGGAACGCTGTGGGCATGAGCTCGAGGACGGCGTGTCGTATTCAGCAGAAAAGTATGTGTTCTCGCATTTCATTCACTCTGTATTCACTAACCAATGTTTCGTTTTTCGACTGTTACCTCCCAGGGACGATATCTTATCCGTATACGAGGATGTGGCTAACCTCGGCATCTTCTTAACGGACGACGTACGATCTAGCAATATTTTGTCCGCGCCGCAATGCCCCCCAGGGATACCGAGCCTTCCCTCGCCTTTCACCGGTCGCACCCATAACTGGCGCGTCATCGATTTCGGGTTGGCCTTGAAGACGCCATGGACGAAGGAACTCGTATTCAAAGAGAGTCGTTCTTGGGTCAAGATCATGCTTGACGGGCTTCGTCATCTTCCACGTTCCAGGCATACGACAGGTGTCTCGTCCTCTTCTGATTGAGTTAGCTTCTCGTCGAGGATACCGTCTGAGGCGTGTGGGTCCGAATTGGGGTTTGAGTTCAGCATGTTGATTCTGCAGTTTCCGTGATATAGAAATTATGCCTGGTGTTGGACTTCGAGGCGGCGAAGTAGGTATCATCTTCCTATGTCTTGAGGGAGACTCGCTCACAGTCTCTATCTGTGTACTCTCAGAGACGACGTTTTATCCCTATTCGAATACGTATCCAATCTCAGAGTCCTCCTAAAAGATGACATACAGCCAAATAATATACTACGCGCTCCTTCTAGCCCACCTGGGATCCCAGCCTTCCCTCGCCATTCATAGGCTGCATTCATGGTTGGCGTCTCACCGATTTCGGGCTGGCTTTGAAGACTCCGTGGACGAAGGAGCTCATGCTTAACGAGAGCGTTAGGGATGTTGAGTATCCTTAGGAATCTTAACTTGGTATGTATTGACTTCAAGGAAATGAGCTGGCCAATGGGATACTGAAGGTCTGGGATTTTTGAAAGTGACTTGCCAGCATTGTTGAATCAGAGCACAGTGCGCTGTTTGAGTAGAGCCGATGGCTTTGTCCAATGGATATTCTGGGCAGCGGATGCGACTGTGTGTTATAGCTGAGTTTTTTGCATGGTCCTATCCTCTATTTCCCCCCTGGTTGTCAGATAAAATATGCAAGCTTCTGAATGTTGAATAGTGTGTGGCGACAACGCCAATGCCTCGGTACCTCATTCCACCGGCATCTTCCGCTCTCGTTCGTTCATTGATTTCCTGTTCTACGTCCTTCTTTACACTTTTGCCCTACTGGACCGTTCTCATACACCACGCCATCTACATGCCTTGACACATATAGGAGACCATCATCACCTTGAAGTCGTCAAACTTGCGAGGATCTTGGATTCCAATGCCAAACGCGGAATTCTTTTCCTTCTCTGGACTTTGACCTTACTTGCGCGACGCGCCTCAAGCGGTATTCGCTGACGATTCTCCGCGAACTTCGTCAGGCGTGACCCTCCAATCCACAAGAAGCATGAAATGAAACATCTGGGAGTGGTGCACAGCTTCTAGGTACCCAGACTAGCTCGATTTGGACGGAGTTTTTTGCGTTTGCGCCTGGTCAAATAGGTAGGTAAGTCGGGGAATGCTCTCATGCATGCAGTAAGACCACCTCTTTCTTCGTGCTTCCCTCGGATCGTTATGGTGGATAAGCCGTCATAGTGGCTATCGCGGACTCCAGCACCCGATTCCCTCTCATAGCGCGCTATCTTGTTCGTGGCTATCCCGCTTCGATCTTGATACTAGGGTGTCTTCGTGTCTGCTTCTCTAAATGCTGTTAGACGTCCGTTTATGAAAGCACGGCTCTAAGACATAGTACTTAAGCTCTCAGTAGCGCTCTCTCAGGACTTTCCCCAGAGGCTACAGCAATTTCTTCGAAATCCCGACACAACTAGTAAAACCACAACGCATCACTATGCTCGCGCATTTGAGCTTTGACCTTGCTACAAACATCCTTGCATGGAGCGCGTTCGCAGGATTGGTGCGTCCTGACTCGTGAATGTGTTCGTCATCATCTGTTTATTGCCTTACAGGTCATCCATGCTTTCTTCCGCTTTCGCGAGCCCCACATCGTGCCTCTTCTGACGGTCTTGTCAATCGCAGTTCTCAGCTTATTCATCTCTTTTCTCCTGGCGCAACGGTCGATTCTAGAGTCTATTCTTTTGACTGGTGCCACGTCCGCCTCGTTTGCCGCCAGTTTATACGCATCTATGACCGTTTATCGGGTCTTCTTCTCGCCTTTGCAGCACTTTCCTGGACCTACTATGGCGGCTGTCTCTAAGTTTTGGTATCTCTATCACTCGACGAAAGGAAACATGCCTCAGGTCATGCAGTCCCTGAACGAACAATATGGGGATATTGTTCGAATCGGTCCTAATGAGCTGACAATCTTCGCCTTGGACGATATGGAGTCAATTCTGAGCTCGAAAGGCAAAATGATCAAGGGTCCATGGTGCGTCTTCGTCGCTTACCTTTCTCACTGCCATGCTCACCACAAATAACAGGTTCGACAGTGTCTTCGCCAATAAGGGTGGTATCTCAGTTCATGCTCTCAAAGCGGTCGGCGCGCACTCTCAGAGGAGGAAATACTGGGACAAGGCAATGACAAGTGGGTATCTGCTTCTTTCCCGCCACTCCTCTTGCGTTGACCTTCCTGCTTTAATAGGCGCAGCCATGAAGGAGTATCAAGTCTTCATCAAGGATTGCCTCGGTCGCCTTTGTGATCGTCTACGCAACGAATACAGCGAACATGCCGTGCAAGATCTTCGCCGTACAATGAGTGCGTTGCATACTGTCTCTCGTCTTACTCTACGACTGGCTCATTCCATGATACAGACAATCTTGTTTTCGATATCATGGGCGAGGTCAGCTTTGCCCAGTCCTTCGGCATGATTGACGACAGCAAAGATCATACATACTTTTCCTTCATCGGAAAAGCGATGTATGCGCTTGCGTGAGTCCCGGTACCCCTTTCTTCACCGCGGGGGCTGAGATCGTCCATCTTAGCTTCGTTGCCGAGATACCCTGGATCATTCCCATTTTGCACTGGCTACCACTGGGAAAAGAACAAATTGAGATCGAGGCTGTCTCGTATGTGTTCCTTTTTGTTGTTGTCATAATTAATCTTGAACCTGCTCTTTGTCGTAGCATGGCTGCGACTTTGAAACGCTTTGAACGTGGTCAATCCCGACCGGATCTTTTCTCGCACTTCGTACAGGAGGACGGGCAGCTTCACCAGAGCATGACGATGAAGGATCTAGATGCAGAAGTTCGAGCAATGATCATTGCTGGCGAGCACTTCCTTTACATATACCCGTGAAAATGATGGTAATGGTGATTGCTCTCGGAGCCAGGTTCCGACACATCTGGCTCAACATTAACATTTATATTCGAGTTCCTCTCTCAGCATCCTGATTGGGCTCAGGTACGCCGTCATTATCACAGACTCTATCTGAGCACAAGTGCTGATTATATAGTGCTGTATGCTAGCGTCTGCGTGATGAAGTCGATTCCTACTATCGTGGTCACGGTGACTTCGATCTCGAAGATATGCTAGTCCTCCACGCCGTCGTAAACGAGACATTTCGTCTGCGCCCTCCCATCCCTGGTCGTTCTCAGCGTATCGTTCCCGCAGGTGGCGCCACCCTGTGCGGTCAATGTGAGGCGACCGTCTTTCTCCTTTCGATGTCCATATTGATATACTCTATTGAACGTGTTAGATATACCTGCCGGCACTCTCGTTGGCATCCCGCAAGGCCTCATGATGCGCGACAAGCGATACTTCTCACCGTCTCCCGAGTTATGGAGACCTGAACGGTGGCTCAAGCCCGACGAAGAAGAAGCCTTCCACCGAGCTGCCTTCCTCCCGTTCTCTTACGGACCTTTCAACTGCGCGGGCAAGAATCTGGGGTTGTTGATGGTGCGATACTCTTTGGCCCGACTTATGCTGGAGTTCGAGACCACAGCCGCTCCTCAGCATGACCCTGTCGAGTTTGAGAGGTCTATTAAAGAGTATTTTACTGTACAGAAGGGTCCGCTTTGGGGGGTGATGAAGCCGAGGGAGGTTTGAGTTGGACGTTGTAGCTTATTGTTGATCATGGCGGGTTGTTTTAGCCAAGACTGTACGCGAATACGTTCAGTTTGGTATGCAAGGGATCTGGCAGTATATGTACGCTCCAAGGTTATCATACTTTCTAGAGCGGACTTTTGTTACTATGACAGACCAAAAGCGAACGAAAGGATACTCTAAGAAATTGATTCAAAAAATATAGGCCTTGGATCTCTGGTTTCCCAAGAGGATCGAACGGAGAAGGGAGCGGAAAATCCCAGTACATAATGCACGCGAACATGTTTAAGTGCCAAGGTTCGCGGTCGAAGTACTGCGAGTCAAAGGAGTATCCTCTGCCCTGATCGGTTAATGGTAACCAGCATCGTCGAGTCTATTCTGGAGTTTGAGTTTGAGGGATAGAGCTGGCCATCGGCGTTAAGCCCTGGTGGGTCGACCCTCGACATGGAAGTGGTTCGAAACACAGAAACAACAATTGCATTCAAATATCAAGAGCAAAGACGAGGAAGGGATTATTTGGAAAGCAAATTAAGTGCAGAGGGAACAGAAGGGGATTGTGAGAGGAAATCTAGAGGACCACTCAACTACGAGAGCGGAAGGGACAACTGGCTTTTTGAAGGACTGGGCGGAGGAGTGAAGGGGGCATTCCAGTACATGATGCACGCAAACATATTGAAAAGCCAGGACTCATGGTCGAGATACATGCACCTACGCGTCAATGGCGTCTTCTCAGCCCATTCGAAATCGACTACTCGGTAAGCATGCGTTCGGTTCGTGAAGGGAGATTTCAAGCTTGGTAGGCCAGGCGGAGAGACGGGAGCCTGGAGAATATTCTCGCGACACATGTCATCGTAGACAGCAATGCCTAAGGCACTGATGTTATCGTAGACGCCCTTGATGTCTTCCCTAAAATGTCGAACACGGTCAGTACTCAATACACGAAACGGGAGATGAGAAAGAGGCGGACTGGACATGGAGAGGATGGTTGACGCCGGGGCGAAGTTCAGGACCCAGACGTTCGAGGACGGTGACATAAACGGCATTGGTCTCCAAGATAAGCTCCTCCAAGAGCGGATGAGGGGAGATGCCAGATTGGAGGAGAGAGTCGTCCGGGTACTGGACGAAATCCGGGCAGTAATCAGGGTCGGTGTCGGGAGAATAGCAGCGCGGGTCGTTCCATGGATGAACACGTGACCCCCTCTCGAGGTTCAGCTTGAAACAGCCATAATACCTCGGAATCGCCACTCCCTGAATACACTCCATCTCCTCGTAAAACCAAGCCTCTCTCACGAGGGACTGGCAACGCTTTCTACGAGCGATCTTTACCACCAGAGGTGGGATATGTCCAGGAGTAACATCGGGGGAGGATAAACGAGTATCGAGAGCCTCGTAAATGATTCCAGTACGGCCAAAGCCGATCATCTTGCCTAGGCGTAAAGTGAGTGTGTCGTTCCCGGCTGGAGGGAGCTGAGATGGTCGACGTGGTGGTGGACCGCCCGGTTCATAATTTTCTGGATCGTCTTGTTCTAAGAGGTCAGCGATCTCAGGATGGGGAAATATATCGACTAGGTCGATGGGTATTGAGATGCGTTCAAGGGTAGCTGGTACACCAGGGCTAGTGGATACGGCGTTTCCATTATCTCTGCCGTAGAGTAAACCTTCAATGATGATCGCATCGAAAGAGTTCTGCGCCTGGGGAAGCAAAAGGTACAATGATTAGTGAGGTACTGGCGAGGTAGAACAATGAAGGAATTTATATTACAATAGGTTCTTTGATATTGCATTCCATGAGATGAATTTTGATAACCGCACTAGACAGAACAGAACAAGACACTGGCAAGGTATATCGTTGTGTACGAGTTGTGTACGAGTTGTGTACGAGGGACGACAAGAGACGAAACTCAGGAACACGCCGATCGCCGTGATGAGTGCCACAATTCAAGCGGAGCTCGAACGATCACGATTTCTTTTGTCCCCTTCGGCCAGGGCCGGCGTGTCCGAGTCGACATTTACCGCTACCAAAGCTTTCTATTAGGATGCTGTTCTCCCAAGTGACTGGGCAACGACTGAGTTAACTCGGTAACGCTCATTATTGACTTTTCGAGCTCAAGGTATGCTGAGTTGGTCAAAGCAAGCAAAACTCTGATGTTCAAGCCAAGTTCAAGCGCCTTCTCCGTTGGCATGCATTTCCAAATTTTCATTAGATACTCTCAAAATGCCCTACGTGTTTTCTCATGATCTGACAGACCACTCAGTTCTCGTATACCCCTTAGCTGTGTGGTCATTTCCTCGGGTGAATAATACTGCCATGAGAAAGGAAGGTTAAAGGGACGGAAAAGACATTGAAAAGTAATACGCAAAATATGAATGACAGCGAGACAGTATGCTAGGCTCGTGACGAAAACTGTTCAGAAATGATGGGAGCAATACAAGAAATAGAACGCGAGGCAGGAGATGCATGTTCAGGAAGTGCTGCTGTGGTCGGACGCCAGCTGCGTAGTAGCGAGTGGCGTGGGAGGCGGGCTTGGTCGAAAGAGTGGAACTGTATAGAAAACATGTCTGAGCCAGGGTCGGTCATTTTTAAGAATGATGTTTTGAGTGTAAGCCGATTTCCTAGCCAACTCAAAGTCGATGACACGCCAGGCATGGGTATGTTTGGTGTACGGGGAGATCATCGATGGAGTGTCGAGAGGGGCAGCTAAGATATTGTCGGAGCGTATATCAAAATTCAGAGAGACACCCAAACTTGCGAGGTCCTCGATGACGCCCATCATGTCATCTCTGTAGAGAGAAAATTCAACAGTGGAGAAGGTCAGACAAGAGCATAATGGATATATCGACTGCATTCTACTGACTGATCGGCCTGCGAAATCCTGGTACCAAGTGACAGTGGGTCCCCGAGACGTTCCAAGATCAGAACAAAAAGACGGTTACGTGAAAAAATAAGCTTGTGTGCAAAGGGATGTGGGGAAATGCCCGCATCCCTGGTGGCCTTGTAGGGATATTCGTCGAATTCGAGTATGTGGTCGTAGGACGCGTCGTCCTCGGGGTGATCGACTAACGGAGCAACGCGTTGACCTTTCCCTAGTTCCATTTCGAAGCACCCATAGCAACGTGCAATCGCGACACCCTGAAGACACTCCATCTCCTCATAGAACCAAGCTTCGCGGGCGATTGACTGGCACCGATTACGGCGACCGACCTTAACCACCAGCGGAGGAAGACTACCCATAAGTTGTGATTCAGATCTTGAATCAGAGGCCTTGAGTTGGGTGACGTGGGCCTCACAGACCACTCCAGAGCGACCTGCGCCGAGCACGCTTCCAAGACAAAGGGATAATTCGGAGTGTCCCGCTGGGGGAAGTTGAGAAGATGGTCGTGGGGTGGGCCCGTTGGGCTCGAAATCCTCAGGAGGGCGAGTGGAGATAAACGGGACGATATTCGAGTGTGGGAAGGCATGGACCAAGTCGTCAGGTATGACAGCGCGTTTCAAGGAAGCAGGCAGCGGTATGCGCTCTTCGCTGTAGGGTATAGGACGTCGAAATAAGAGGCCATCGATGGAGACCGCATCGAAAGCATTCTGTGGCTAACGCAAGATATCGGATGTCAGTTGCACGCGCATTCGTAGATACGAAGATACTGACGCACTAAAAGCGTGGAGTTGCGGGGAGATTCCATATTGGATGTTCAAGTTGAACGAAGAGGAGAAGAGAACCGCTATCAACAGTCTTTCGCTTGCTTCCAGTTTGAAGCGGAGTTTTGACACGTGGAGCACGTGGCCGCAAAGTGGCCGCCGTGTCAGCCTAACATGGGGTTAATTCAATTTGAGGAGTAAATATTACTTTACCGTGGAGAAGGGGCCATTCTGGGCGATGATGAGACCGAGAAACATTTGAAAGAAGGTTGTGATCATATAAATTTCGTAAACGGTGTCTATGTGTGTAGAAAATTAAACGTGCGGTTATTCACATTCTCTGTTTGACTATTCAGTGGTTACGAGTGGTGACAAGGAGCCAGTCGACAGTCGTTTGCTCTAATGAGTTCAACAAATAATATAATATTCACGATGGAAAAGAAGGGGCCGCTCGTGCTTCCAGATATCCACGAGCTCCGAGAAAGGAAACAACCAACTGGAAAATTTTATCTACACACGATGAGCTGAAGCTAGCCTCGGAGTGCAATACGGATGAGTGGTCTTCAACGAGTTGAAGGCGTAGGACGCCTAATCCGAGGGCGAGGAAGGAGGCGAAGGCCGTAAAACATATTATCAATCCACGTCCTAGCATCGCTGAATATTGTGCGCGGCGTATAGGGCGTTTTGAGTGCGAGGTCGAAATTGACGATCCGCCATGCATGGCTACGTTGAGTGAACGGCGACACTGGACCAGGAATATTTGGGTTGCTCGCAGGAGCTGCGAGGATATTACACGAGCGGATGTCCAGCGCAAGGCTCACACCAACGTGAGCGATATCCTCGTATACGCTCTTGATGTCGAGCCTATGTATACAACATTCGGAGATTAATTCACTGGTGTCATGGCACAGGAACAGAACGAAGGGCACGAGAACAAAATGGACGTACCGAACAGATTCAGGGTGGTTGACGCCGGGGGACAGTTCGTCACCCATGCGTTCCAAAAGCAGAATGTATACTCGATCATGAGGAGTATGAATGAGCTCTAAGGAAAGAGGATGAGGTGCGATGCCAACGGTGTTCATTTCCGACAGAGAATAGTGTTCGTGCTCGGGTATAAAGTCGAGTGAGTCGAATATTTCATCGCCAGAGTCTTCCCATGGACCAATATGGAGGGCCTTCTGAAGCTTCAACTCGAAGCAACCATAGCACCTAGGAATAGCTACCCCTTGCAAACACTCCATCTCCTCATAGAACCAACCCTCGCGTACGATCGAATAACAACGATGCGACCAGCCAATCTTAGCGACTAAGGGAGGAAGATGTCCTACCGCTTGCGGGGAATCCTCCTCGGAAGCTTCCACGACGGGATCCAGGACTTCGTGTATTACTCCGGAGTTACCTGCCCCGAGTACCTTCCCTAGTGTGAAAGATAATCTGGAATGGCCTGAAGGTGGGAGCTGAGATGGTGGACGCTGGGTGTTCGTCTGATACGCGCTCTGGGGCCGGCGGGGATGCATTTGCGAGATCTTTGGATCAGGGCAGATGCCCACGAAGTCGAGAGGGATTGACATCCGCTCCAGAGTACACGAGATCGGAGATCTGTCATCGTTGTCTGCTCGTCGAAACACAAGATTGTTGATATCGATCGTGCTGAAGGCATTCTGAGACTGTATTTGCAACGGTCAGCGACATAGCAGTGACATCCACATAATTAAAGGCTCACAAGGATTTGTGGTTTGGTTGGAGGAGCCATGTCGTGGTCGTTGTAAAAAAAAAAACAGAAGCGGTGCGTGGTGGCTTTTGTAGCCCCGATTCGGCGCATGCCGTCCGTGAGACCTATTGTTCCCTTGATTGAGGAAAAGGCCAATATCAGCTACACAGAGTTTGAGGGAGTCGTACGGGACAGATGTGCAAGAAGAGTGTGCGTGCTGCAAGGTGAAATACTAGTATGAAAGACAAACCACAAGACCTAAGTTAGATGGCAAGGTCTAGCATCATACATACTTCTGACGGCCCACGTTGGCGTTAACGAACGACGCGCGCAACTAAGAATGCATCAATAGGGTGAACTCGATTAAGGAGCACTTCACCGGCAAAGATGGGATACTAGGAGCAACAAATAACAAGACTTGATTATGAAACAAGAATCGGAACAGAAGATCCACGAACAGTTGGTGATGAGCAAGTATGGAGAAAAAATGGAAAGAAAGAGGTACGGGTCAGCAAATGAAGTCCAAAGTTATCACAACACAGCTGTATAATTCTCGTCGGACATTGTAGTCTCTGTCACGGCTTGGGGCAGGACTGTAGGAGTGGGCCCCCAATAGCTAATGTTCGAATATATCTTATCAAGCCAGCAGCTGTGTTCGGCCTGGAGTGCCAACGGCGTCTTCTGAGCCCGTTCAAAGTCGATCGCACGCCAGGCATGCGTCCCGTTCGTGAAGCGCGATTTCAAGCTGGGGATGCCGAGGGGAAGGGGAGGCGCTGCGAGGATGTTGTCCCAGGTCATATCGCCCGCGAGCTCAATGCCTAAGGCGCTGACGTTGTCGTATACACCGAGAATGTCATCGCTGTCTACAAAAGATACAAGACGCTAGTCGTCAGCAACATAAAACGACTACAATCCAGACCGAATAAACGTACCGCACGTCCGGAGGGTCTGGATGCCAGTGGGTAATTTAGGCCCTAGCCGTTCTAAGACAGTGACGTAGACAGAACTATACTCCTTGACGAGATCCATCAACAGAGTGTGAGGTGTTATACCGGTCTCGCGCAATGCCGATACAGGATATTGACGAAAGTCGGGGACATAATCGAATTTCTTGTCGTCAGTGCGGCACGGCGGGTCGTCCCACGCATGAACACGCCATCCTTGCTGTAATCTCAGCTCATAACAGCCATAGTATCGTGTGATCGCAATACCCTGAAGGCACTCCATCTCCTCATAGAACCAGGCCTCACGAACGACGGGCTGACAACGCAGTTGCCTGGAGACTTCGACAACAAGAGGTAGTAAATAGCCAGTAGGTGATGGCGTAGATGAGTCAGAATCTGCAGAGGCGATCACGGGGTCGACGACCTCAAAGACGACACCAGAGCGACCAGATCCGACGAAGTTGCACAACGAAAAAGACAGTTTCGCGTGCGTAGGAGGAGGCAGACATGACACTCGACGAAGTGGTGAACCATCTTGGGCATCGTCTTCTTCAACGAAAGGCTCCAGGTCATCAGCAAGCGCAGGATGGGGAAATATGTCCACCAACTCCACTGGTATAGACTTTCGCTTGAGAGTAGCGGGAATGTCGACTTGAACGACACTGAAAAAGCAGGTTATCAATCGAGAGAACATCGAAGGAGTTTTGTGCCTGTAAATAAAGGATGAGACCACATACATTACAATGCAGTATCAATCTTACCAGAGGGGTTGTGTCATTGCTGGTGTCCATATTGGCAGAGGCATTGTCGTTGTCGGGAACACGCGATTCTTGACCTCCAATCACTTGTGTGGTTGCCACGTGGATGACGGGCGATTCCGGCGACATGAACCAAGTGAAGGAGAAGATCGGCGTAAAAAAGAGAACGGAAACATATACCTCATAAACACATCAAGAGGAAGGCTGGTGCAGTGCTGCAACGGCAAGAAAAGGTGGCAAGACGAGGTGGAGTATAGCAGGCCAACATAGAACAATATTCCCATTTTTTGCGACTCAGTAGTTCACAGACCACGGCGTCATGACACTCCGCCGACGGAAGCTTGATCCAATATGGTTCACAACAGCGAGACGCTGCGCCAGCTCCGGTGTGATGAGCAGAGATATCGGAGCATGAAGAAAATGGCAGGCTGCCCCATAAGGCACTTGTCTGTCCACATTAATTCACGACAAAGGCGTCGGGGGTTAAGTTCTCGTTCTGAAAGCGGCTGCAAGGTCCTCCACGAGCGCTGCACTTTCAGAATGATGGCGCGGGCAAGGTTAGGGCGCGTTATCTCTGCGTACAAGTGAACACCTTTTTTGGTGGAGCCGTGATATGGTGCCTGGGATTCCGCATGGTTCGCAGCACAGGATCTCAAGGCAAGCGACAGGTGTGGCCCCGGCCTAGCTCGCCACCGTTCCGACTTGCTATTCAATCTCAGTTCTATTTTCTGGTACATTTTGTGGGATTTATCGTGCCATAGACTCGCTCGTACTGTACGATATGGTTCACGAGGGTGAAGTACTCTCCGTCGAGGGTGCCAGTTAGAAAAAAACCAGTTAAAAAAAGTGATGTCCATTTGCCTGCATTTGCCGTGGCACGAACGAGACATTGGTGGCGGTGAAGCCATGACGGCAGTTGTTTGGTCCAGCCGGATCAATTGTTTGCGCCGCAGAAAAAAGTGGACTCTGTCTATGTGATGCCTAGCGTTATCTGGCTGATGTCGTGTGCTCCATCAAGCTCTTAAGTATAGCGCACACGCCGACAAGGCTCACGTCCCCACCTTCCTTTCTCCCCGCCATTGTCACCGGCATAATGAGCGACCCCACCACCATCGAGAAAAAGCCGTCCTCCGACTTCGAGAAGACGGACGTGACCACTAGCCACGATGTCGAGGGCGCCGACAGCGAAGTTTTGGGCCCCAATGAGCTGCATCGTGGACTGAAGAACCGACATGCTCAGATGATTTCGTACGTTATGCCTTTTTTTCGGGAGTTTCACTGATGCTAATGCTGGCTTCTTGGATGAAGAATTGGTGGTGTCATCGGCACCGGTGCGTTCTCATTCCCCTTACCGTATAGAGGCTCTTCCTTCGAGTAATGACCTCACCTCCGCGCTTGATCAGGTCTGTTCTTGGGTACGGCAGCGTCGTTAGCGGATGGAGGGCCCTTGGGCTTGTTGCTGGGTTATGCCATCGTGTCGACCGCCTGTATCGCGATGATGTTGTCTCTCGGAGAGTTGATCACTTTGCTCCCGGTCGCTGGTGGTCAGGTAACGCTCTCTGGACGATTTGTTGACCCAGCATTGGCATTCGCCATGGGGTGAGTCTTTTCTTGCATCTCTCCGAATTTTGCACTCATAGACTGGGCGAAGATGGAATTATTGGTATTCATGGGTTGTTACTCTGCCTGCTGAGCTGTCGGCTGCCGCGGTTCTTGTCAATTGTGAGAGCCATCTTCCTCTCATTGGAAAACGTTCCTTGGCTGAGTTTATTGACATCACCAGATTGGAATAGCTCAATAAATGTAAGCTCCGACTCCGACTCTTTTCACTCCATCCGGAATGCTTACTGAGCGCTGTAATACAGAATGCGCTATGGATCACCATATTCGGTATCGTTGTTGTTGCCATCAACTTCTTGGGGACGCGGGCCTTTGGAGAGGCCGAGTTTTGGTTTGCATCGGTCAAAGTCATCACCATCGTAGGTTAGTTTCAGTCTCTGTGGCGTCCCCTCAACCCCACACCACTTTGTACCTGACATCGTTTCTCAGGGCTTATCATCTGCGGTCTTGTCATCGATTTGGGCGGTGCACCGGACCATGACCGTCTCGGTTTCCGCTACTGGGTGCGTTTTCCGTTGTGCGTCTGATGTCGAATCTATTCTTACTATGTGTGGCGTGTAGCATAACCCAGGACCCCTTGTGCAATACGATGGTAATTTTTTTTTCTCTTCGAATTACGGCCGGCTCTCAACATATGTTCCTTTCAGATATCGGTGGCTCTCTGGGTCGCTTCCTCGGCATGTGGTCTGTCCTCATCGGCGCTGGTTATGCCTACCTCGGTACGGAAATTCTGGGTATGACCGCCGCTGAAATCCAGAACCCGACAAAGAACATCCCCAAGGCCATTCGCGGTATCTGGATCCGAATCCTCATTTTCTACATGTGAGTTTCGAGTCGACTGCACTGAAATGCTTGCACGGAGCTGAGCTGATACATACTTGCATTATTCAGCCTCGGCGTCTTCGTAAGTCCGACGGAATGAACGGTGTGCGGTAGTGAGTGGCACGACTGACAATGACTCGCGCATTAGATCTTGGGCATGATCGTCCCTTCCGACAACAACCTGTTGACCACGAGCACCGGCACGGCTGCGTCCTCCCCCTGGGTCATCGCCATCCAGCTTTCAGGAATCAAAGTGCTCCCCCATATCGCAAATGCTTGTTTCTTGAGTACGTATATGTTCTAACCTTTCTGCCTGCTTTCACGCTCCTTGTCACTAATAGATATGCGTGTGCCACAGCTGCCGCCTGGTCCGCCGGTTCATCCGATCTCTACACCTCCAGTCGTGCGATGTACGGTCTCGCCACGATCGGCCAGGCCCCCAAGATCTTCGCGCGGACTAACAAGTACGGAACGCCCATCTACGCCATCGGACTCTCCGTTGCTCTTGGCTTCCTTGCCTACATGGGCGGTGCGTTCATCCCCCTCTTCAATCTATCTGGTCATATTTTGCCGATAATCTAACGTGGCGGCCACAGTCACCGGGAACTCGTCGACCGTGTTCGGGTATTTCTCGAATATGAGCACCGTGTCTGGCATGTTCAACTGGTTCGGGATCTGCCTCACTTCTATCCGTTTCCGTCAAGGATTGAAGGTGCGTCCCTTTCGATGCTCGCAAACCACTTACAGCTGCTGATCACATGCGTTTGTTGTTGCTGATGCTTCCGTAGGCTCAGGGAATATCGCACAAGAACTTGCCGTGGTACAGCCCATTGCAGCCGTACGCCGCGTGGTGGGGCTTAGGGTGAGTCTTCTCTCCTCCTGATGATCGACGTATCTTGGGGCAGTGGATTGACGATACGGGTTTCGATTTGATAGGTGGACGTTCCTGATCATCGTCTTCGCCGACTGGAGTGTATTCCTGAAAGGCAACTGGGACACGGCGTCGTTCATCACGAACTACCTGCCCATACCCATATTCATCATCCTGTACTTTGGGTATAAGTTCTGGTATAAGACTAAGATCGTTTCGCGTACGTCTATTTCTTATTTCCGTGCCTGCCTATCCTTATGCTCTATGCTGATTGCTGATTGCTGATCGTGTTTTCTTTGTTGATCATGATAATATAGTGGAAGAGATGGACTTCGTGACAGGAATCACTTCTTGGAAAAACATGGATTAAGCGTAGATGTCTTGATGTCGTGATGTTCTGACGTAGTCTGTGCTTATGGTTTGATTTAATCTGTTGTTGTTGTTGCTGTTGTTCGAGCTACCTGCTTTGTATGCGTCGAGTACTCAATCCTAATTATGAATCGTCCACCGCTGTGGAGCGTTCACGATCAAAACATAACGTGTACGGTGAACCTTTGCTG
Organism: Stereum hirsutum FP-91666 SS1; assembly: GCF_000264905.1. NCBI lineage: Eukaryota > Fungi > Basidiomycota > Agaricomycetes > Russulales > Stereaceae > Stereum > Stereum hirsutum. The sequence continues at coordinate 429,056 of NW_006763148.1, forward strand.
GAGCTCGATGTGGACTGTGTTATAGCCAGCTATAATTCCAAGGCATTGAAAAAGGTGAAGTGTGAGGTGTGCGGTGTGGTGTGAGCTAAAGATATGTAGCTGGTCGCAGCGTCGAGGAACACTAGAACCAGAGCAGAGCCCGGGAGAGACGCTCGGCGAAACTAAACAAGCAAAGAGTGTCTCTGTTGACGTACAGACAGAAGCCTAGCTATGAGAGAGATGAGGGGTGGGAGAGAGCCCTGAGAGACACGAGCGAGCCTGAGCGAGTATATAAGTACATGCAAGCTGATCTCTGTCCCAGCGGAACGGAAGTAAGAAACGTCGGGAGTCCGAAACCGGTAACTCCCGGGTCTGTGGCGTCGTAGTAGCCTCGTACGCATGTACGAGGTTACACTGGCAGGACGTTCGTCTGTAAAGACGAAATGCTCGGCCATCGACATTCAACATTGACACTCTAACGGTTTCATTGTCCATGTTTATTTCACTGACGTGGAAGCGAATTGGGATAGGGAAGCGAACTGCTCCAAGTACTGTGGCTTGCCGCTTGGGGGGTTGCTCCATCATGTCCGGGTCGCACAGCATAACGAAACACTTCACAGCACCAACCATCGATGAGCGTGTCAATACCATTGAACGCGGAATGAGTTGAGAATTATTGAAGAACGGTATGAGGTTGCGTGAGCATGAGAGGTGTGAAGGTCTGATCGCCCGCATTCTGTCAGACCGGTCAGACGCGCAAGATGGCCCAGACGCGTCAGACGGCTCCGGGTTTTGCTGATGTGGAGGGTCAGAGGATGTCATTAACGAGGGCTTTGATCGGGGTTACAGGAGGAGGAGGAGGTGGTGGTGGTGGTGGTGGTGGTGATACGAATGTAAGGGGAGAGGTATGGTCAGAAGTGGTAGAAGTTCGAGAGGGAAAGGGACAACGGAGAAGTCTGCTGGTGGGTGGCAATGAGTGTATGTGGCACTGAAGCGAGATGAGGGGCCTTCCGTAGCGATGAATAGGCTCATTAGTCCACATCCACAGAGGTCTTTGCCATCAACAACAAATGAATCTTTTATAGGACCAAAAGAAAGGATTTACATGTTGGCTATTAGGGGAAATGAGAAGCTGGGGCAGCAACCGAGTGGCGACAATTGCAGGAAACGAGGAAGGAACAGACCAACAGGAGATTTTTGAACAGAACGATAGGCATCCTAGACAAAGAAAAAGAAGAAAAAGAAAGATAGAGGTCGGTCAAACCAATGTCCTACACTCTTACTACAACCCATCCACCCAATGTTCAAACTTATCCAGCATGTCATCATCATGCTCGCACAGGATCGGTCCTAGTGGAGTCGCACCATCCGGCCAATCAATATTCCTATTGAAGGTGGCTGGGTACTTCACTTCTCCGTGCCTCCCAGACCAGTCGAAATCCACCACCATCGCCCCATCGTGGGTCATCACAACGTTCGCATCTCGAAGGTCACCGTGCGCAATGCCAGCACCATGTAACACCTCCACGGCCTCCCTCACATCTGCTTTCACCCGCTCCTTGTCTAAAGTTGATGGGGGCTCTGGAATGTAATCCATCACGACAACCCACCAACTTCCGAGATCCAGAGCCTTGTCGCAAAACCACAACCTGGGTGCCAAAGGCCTCGGCAGATCTTGCAGAAGCGTATGGGCCTCTTTTGAATACGTACGGGCGAACTTGACAACTACCAGGAAGTAGTTGGTCCCGTCCTCGGTGCACGTCGCCTTGAACACTGCCTTCTCGAAATGGCGTGGGTCGAGACGTTCTTTGTACTGCAGCTTGAACGTCGTGCCGTCCTTCGTGAACTCTAGGAAAGCAGGTCCAACAAAAGGCGGAGTGTCGTATTGGATGGGAAGGGTTCGTTGCATCACTGATGGCAAAGGGATGGCACTGTTCCTTCCTGACATCGAACGGGTGGAGACACGGGGCGAGCTCGTGCGGGTCGATCCGCGCGACGGTGTAGGTGATTGCCGCGTCAATGGAAGCGGAAGTTGCTTGTAGAAGTCTTCAAGGGAGTCCAACGCAATGCCCAGGGCGCGGAAGATACTGGCAATACGGATGATGGCATGATCGATATTGGCATTTACGTCGCTGGGGCCGAGGTAGATCAAGTCGGTAAGGTGCTGGGCCATGAATCGATCTGCGAAAACAGCTCCTTGGATGGCGAAGTATGGTCCGATGAAGGCGATGAGAAACGCGGGGCAGCAGGATGCGGCGCGAATAGACCCATACTATCAAGGAGAGCGAAGAGCCATAAATACTTTGGGGCCACAAAAGAAGATAGGAACTTACTTTGTCCGCTGAGCACAAAGCCGTATGCACACATCCAGCTTGCGCCAGAGGGTCGCATCCACCATCCCCTATCTCGAGCTTCCATTCTCCGACCAGCGTGTAGGCTACAACCGGTGCTTCGGGTAGAGAGTGTTGCACACAGGGCACTCGAGTATGGCAGTCTGGCTTGACAAACGAGTCTCCTACCTGAATCCTGGTTTCTGCGAGACATACTCCATGATTCCCTAACATCGGTGCCAGCGCATCTGCCATCTTGTCCTGACGCTTCGCTTCGTCCATGTAGAACTCAGACGCCACGGATATGAGGTTGGCTGCATACTTGAGCTCTTCTGCGGTCAACGGTGGGTTTGGGGAAGAGGCGGCGTCGGCGAACTCAGAGAAGACAGGATGGTAGATGGCGATAGGAGTAGGAGAGAGAGAGTCCGGCCTTCCGTTGAACAGAGCATCAAGTCGCCCAGGTGTCTGTCGCTTCCGCATCTGAGACGTCTTTACACCAGTTGAGGGAACTGGATGATTCTTCGCCTGTTTTACCACAGTGTCTCGGTCTATACATCCATACGATCAGAACAGAGAGAAACGGCAAGGAGACACATTACACACCATCCTTTGCTCGGTTCTCTGATATAGCAGGGAGCGGTGTGCGTACGATGGGAGCGTCGTCGAAGGCTGGGAGCGAGTGTCATTTATGCCATCCCTGTCGAAGAGGAGGATATATACCGTAAACGACGAAGACACGATGACCCAGAATGGAAGTTGCGATAGTGACCTTACCCGCTTCACTGGACTTGGCAGTGTAAACATATGCCCTGGAATCTCTGAACAAGCGACTTGGAGCCTCGAAAAAATTATCGTCTACGAATCTATCGATCTCTTCTAGTGACTCGAGCGCAGGGGCCCTTTCGCGCGCCTGTAAGAGACATGAGTAAATGCATGGGAGCTGAAAACCATTTGCGACAGACCCTGTAAAGCTCCCATCTTCCCGGCTGCTTTGGCTCGTGAGCTTCGGTGCAAATCTGAAAAAACTTTCCGAGCGTGTCTGTTGGAGAACATTTGACGATTCTCCGGAGGAGAAATTTTGTGCATTCGAGATCGTCTTCGAAAATAAAAAGGGTGTATGTCTCCTCTGTCATGATGAAATGTAGCGGGGTATGAGGTAGACTGGTGACCGTCTCTGTACACGGTGGACGGTGACTAGTCTGGTCAAACTCGGAGTCGTTTGGCGGGGCCGGCCGGTTGGCTCCAGACGGTGGGTAACAAAAGCCGCATTCTCTGACTTTGAGGGATACGTGCGTTGTTTGTGTGCAACTCAAGATGCCGAACAACCCTGCGAACACTCGTCATGTAATAACTTAGTGATCCCAGACCCCTCTGACGACTGGTAGGCAGTTCGGCTCGGCTGAGCGTTGAGACACCCAGAACAATTCTGCACACAGCAAGTATATAATTTCACCCATCGAACCAGTCAACTAACGAGAATAGTAGTAATAGTACAAAAAGCTGGCACCTCCGTCCCCATAACCTCTGTCAGTCAAAACGTTCGAACCGAACTTAAGACTAGACGAAGTAAAACGTGAAGAATGCGGGAAGAGATGATAGCAAGAAATGAGTCGGAAGGAGAGTACGATATTAGAAAACACATATCAGAAAAGAAGATCGTCCAAGACAGCAGTAACGGCGTATCGAAGTGTGGGTGTGACGATGAAGGAGCCTGAGGCTTTAGGGCTTAATATCCGCGGGAACGTCCTTCGCATCCGCTTCAAACAAGACCTCATAAGCCGGGGGAGCTACCTTCTCATCGCCTGCAGGAGCCGCGGCGACGGGAATGGTAGCAGCCTCGACCTCGGTCTCACCCTCAGTCTTCTTAGCCTTGACCAAAACCCACTCCTCCGCGTAGGTCCACATCTCCTTTCCACCGCTGCTCCACCTGAACACGCATGCAACACCGACGACGACAGGGACAAGGATAACAGCCCAGAACCTCGGGGGCGTCAAAGCCAAGACCTCGAGCATGATCTTCATGCACTTGTCCTGCTCGACTTCAGGAGCCGTGAGGAGGTATTTGAAGCCGAAAGTGGCGTTCTCCGAAGAGAGAAGGAGAGCGGGGAGATGGACGAGGATGTAGGTAAGAAGGGCGAGAGTAGCGATCGGTGCGGTGAGAGGGGAGAAAGCGGGGGCGGTAGAGGAAGCAGGAAGGATGACACCGGGGACCTTGAGCAGCTTGCGACCACGGCCGCAGCGCTTCATTCCGTTCTTCCTACAAGAGCCCTTGCGACCAAAGAGCTTGAACCTACGGCAGCCCTCGACGGGCGCCTCGGAAGCGGGAGCATCAGTGGTGGCCTCAGTGACTTCGACTTGGGGTTGCTCAGAGCGACGGTGGTGCTTGACAGGAGGCATCTCCCACTGAAGTTCCTCAGAGGACTCCTGGAGACGGACAGCTGCGGCGGACTTAAAGGCCTCAGCACGGTAGACAAGGGCGATGAGCATACCTGTAGAACCATGAGCAAACATAGCATGCTAATTATGACCAGAGGATAGACCTACCAATAAAGGCGGTGATGATGCTGTTGGAGAAGCCGGTCATCCTCTGAGCGTCCTCGTCGTCCATCGCCATATCGAGTTCAGCGGAATCCTCGGACTTCGACTCCTTGTTTCCGCCCTCGGTCTGGAAGGCGACGAAGAGGAGACCGGCCACGAGGACGAGGACGAGAGTAATGTAGGAGAGAAGACCGATGACCATACCACGGACGGAGGTCCATCCCTTACGGTTGGCAGGGGGAGCAGTAGCGACCATACGGAAGACAAACCCGGTAACGGCCAAGTTCCAGGCGATGTTGTTACCGGTGTACGTGGTGGCTCCAGCCGCAGCGGCGCAGAACAAAGAAGAGAGCCACCTGCGACGCCTGTGGGTGCGGACAGGAGTGACAACGGGCATGGCGCGCTCTGAAAAGGAGGGAAGTTCATGGTCAGCATGCGCTTTCCATCAGTCTGCGGAATGGTCGATCAAGGGAGGGAGACCCGATCGCAGTTGCGCCAAGTGCGTATCCTCTCAGGCGTCCTGGATACCCTTGGCCCCACCGTGATAAAAAGGAAGATACTTACTAGTTCCCGGAATGCGACGAACGACAGCATCGCAGAGCATGTAGCTGATGGGCTGTGAGGAGGGTCATACGCAACCATTCCATCAGTTTCATGAATTCCAAGGACCGATGAGTAGCACATACCGAAGCAAAACCAGCCCAAGAAACAAAGAACGTCAAGGCAGAAATGAACCCATTCACGACTGTGTCCGACCCAGTGAAGGCGCCGTAGAAGAAGGCACCCTCGAGGCCGAATATGGCAAGGAAGATGACCGCAAGCATGATCTTGCGCTTTCTGGTCAACTTCCCATTCTTATCGTCCATAGGCTTGAGCCCAAGAGGAGACGCATCGTAGTGCTCGAGAGCTTTCCAAAGCTACATGAAACAAAAGGGTTGCAAAATAAAACAAAAGTCGTTCGACTCGTTAGAGGCCAGGGTATCAAAATATGGGCGGTGAACTTACACGGAACGAGGCCGTCGAGGCAACGTAGATTGCGACGGGCGAAAGGAAAGCACTGGCGTAAAGATTGTTAATATCCACCTCGACCTCGGGCGTCGAGGCTTGCGCAAGAGCGCGACGGGCGAAATGGGTGATCATGGTGGTGGTAGCTGATCAAGTTGGGATGGCGGTCAGCAACGCCATTCCAAGTACGACGTAACCCTCTCCGGTGGCTGTGCGCCGAACACACGTATCTCGGCGCCGCAGTTGTGGCGTAGCGCCACATTTTCTAACTTATCGATTCACGATTGCGACCATTGGCTGCAGCATCACGGCGCCCTCACGCATTAGATATTTTACGTTTGATTTATCCTTTTAGAAACAGGCCGTCTATGGATGAATGGAAGGAAGGCGATGGGTCGGGAGGGGAGACTCCCGCATAAACGCCACACAAACTCAGCCCACAGACATGAGCATCTTCACAATCGGGATGAGAATATAGTCAAGTTCTATTCTAATGGAACGTATTGAACAACAAAGCTTCGAACATTGAGCTACAACTGCGTACGTATATCACTACAAGGACACCAAGACTTCATCGACACAACAACCACGCATTATGAAAAAGCAAGCGGGTGAGCCCCTCCTCACAATCTACGAACGTCCATCCACCTAATCGATATCCATCTCAGATGGCCCCTCATCAGCAGCCTCTCCCTCAGTCTTAGGCGGGGTCTCCGTCTCAGCCTTCGGAGGCGGGTTTGGCGTCTGCTGCCCACTCTTGGGGGTGTCGGTTCCCTCAACCTTGGGAGGCTTGGGCTTGGGCTTCGTCATGATCGGCGTCGCAAAGAAGATGATCTCCTCCCTCTTCTTCGCCATCTCCGCCGTCGTCAACACCGGGTCCACATTCTTAGGCTTCTCCACCTGCCTTGCGTTCTGGTCCTCGAGCCACTGCTGCACGGTCGCACACTTCTCGACGATCGACTGCTTGTCCTTGGGGTCGATATGGCTGTACCGCTCCTCCGAGGACGTCGCCTGGGACATGTAGGTGTTGATCGTGTCGCGGAGCTCGGCCATCGCGCGGGCACGGTCCTCAGCTTCGCGCCAGCGAGCGGTGATGGGGTCTCCGAGCTTGTGGAGCGCGTCAAGACGGGAGACGTAGGCGGATTTGGTGGCGTCTTCGCCTTCTTCGGTGTACAGCCAGTCCTCCTCCTTGGAGAGCTCGACGAGGAGCTTCTCCTTCTCGGCGGGCTGGGCGTAAGGGGCGTATCGGTCGTCGAGCTTGCCACGCATGTCGTAGATGTACTCCTCGAGAGCGTTTTTACGGTCCTACAATCGCAAATGTAAAATCAGTTGAAGCGCCCAGAACGAACATGGGGTCTGAAAAAAGAACACACCTCAGTGTCCTGGACAAGCTTGTCGGCAGCGTGCATCTTCGCTTCAACCTCCTTGTACTCCTCGAGGATAGTGCTGTCGAGCTTGTTATACGCAGCAATGAATGGCACATCCTTCTTGATAACCCTCTTCTTCGTCTTCTTCTTCGTCTCGCCCTCCGCAGGCGCAGGGGCACCCTCGGCACCATCCACCTGCATCGGCTCATCAGCCTTCACCTCAACCTCCTGCACGTCCAACTCCTCGGTATACACCTGCTCGAACGACACGATTCCATGGTTCGACAACCTCGTCTTGACCTTGACCGTCAAGAACTCCTCACCGGCAGGAGGCGGGCCGACTTGCTTGGCGGTGAAGCGAGCGAGCCAAGGGTTGATGGACCCAGGGAGCGACTCGGGCTCAGCGTAAACCGCCTCGAGGTCGAAGGGCGCCGTGCGGTTGAACGATAGGATTTTCGTGGAGGGCACGTGGTTGCCCTTGGGGAACACGACCAGCTCGGTATCGTCGTCCGTATCGCCCTCGGTCCTCTCCCAGCGGATCTTGATAGGGTAGTGTGCGATGTCCTGGATGGCGAAGTCACGAACACGGAAGACGGGGGAGAGCATGGCGCAGGAGAAGGTCGCACCGCGGGCGATGGCTTCGTCCTGGTTAAGAGTCGTAGAGAGGGTCTTGCCCTCGAAGACGGACTGGATGCGAGCACGGACGGCAGGGATACGGGTGGAGCCACCGATGAGCTCGATGGCGTCGAGCTGCTCGAGGGTGAGACCGGAGTCGGCGAGTGCGGCCTTGAGAGGGGCAGGGATACGGTCGAGGAGGTGGTTGATCAGCTCTTCGTATTTCTCGCGAGTCAGCTTCGAGGAGGCGTCGATATCGTTCATGATGGATTCAACGGAGATGGGAGCTTCGGCGTTGGCGGAGAGGACTTTCTTCAGTTTCTCAGCGGAGGCGTAGAGACGGAAGACGGCCTTGGGGTTGTTAAGAACGTCGATCTTGTATTTTTCCTTGAACTCCTCGGCGAAGTACTCGACGAGGCGGAGATCGATGTCGCGGCCACCGAAGTGGGGTTCATAAGCGTTAGCCTTGACGACGAGTTGGCCCTTGGAGAACGCGACGATGGAGCAAGAGGTGGAAGAGTGGCCAACGTCGACGAAGGCGACATGGCGGGGGTTTTCAGCTTCAGGGAGATCGGATTTGGTGATACCGTATCCGAGAGCGGTGGCGGTGGTGTCGTTGATGAGGCGGAGGGGGTTTAGGCCGGCGATGGCAGCGGCATCAAGAAGTGCTCGTCGTTGAATGTCAGTGTACCAGCCGGGAACGGAGATGACACAGTCGGATACACTGTTCTTGAGCTCGTTCGCGGTGATGTCACGAAGTTTAGCGAGGTAGGAGGCGACGAGTTGCGTGGCGGAGAATTTTTGGCGCTCGCCGAGGTAGTTGACCTATTGACACACAGTGTTGTATTTAATACTGTGCACGAGACCGACCGTAGAAAGAGGGAATAGGCATACCTCAACACCGACGCTTCCACCGACATCAACCAGAGAGGCGTTGATGAACTTCTTCTCGTACTCCTGGACCTCAACGTCGTTCAATGTCCGCCCGAGGAGTCGTTTGAGAGAACCGATGGTGTTCTTAAAATTTGAGGTCTCTTGGGTTTTCGCAGACTCGCCGAGGGCACGTTGCTTGGGACCGAAAGCGACGAGAGACCTAAATGGATGGTGAATCAATAACATCAGTACCGCTGATCGGGCGCCACACAGCAAACTTCATCGCAGGACGAGCACTTTGCACTTTACTCTACGGTTGTGACAAACTACTTTTATTAAGATACTGAACATGAGATATCCTCATGCAATAGCGTATGGAGCATACACGAGCATATGAGCAATAGCTTTGCGCCACCCTCCGGAGATAGAGGCCACATTCATCTTCATCTGCTCGTCCTGCGAAGAAGATACACGAAGAGAACAGGGGACGTACGGTGTTTGGCGATTAGACACTTCATTAGTGATGATATCAATACCTTTTCTCCTAGCAACACCAATCTAAGAAACATAAACAAAAAATGTACAGAAAGTCGAATGTAAGTACCATCCAAACCGACGAAGAACTCTCGCCACGCACCTTGCTGTGAAGAGTACCAAAATCGATACCAACGACAGCCATGATGATCAAAAACTGGCGATTTGAAAAAGTCTAGAGTAAGGGTACGTCGAAGACGAAGGGAAAGGGCAGTAGGGCAAGGGGGGTCGTGGTGGGCTTGCGTAGGACAGGCGCGACTTTATTTTTTGGCGTCAGCCACGCGCTGTGGCTGAAATCGATCCGCGCTGTTTCGACGACTTTCGACAATGTTCGGCCCCCTTCGTCATGGTTCAGCCCCTCCGCCCCGGTCGCCGTCGCTTTCCAAGGATTATTTTCTAGGGATCTTGTGTCGTACGGACAAAGTATACCTAGAATATCTGGATGTCTCTACTAGTATTCTTGACGTCTGGACCACTCTTGGCGACGATCTGCCAGAGGTCTTGGTTGTCTATAGGGGGTATCGTCTCTAGCACTCTGGAATGGCTGGCTTCAGACGCTCTGTAAAGCATTATTTGCCATACTTCGAGTTATTATTTCGGAAGAACCGTGGAAAGGACGCACTCGATGGTAATATGCAAGCTGTAGCGACGGGGTCGATGCAGCGTGATCCAATCGTTCTTGCTATTATAAGATCCGTCTGCCAGCATGGCACCCACAGACAATCGCACGCACGTATGCTATATATTATCATCGAGGCAGACTAACCGACACAGATGTATGGCAGTTCATCTAGACCCGCTGCTCTCGAAGTAAACATCGCGCAGACCACTAGCATGTCCTCACACAAGGGAGGAAGCCACGCTCGACATACTCGTCTGTCTCCAGGAATACTAGGGCCTCCCTCCCATACGGACTCGCGACATAACAACGGAAAAGACCCAGCGTATGTGCACTGTGTTCGGCAAGACGTCAAACTCTTACTCGCTCGTACACACCGAAGGCACTCGGAGCCAGCCTACGCAAGGCAGCCTCTTGACTTTGTCATGATATATAAATCCACCTGCTCGCCATCTACCACCATGTCAGACACTTCTCCCATACTAAGTGGATTGGCTCACAGAGTAGCCCACGGCTGAGATGGAGACCCGCACGTTGTAGACTCTTTCATTCGCTGTGGACAGACGATATCTGAGGCAAAGATAGATCAAGGGCGGTATGTTCTTCCATCAGTATCGTTCTCAAGAACGCTCACCCATTCACGCGCAGTTTTCTCGAGAATGCGCGCAAATTGTTACAGGTTGTGATTTAACCTCCTACGAGGGATCTGGGTCTGGAGTACCACTGAAAGGCCGTTACCATCGTCATTATTTATGCAGATAGCGACGTTCCTTGTCATAATGACATGAGATACTTTTCTTTGGCTGTACGACCGTCGTTTCTCCACCTCTCTCGATATTACATCAAGTATTATTCCCTTCCTGCCCCCTTAGACTCCGCCATCCAAGGAATCGGACGATACCCAACTTTAACCTTTCTCCAGACATACCTAGAATACTCCAACACCCCATACTTGCGTTCTATCGCCCTGTCGTCCAGGATCCACACCATGCGCTATCATCGTGCTCGCCTCCTACCTTCTCCCCCATTCATCATGCCTGATGGTCGCTTACAGTCACAGCATAACCGCCCCTCCGCTCAGAGGCGGCGCCTTCGAGAATCGTGTTACGGGGCCTACGCTCCCTTCGTTTTTGAAGATGTAGGCGTGAGTTTTTCTCCCTCTTGGCGTTGGCGTGCGGTGCTTGTGATATTGAAGGTAGGGAGGAAACGTGGGAGTTTGAGGATAATGTTGAAGCGATTGTGCTGGTAGCAGAAACAATCCGTGTGGCCGAGATACAGTATCAGACGGTAGTGTCGGGAGAGAGAAGTCTCGCTCACAGATGGAATTCTCTCTGTACAACATACACACTTACATGTGAACAGATTTTCTGGTGAATGATCGAATTCTTCGATATTCTGGAAACATGCCAATCGTGTTTTCATCCGGTCTGTAGACGACCAACTGTGTTGTGAGAAATGATAGCTGAAGTAAGTTGGAGGAGCATAATGTACAGGGTTACAGGACAAATCTTCCCTCCTATCAGCTACAAACCAATCATGAGGTGGATTGACGATGAGTCCTAACGATGAACGTTCATCAGAGGGCCACACGCCACATTGACTTTTCGCCGTCTCGCAGGGATCTTTCTCACGTGGCTTCCGAAGTTCAACGGGAGCAAATGGGCGCTTGTTTCCGAAGAGTCAACCACGACGTGGTTGCGTCTTTGTTCTCGTCTCTTGTAATACTTCTACGTTCTCTGACTGTAACTAGTGTATCATCTTATGTACCATCTTTGTAAGCACTTGTCGGTCATAATACACGTCTCACTAACCCCACTCCTTGTTTTCGAAGTGTCTGCATCTGCCACCAACATCTAATAGCAGGGCCACCCCATCTATCCTCTTGTTTTCAATAATAATCTCTCTGCCCGGATACCTACCCTGCCATGACCTCTTCCCCTGAATTTACTCTCTCTCGCAAGGTGGGACGAGACCACGGTCTTCGTTCCATCCCAATCGTACGCCCCGACCCGACTCAAGGGGAGCTCCCTAGCAGACCGTTGCAAACGGCCAGGCGACCTCTTCGACCTCTCGCTCGAACGGCAGGAGAAAACCATCTCGAGTCGAGTCAAGAACAGCGTCGCGTAATTGGGTGGCTTCATCCTTGTGACGAGAGCTCGCCTCTCGCGTCAATCGAGCTCGAAAGAAGCAAGTCCACGTACAAGATTGGGCGACGCGAATCTACGAATGATATCGTGTTCCCTGGCACCCATGTCAGTACGTATCGTCTCCCAGACACAATAACTCCCGTCCCACTTCGAGCTATACTGATCAGTCGTGTTCTTTTGAGTAGGCAGTCAACACTGCGTTATCTTGATAGACGAGTCCGCCGACCAGGCTGAGAGCGTGATCATCAAAGATTTATCCAAATGTGGTACCTTCGTGAGCTCTTCCGCGTCCTCGGTGCACATCATATGCTCATAGTTGATTTGTCTGCGTAGATTGATGGTGTACCTGTCGGCCGTAACCAGTCTTGCTTGCTCCGACACGGTTCTACTATATCCCTTGGCCAGTCATGCCCCCATAAGGATTTGAGCAAAGACTATCGTGAGCGAATTCTTTGAAATGTAGCATTTCGTCTTACCTTGCTCACATGATCTTATGTGTCCTTCCTATGTGCCCCTCTTTCCCAGGCTTCCGATTTCGCCATGTAGCTGCTACCACTCGTCGCAAGGGCATCCACCAACACTATGACCTAACAACCGAATTAGGTCACGGAGCTTCTGGGAAAGTCGTTCGAGCAATGTGCCGCAGGACGAGCAAGTGGTATGCCGTGAAGATCGTCAGTCAACCACACCACCCGTTCCGACATCCCAACAAATTCGCGACGTTCACGCGGGAGGTCGAAATATTGCGACAGTTGAAGCATCGCAATGTCTGTAGGCTGAAGAGCGCCTTTGTTGAGGAAGGTGATCCCGCGATATGTGTGTGTTTATGCTCTATTTGCATGATGTCATTGGCTAACTTATGGTTTTATCCATTAGATCTAGTCCTCGAGCTCGTAAACGGAGGCAACCTTCTCGATTTGATAAGAATGCACGAAGGGCTTGGTCAGTGCAACCGTCCACTTCCCCTGTATTCCGCCGACTGACTCGATCACGATGCTAGACGAGCCATTGTCACAGCACATCGTTCATCAGGTCTGTTTAGCGCTCTCCGTAAGTTGACGCTTTTGGCCTACGACTACATCACTGATTGCAGACTTCCTTTCCAGTACGTCCACACCAAAGGGATAGCGCACCGTGATCTGAAGCCAGAGGTGACTTGTCGTCGTACTCTCACACTTCTTCCTGGGTTGATGCTGCTCTGGCTCCACAGAACGTTCTTCTCACGAAGGATACGCCTCCCATAGTCAAGGTCGCTGACTTTGGTTTGGCCAAATCTAAGGACAGCAAGTCCTTACTGAAGGTCCGCTACATCCTTCCCTCTTTATTCAAGCCCTGATATCTTGCGGAAGACAATGTGTGGGACCTACAGCTATCAAGCCCCCGAAATTGGTCTGCCTAGCAAAGATGGGTACCAACCATCTGTCGATAGCTGGAGCCTCGGGGTGATGGTCTTCTTCATGTGAGTGGCTCCATTTTCACTTGCTCAATTCTTGATACTAAGTGTCCTGTTTTGTCCTACTCTAGGTTAACCGACAAGCTCCTCTTTACGGACAACAATGGTCTCGAGGACTATTGGTCGTATAGCGAGCGGATCATTGACTGGGGTCCATTGGAGGAGACGAACGTCAGCCCCACAGGTATGATTTCCATATTGTGGCTCCCAAAGTTCGTCTGGACGTTTCCTGTCTCCTGACCTTTGCACTTCCAGGTCAAAGCTTCGTCAAAGACCTTCTCCAGTATTGGTCAGAAGACCGACTCAGCTCCTCTGAAGCCCTCGTCCATCCTTGGATCGCACATCTCCAACCCAAGGCTGCCGTCGATTGCGAAACAAACACCAGCGTTTCGTCGTCCCAGAACTCACAGACCTCGGCGGATAGCAAGAACAATGCTCGCCGTCGCCGTGGCAGCAATGCATCGACGGTGGTAGATACTACGCAGTCGGATGGATCGTCGAGCCAGAGCCAGAAGAACGATGGTCTGCCGCTTGAGAGGAAGGACGAGGAAGTCAGTTTGCTGACCGCAAAGGCGACTGGTTCGGGGACGGTGGTGCCTTCAGGGAGGAGTGATAATGCTTCAAGCCGGAGGGATGATGATGGAAGTGCGGAAGTGAACAGGCTGAAGCGGAAGTTGTCGATCGGAACGGGTGTATCGATTGGCAATGTGTGGAAGATGAAGAGGAAGTCGCCGGACGAAGGCAATGGAGGGTATAAGCCCTCTGCTCGAGGTAGTGTGGCGGGTGGGAGTTTGACGAAGAAAGAGCTGGCTGGCGATGATGGTGGCTCTGATGGGAGTGCGGCGAAGGGGAGGCTCTCTGGTCAGGACAAAGTGGCTGGTGGATGCTCGGTGAAGTGGAAGTCATCAAGTCGGGACGGGGCCGCGGGCGGCAGTCCGGTGAAGAGGAAGTCGACCAATGTGGACGGCATGGCGAACGAGGGTCCGGCGAAGAAGAAGAAGTGAGCCGGCGGGAGGTGGTGGTGTTGGTCCCCCGTATTCATTTCTATTTGTGTGTCACGAACGCTCTGTGTTGCTTCGCCTCTTCCTCTCCCCGTCTCTATATTTGTCGCCATGCTTTCATCGTCATCGATCTGTGTGCCATTGCCTATGGCACCTCTGTCTTATCTACGCGTAGACCTACTTAGTATCGTATTGCTTTGGACTTGCTTAGTACCCTGGAGATTCCGAATTCAAGGGACTCAAATCCAGCTCTCGCTTTTGTGAAATAGGGTTGACGAGGAGTACCAATGCCCATGGCTCTACAGTGTCGAACATTACAGTCCGAAGGTGAAAAGTCGAAGAAAATGGGGGCTGGTACGAAGCGGAGCTCAATTAACACCTGCGGAGATTCAAATTAATTGGTGGAGACCGCCGCGGTGGACCTTTGCACTCACCAACTAGTCAAGCTCCCTGTAGAACTCGTACTCCGAACCAGTGACACCATTTCTTAGCTGTTACACAAGCAGTATTTGAGGTCAGGCTTCTTCGAGAACTTCACAGCCACCGCTGCATCGGTGAGCATTTCAACTTGCTCGCGATCGTTATCATTTTGCTTCTGCTGCTTGCGTATGCTGCTCGCGATTTAAACCTTTACATTGATCCAATTTCAATGATTTCTAGGAGATTTCACTGTGATTATGAACTGGTTGTACAACATCAGACATCATGACTTTGTTTGACGATCTGAATCCAGACTGTACTCGCCACATTATCGCTTTTCTTGATAAAGCGTCGCTTCACGCAGTAGCCCAGGTCTCGAAGACTGCATCCACCGTCTCTTTACCCTTCCTCGTGAAAATCGTCGTCCTCTACCTTGAGTATCTTGACGATGAACGGATAACCAACAATTTTTGCAACGCCGTGGAGAAGCATGGGCTATACCCACACATTCGGAGTCTTAGGCTCAAAATCAGTGGAAACGACGCGCAGCCTCCTAACTCTCTCCGCCGACTACTCCCTCATCTCATCAACTTGGTCTACGTTGGTATGGAGCTCGAGCCCAGCATTCCACTTCGTCTAGACCTTGTCTACCCCGAATACGGGCGGCAGTTTGCCTCTGCAGAGTACGGCGAGCTCTTCCATTCACTCCTTTTGCACAGCACGCCCCCGCAGGTTACACTCCACGACATCCTGTTATCGAAACCCCGTGCTTCCGAGATCGACAGCAATGCAGGACTTGGAACCCGCTATCTTTCCCTTCGATCACCTCACATCTCCAACTGCGACGAACATGCAGAAGGTGTTGAACGATTACTTCTTGCCGCAGGGCCCACCCTCGAAGCTCTCCAGTTCACAGGCGTATGCCTTCCAGGCCTTCGAGCTACCCGATCTGAAGATTCACTCGAGTATGCTGAGGTCAAAACTTTGCACATCGACGCGTTGCCCATCACCTTGGCCGCCCTTGCAGACGCATTCCCAAAATTATCTTTCCTGACGATATACTCCGACTTTACAGCTCCTGATCGCTTCAACCCCGATATGTGGCTAGGCGACGGGAACTCATCCCCAGCTGAGTTCAATAAACTTGTTTCTTTCACCGGTTCGAAGACGCTTGCGAAGGGTTTCCTCCTCCAGAGTCATATCGTCGGCCTACGTCGTCTTTGTCTACCGGCACAATACAGTGACGAAACATTTGAGGACCTCCGTGATCTCTGCGCTTTCCTTGAAACTATTTGTCTCAATCCAGTGACAAGCCTCACCCTCACCATCAAGTTTGATCGCCGTGAACATATATCGGCTCTACATCTTGCCGTCGAACGTATAGCGAACGCCTTACCCAACTTAAACTTCCTCCACATCAGGCTTTATCGTTTTGAATTAAGTTCTGTTGAGGCCCTCCAGCAGGTTTGGATCTAAACTACTTATAATTTGTTGTGTGCTGATATAGACACATTCTGCGTATAGCTCATTGGACCAATCCTCGAGAGGCTATCAGCGTTGAAGACTCTTCGATATCTATCGATCCTCGTCATCAGTAATCAGTTATACCGCCCTCCAAACGCTGCAGTGACACTCGGGACCGTCGCCAGGAGATACTTATCGACCATACCATCGTTGCAGTATATTGACATCGATGTCATTTGCTCCTCCCTTATCCTTCTGCACGACGAACGATCCCCCGGATCCTCGACGTTTTGGAGGAAGACTCAGGTCGACTCTCAGGTGGGGGCCGAGCAGATGGATCAAAGTGAAGCGTTAGAGTTGAGATCAAGGATGGATTATGATGGAATGGAAGTGGATCCGTTGGTCGTCTCGAGAGTGGACTAGAGGGCTAAAATGTCCATCTCGGATTATTCAGGCGGTTCGTACCCTGTCTCGCTTCAGATCTTTACCCCTTCGCTCATGTTGGTATGTGTGTTATAATTTCATCTAGCGGATCGTTTGTACTTGAGCCTCAGCGTATTATCTGCCACCAAAGGTTTCCAGTGCTCTGGAGAGCTTTTGGGGTGAATGTAATGTTCCCAATTATTGTCTCCGCGTACTGCACTGTGACTTTTACTCTCACTGGAGACAAAGTTCCGTAAGAGCGTTGACCTTATCGTGAATATTTACTCTCAAAAAGGCCTGCATGGACTCGACGAGTATATTTTGAACATATTGATAAATATCAGAATATTTGGAATTTATCGGGAATATATCGCTATATAGAGATATATTCAGCGTAAATTCGTTTTCGCGCATTCGGATATTTTTCAGGATAAGTTCCCAATGGATTCAAAATAGAATCAGCGCTCCCACGGAACTTTGCCTCCAGTGTCTGCTGAACTGCAGCTGATTGCCTTGATGCATCACGATTCGGAGGCGTTAGAGCGAGAGATGATGGAGATATAGTTCCATGCTCAGGTTTCTGCACGAGTGCTGGCGTACTTTCGCTCAATCATTGTGCTTTTCATTCAAAAATATCCTGTTCACTGTGGACCGTTATATCAGTGAACGGTTCGCTTCACGCCAAATATAACGGACGGTCAGAGCCTACTCTGGATCACATCCCATGCTTCGCTCTCGGTCGCCACAATCACATGCTATGTCCGACTTGATCTAGTCCTACTCTGACGCGGTCCTGGCGAGGCAAAACATGTCGATGTCTCCGTACGGAGAAGGAGTAATTCCTCGACCTCTCAAGCGCATTCCCATATGCTGATATATCGGGACCTGTCACGATGTAGAGGCAAACAAAGTCAGCTTGTAAGCTATAATGGCCGCAAATGCCCTTGTGCTCACATTGATGTCTTTTGTGGTGATGAGGGCTATCAAGGAGCCAGTCTCAACAGCCTGTACACGTTGATGTTCAGCGGACTTTATGATAGAAAGCCCGAGACAATACGAACCTTGGAGTACACGGCGTCCATGATAGCGCTTGCATAACCTTTGCCTTGATGTTTTATGCTGGTCGCAATTACGGAGCACATCCATCGCTGAGTTTGCTCCTATAAAGGTATAAGATGAATAGCGAATTTGGGTCGGAAGGGCATCTTCGTGTACCTGTGGTGTCATGACAGTCGGTAGAAATTTTTTCAGACTGTCAGGGTACTGTCGCTATTTCAGCAATCTCATAACTCCAGCCGAATTCATGACAAAACATACGGTGCTGGTCCACCACTGCCTTAGTTCAGGAGATAACTTGGCGAGGAGTTGGTCGTATCCTAGTGCTCTTTGTTCTGGACTACCCCGCATGGAAATGTGATTGGGGACAATGGAGTTGAAATGATGAGAACCCACGTTCCAAAAATTCTTTTATTTGGCCCGAACCAGAGAGCAACTGATAAGATGTTTTCCTCATCCGAGACAACCCACGGCTCTCCATCCACGATGCACGCCTTTATCATCGCTTGAAATAGCTCTGGAGCAAGCTGCCAGTTTTGACCGAGCTGGGCCAATACGGCAGGGTCTAGTTACTAGTGATCAGCAGTCTAGAAGCTTGACTGTGTAAGAGAGCATTCTCCGTACCGTGATCAAAAGCATCAACAAAAACTCGCACCATGCTGGATACTTCATCCGCTAAGACATCATTCAGTCAAGATTGTTCGCATGATTTGAGACGTATCTTACTAGTCGGCTTGGGCAAATTTCGGGCTGTTTTCATTGTGGACTGAACAGAGGGTGAGGAGGGTGGTAGTGGATGCCGTCACGGTAGAGTTGGATCAGAAGAGCGCCTTTCTCGAAGGCCCCGCAATGATGGGCACGGATGCTACCGCATGTGAATTGAGAGAAAAGTTCTACAAGAATAAGTTGATACGTAGCGCGTCTAACTGATGCAGATCTAAAAGCTCCCGTCTAGCCGGTGAGCGCCTGCACCAGCACTCGGAAGCAACTTGCAAGGGTGAGGAAAATGTCCACGGAAAATGTCTTCTCTGTGTCTATTCCTACGTAGGTCACATCTCAGTTTGTTGATCTGTTTGATTTGTACTTACAAAGGTTGAGTCAAGTGTACGCCTTAGAGCAGCCATCACCTCAGCTCATTATTCCGAGGGTTTCGACGGGAATTGGCTGGTCTAGAGAAATAGCGACAGAGTTATCTCACGGTTGTCTGGAATTTTCCCCAAGCCCTACGATCACGGGGGCCTTTGGCGGGAGCTCCTGAGCGGCCCTGGACTCGAAGGATGGGGACGGAAAGATGAGATGAGAAGCAAGTCTAGACCCTTGCCCTACATGCTCAAAGAAGAGTGTATAGATGAAGATTACTGTGTTTGTGTTGTATATCCGTTATGCCGTCACAGGAGGAAGCCGCTACAGATATTTGAGAATTCACAGTGTCTCCAATAAGGGTACATAAGGGCAATGATGACTGTCATAACTTGGCCCGCATGAAGAAAGGTCGATTCAACACTTATAAAAAGGAAAGGCTATGTAGCACAAAAAAATCGAGGCATTACCAATGTAAGACGCATAGGTATTACATGGGACAAGAAACGGAGTGGTACCGTCCTCAGTGAGCTGTTACGGCGGAGCGGCAACTAGTGTCAGTGATGATTATTCGAACTTCCTAACATCGAACGCCGTGGAGTGACTGCCTCAGTAGACGATCCCTTAGGTATTCTGAGTGTTCCGAGTCTCTTTCCAGTGAGAGTAATTGTTCGCACTCTGCGGTATTTGTGCACTCTGCGTGGTCTCGAGCTCTCCAAGAGGGATTCCATTCACGGTGTGTTCGTCTAACTGTGCTGGTCCGTAGAAGGCGGAGCGGATTCCCAAGGTAATACGGCTGACGAGAACCATTGTGATACTATGAGAAGAAGGAATCGTTGTAATTAGCAATGTACAAAACACATGAAATGTAATTACTAAAAAGTACCTCGCAGACGGTCTATTGTCAGTAATTCAAAGTGTGAGTGCTGTGACCAAGTCATTGGTACTGTCTGAATCGTACTCACATTGCTAGAATTGGCCCGTCCACTGTGCTGAACATCAAGACCAACCAGGTCAAGTTTGTTATGAATATTCCCCTGACATATTTATCATTCATTAGAGCTTCGTCATCCCATTGTAGAGGGTAAAATGTAATGCATACGCAAAGTATATAGCACCATCTCTTGCAAGACTTTCTACGAGTATAGCACTTTGTGGGCCCTGTCCTCGACCACGACGCATCATAAACAATGTGCGCGAAATGGTGAGAATGAAGATGACGAGATTATACATAAGGTCTATCGATACGTAGATTGTTGCACCAGAAGTGCCGCTGGGTAATGACGTCAAGTTATACTACTTACGGTTCATAATAATCAACTTACATACCTAATGTGTGGAGAAGTGTACAAACAGGCTAAACACATTCTTAGTCTCATAGACGTATAAAATCGTTGAGCACTTACTATGAAACTCTGGAGTGCTTTCCAAAGGAACGGACAATGCTAAAGACCAGAGACAGTCATTTGTTGGGAGGAAGAAGCACTGTAGTTGTTCCGACAACACACGTTTAACCCCACGTAGGACGTCTAACCAGATGCCAACAATCAATTGTGTGGCTTGATATATAAGTAAAGAAGCGAGAATGAGACGGCCTTTGTTCCACAGCGCATATACACTGAGAAGAGATATTTTCCGGATAAGTGACTCAAACTGAGTATGTCAGAAGAACTGTACTTGCCGGATAGCCATCAGAATATTTGGCAAGGTCGTGAGCGTCAACGTCACTGCGATGGGTAGAAAGTACACCCAATGAGAGCACCTAAGCCCAATAAGTACCTGAAACTGAAACTCAGGACTCGGATGAACCCTACCGCTCAGCTGTCATCCAAGGGGAAAATATTCCTAGGTTTGAACTGAGATCCTGCCATACATCCATCAACGGAAACATACTGACCGAAGGCAGCTATGGCCATTGCGACAAGTGCATAGTATCGAACCTGTCATGGAGATTTTAACCCCGAATAATCGGAAAGCTAGGCCAATGCGTACTCACAAATATGTACAAGAACAGCACTTTTCGAACAAATGGTGTTGATTTAGTAAGTTGATCTCACAGAATATTCGTGACAGAAAACGTTTACAAGGAGTTTTCTTCTTCTTCCAAACAACGGCAACCTAGAACACCGGCAGATTCAATGATCCGCGAAAGTGTGACATGAGTTAAACGTACGTCTTGATCAATGGTACAGAGGTGGTCATAAACAAGGATACTGAGTGCGGTCACAAGGAAGTACTAGGACACGATGAATACGATGAATATGTGGCTCTCACGTGTCGAAGAGTACGTGAGTAACTTTGTCTGACTTTGGAGAGTATACTGTGATAGGCGATTCAAAAAAATCTACAGTGAGTAGACACAGTGGGACTCACGTCTTCTGTCGTATGAGAGCGACCTCACTCGACGTGAGACTTCCAGATACGGAAGTCATGTATGACCCAGATGTCCTTGCAATATGAAGCCTGGTCTGGTTCAAAGTAGTAGCTACCTGTGCATGGGGGAAAGCGGCAGATTCATATATTGTGTGTACATCCGTTCTCACGGAGAGGCGCCAGCAGTTGGGAACAGACAGGTTTCATGTTCAGCGGGAAGGATTCATATCCACACTTAACTCCAGTAATGGGCCTCCATTCTTCGGCTCGTTTCCCGGCCGCCTTCTGGGTTGTAGGTATCATGTAGAAATCACCTTCAGTGATCCTAGACGGTATGATGAGAAATTCTCATTCGAGCCCCGACTCAAGGTCTTCTATCGATTCTGGACTTGCTGGTAAGGAGAGTTTTCGGTGAGATACCTCATTGTTTCACACAGTGTCAGAAATAATGCTGCAGGTTCTTTTGAGACTATTATAAACCGTGACAGAGAGCAATGCGTACGATAACGGGTGATATCAGTCAGTTCATGGGAAGATAGGAACGCGTCCCGTCCGATGTTTAATGATCATCGGACGGGCCGCTACCTTTGTTCTTCTCCTGGACTTCAAGTTGCCTTTCGAGTCTAGCAAAAAATGTCCAACCGAGATGCGCCCAGTACGCTGCATTCTAGCTGCTTAGCAGCGGCCCACTCCCGTCCCAGTCGTTCCCCCGACGCGCAACTGCAGGAGCGAGAATCCACATGATCGTGTATCTCCATTGAGAGTGTCTCAAGTTTAGTACAGCGGGAATGCTTATGGAGCTCGAAGTCGTTGTAGTGCCACCCTGCAATGCTTCGACCCGTCATCATGATTCTGATTCCCGCTGTGGGGCCCTACAACTGTACATATGATCTCGGCCATCTCTGTTGGCCTTCATCACATCCAGATACGTCCAGTATCTGAACTGATATTCCTCATAGGACCTGTTCAGAATGACTAGTGACATAATGGCTCAGTAAAGGTTTTATCTAGAGCTGAGTTCATAGCTTCTAACGCTGAGATTGTTCCACCTCATCCGTTTGGACCGCGCATGATGTTGGCCCCACCACCCACCATTCGGCCAGGCTGACCCATATCTCTATGTCTAAACAGTCTGATTTGAGAAGCATCAGAATGAAGTGGACCCATATGAACAAGGATTCGAACCGAGCCCAGCCCGTTCCTGCTCCCCACGGAAAAATATTTCGTGTAACCATAGTGAAGTCACTGGATGCGACAATGCACGAAAGTTATCGTAGAATATCGTAAGTGCTGCTAAGCACCCCATGTATGCCGAAAAGGCTATGCCACGCCGACTTAGATTCGAGCGAAGAACGTACATACTGGAATCACGATGCTGATCTGGCAACCAGAATGAAATATTACTCACATTCGGTGAAAATCCGTGAAGGCGACGCTCAACACGAAGAGAAGAGCCAACTTGAAACTCGGGAAACCTCGAGACAAGACACAGGAATCCGCGGAGAGCACGATATCTATTGGTCAAAGAAGCAGCCCGAAGTGGGGGTACTTAACCTCCCGCAGTGAGTGGACGTTCAACTTGCACGTGATCATTTGGAGGATACAGCCCTCGTCGTCGACGTGTTGCATGCATCCTTGGAGGTGGAACGGCAAGGAGAGAATACGCTGAAGCTGGAGGCCGCAGTAAATATCTCATTGGCCATATCATAGAAATGTCATTCCAGCATGCGATTAGGAATGAAAGTGAGTCGAAAGCGAGCAAATTCCGAGAGCATGCGTCTGTGTCGTTGGCAAAGTCAAGCACTAAAAAGACAAGCAGACCAAAGATATAGCCTCTTCCTCTTTTTGTAGTCTATCTGGAGCGCATGGAGTTGTAAAAGAATGGGGGACATGAGGACATCGAAATACCGCCTACCCCCATATGCCCTAGTTATTGCCCCGCGAGCTTCGAGCTACCGAAGGTTGCAGAGTATCTCACGCGATCGCCAGAAAGGGATGACATTGGAACAACTGGGAGAGGATAAAGGGAAAAAGGCTAAGGATAAGCAAGCTACAGAGGTGTCAGTAACATGCAGTTATGGAGTCAACGTGAATCAAACGTTGATTCATCGATCGAGAAGCCAAACTGCAGAATCATCCCAGAGAATAACCTTGGGATGCTGGACCTGAGCTCGAGGCTTGAGGACCGAAGAGGAGTACGAGAGTTCGGTGCAGTTCCAGTACTTTAGCTGCCAGGACGCGCCGAGAATAAAAGCATAAGAGTACCAAGGGATACACGGAGTTTCAAGCACATTGAACAAGTGTAGCTGACTTGAGGTGTGCGTCGTCGTCGTCGGTCAAGGCCGGTTTTGTAGGTTTTTATCGCTCATTTGGGATGCCAGGCCACGTGGAAAATGTGTGGCGCTGAAGCGCTGAAGATCACAGTGAGAGCCACCGTGGCGCCGCTTTCCCAATCGTTCCCCGCAGCGACAGGCAGTGTGTACCGACGAAGCCGCAGGGATGTTTCCACCCTCTTCGCTATTTTCTTCTTTGCCTTTATATAAACTGGAAGTCGACTCTGCTACAACTTTTCTAGAATTTTTGGACATGTTCTGGGTAGAGTACGTGTTTGAGTTTAGTGATCTGGAGGGTTTTACGTCGGATCGGGAGTTTTATTGGCAGCTGGGCGTATGAGTCCCGAGCGAGGAGTGTACTGTACCGAGTTCGCGAAGATATACGCTGAATCGTTATCGAGGGATTTGGTGGTGGAAGAAGCACGGTTGGCTCTTGGAGGAACGTATACACTCCAAGTTTGTTTCCTTATCTGGTTGTGCCCTCGCGGGTACTCAATGCATGTGGGGGAAAATTTGGTGTCATGCACCCTTCCATTGTGACGGACTTCTCTTCAAACGGTACCATGAAATGTAACTAGAGTAACACTAAATGTCATCTACTGGGGAGAATTGACGGCATGGATGCTATCGTCGAATCCATCGTGCACCTGGTGTTCCAAAGCCCACTCGCGAATCCCTTCAAAATTCTTACACTCGTGGGGAGCGTCGAAAATAGGCCTCGACTGCTGTACCCTCTCATCCCAGTAATATACTATCGGCGTGATATCTGGAGAGCACATCAACGATTCGCGAATAGAGTTGATGCAGTGCGCGACGTGGTTGACAGGCACTCTGGGAAGCGGCTCCTGAGAGTCCGGGTCGGTCGAGATGCGCGTGTCCGGTACGCTTCCACTCGCATTCATGTTCGGATAGTAATCAGGATGGAGAGCTTTGCGAATGATATTCTGTCATATTAATAAAGGCATTCCGAAGAAAACGGATCAGGTATGCCAGATGTAAACAGAAGATTCGCCGTACCAGGCAATGCAACTGGTGCCAGATATCAAGCTCGATAATGTAGTTTTCTTCATCCCCCGGAATCGGCACAGACATACTCGTCATCAACTCCACCTGTGACCTTGAAACTCTTGAAAGGCCGACTAATGTAAGCGAGTAGTTGGAAGCCCAATGGTAAATCAGCCGTGTATAAGTGGACCAAATGATGACTTCACTACGCGAAAACATACAATCGTATAAATTGAGCCATGCTTGCTCTACATTATCTGATGGAGATTCTATGTAGATGGGTACATCCAGGATATGCGGGAATCGACGAAGAACAGGAGGGGATGAAGCCTCCTGTGCAGGAGCTAGGAAAAAGAGTCCCAGTTATACATCAGTAATCTCGTTGAGTAGAACGAGACCATGGAGAACTAAGGGCCCCCTACTTACAATAAATTTTTACAGCAGACGAGCTAGCTTTCGTCATGTCACATATCGTTGTAAGACCGGCGTGTTCAAGTGCAAAGACAGCTAAGAGAACAATATTGAGTAACAAGGAAAAGCAGGCGACCATCCGCCCGGTGATGTTGTATACAGGATAGCGGAGCTGATAAAGGGGATTCGATAGTGATACTGGCGAGTGGGGATCATCTTGGGAGATGTCCTCTGCACTGCTACCAGTGTCAAGGAGGCGATAGTCTTCGAGGTATGCCTTTGAGCTATTGACCATGATGACCGTGATGGACAGGAGGAGGAAAACAAACGACCTCGCCAAGTTAGCACCCTGTTAATGCAGCGCACTTGAACTCCGCGTTAGACGGCATTGATTTTTCTGGAAGCCACATCCATCCGTGCCCCAATATCAGGCGGAGATGTGGAATATTCCACAAAACTTTCAAGACCATCCGACCTTAGCGCAACACAGGCCTTTTGAGACCAAAATATCCGTTCAAAACAATACGGGTGTGTCTTGTTCTGCATTCGCGTGACTATCTCCCAGAAGCATTCCTGATACATATATCATCTGACTGTCTTATAAGCGTGCGTGACCTGCGCCATGTACTGTAAAAGAGACCCAGACCGAATTCCGACTCACATGCATGATCACATATAGGAACTCAATACTCCTGTAGTTTGATCAGGAAATCGTGAAATGTCGTAGGATCACAAACTAGCTCTATCGAATGCAGACATGTCCGAATATTTCGGGGTGCAGGTCCACGATTTGATGTATTTATGCCATTGTTACTGGCATACAGATAACTAATTTAACATAATTGGGCTCCGACAATATGTTCAGTTTTATGCGGGTCCGTCGTATGCCATTTCCGATGGCATGTCGCAATAAGACGTACTCCAGACTACGACTACCGAACCCCCATACTGTTACGCTATGGGTAGACCAGAGGCTTGAAATTAATCGTCTGACTGATGCTCTGCACGACACTGTCTGCTTGTGGTTACTATACTTCAGAGGCGAGTTTAAGGCCAGGCGCACCAATCAACGTGGCGGAATCCCTCAACATTTACTGTGGGTCCAGCTTGGTCGACATTAAATATAGCGATACGCAATACAGTACTTAGTATAAAGAGGTCGATCACTGGTACAAGTGATATTCCAATCACCTTCATACACATACATCCACCTACACCCTCGCTTATCAATAAACCCATACCTTGAACAATGAAGTCTTCCATGATGCTAGCCTCCGTCTTGCTCGCGATCGTCATGTTCTGTGGCTCTTTTTCGTCAGCCCATGCCGTCCCGGTAGGTGTCGAGTTACATTCTTGAAAATATAGAGAGCATTGATAGAAGCACAAACTGACAAACATGATGATGACCTCTGCTAGAACGATGTCTACGCGAAGCGCTCCGAGGGTGTTGAGGATGGCAACTCGCTGCCTTACTACAAGTGAGAGAAGCTCGAGGGTCTGCTTGAGCGCGCCAAATCCACACGCTCTACAGAAGGTAATATCAGCGCCGTTATGACTTGTATTGAGGACGATAGCTAATTAAGCAACCCACCTCTCAGAAAGACTTCGTAGAAGTGCCTTGTTCAGAGTTCGAACTCATGTAAAGAAATATTGATTGTTGGTTCAGTTGGTGGACGAGTGGCTGTACGATAGTGATATGACTTACGGTGCCCTGCTATTAAATAGTGTCCAAAAAACAAACCTATGCCCATTGGGCTTCGAGTGCTGTTCACCAGAATATTTCACTGAAAAATTGGAAAAAAAAAATCTGCAGTGCTTCAACATCGTACCCCGCTGCGATGTTTGGCACAGGCGCCGACGTTGAATATGAATCCTCAAAATTGACATGATGTGGATCAATCTGCTTACGAGAACCCACTTCTGGACATCTTGTAAATTAGACTATGATAATAGTACCGGGGGGGAAAAGTACTCTAAGGTAGCGCGAGACGAGGGAGGGTCCAAGGTACTATTCTCTGACAGTTTTCCCGTCTCAATGATCTCGACGTATAAATATTTGATGAAAGCTACCCCCAACTCCCGAGCCAGAATAAATCCTGGTGGTTCCTGTTAACGATCTGAATGCCTACTCGACCAGAGATTCGATGCCACACCATGCGTTTCAAGGTGCAATGCTTTCGAACCATGGAATAGTAGCATATCCCTATATGGCCCGTATCTGTGTTGGTATCCCTCACCCACCGAATTGGACACACTTCATTGACGTGCACTGTACGGCGGGATGTAGAGGAGCAACTTGAAGCCGAGGAGTTCTAGCAAGACTATGACTAACACGCTGCATCTGGAAGAGCGACTGGACTTTGCGAGCTACACATCGGGGGAAAAAATCTAATACAAATCTGCGTAATAATCGAGAGGCTGCAGCTGGACGTCCAGAATATTCCACACTTTGTAAAGAGCCGCCGGGAGAGTAAATGACCTTCAATGAACGCTTCGTCCTGTGGCTCTGGTGTAACGAAGGTGGCGGGTCTAGCTTCATCGTCATCTGTTTCCCGAGAAAGGTATCTGGGATAGTGATAGTTTCAAGGACGCGTCATGAAGAACAGTGCCTACCCTGGCATGCTGCATACGCGTTCTCGTCACGGTGTCGCCCCAGTATGTATTTATGAATCAAAACTTTCTCTTCAAGTTAAGAAAAAAAGAGTACGCGACTGCATAACATGTGCCGCAGCGGGCGAGCAAAAATTCGTTTTCGTCTACCTCGCTTCACAGCGGTCAAATAGTCCACCGTAGTATGAAAGACAGGTAAGATGTCCATCCGCCACGGGACCTTTGTGATCAGAAAGAGTTGAAAAGAGGAATAACGGAGTAACGTCTCCGACGCTGCATTATTTTGCCGAGCATCACTTGTTAGGAGCTGTGTAGCTCTCATAGTACGCTCTCCACAGAACGCAACGCTCTCACGCTTCTGAGAGAAAAGCGTTTCATTCATGCACAAGTGAAATCCAGTAAGATGTTTGGTAGATTATAGTCATTGTTGCGCAGCTACAGCGTCAGGTAGCGATGAACATCTCGCCGGATAACGATGGCCGTCGTAAAGCGAATGCACAGCCCTGAGACTTGCGTTCAAAGAAGGATAGACTCACAGAATATTGTCAGAGGAGAGAACATTCCAAATACTCTAGCAGACAGGTACAATGGCAACGCCAATTCGATTACGAGCGGATGTAGGAGGATGCCAGGTGGTCGTCTCAAGGTCAACAAAGCATTCCAGTCAGTCCAGTTGTCAAGAGAGGAAGATGATACAGCAGAGCCAAAAAGATAACGGAGGATATATCGAACGTATTGAGCCAATGGTAGCGAGCTCGAGGTCTTTGCCGTCGTCGAGATTGTTGTTGCCGTTGCAAACAAGTTGCAAAGCTCTCGGAGTCCGTCAGAGTCTGTCTCGGATGGGCCACACAGTGTGGCAAATGGGTTATGCGAGCGCACGAGCGTGGCACCGTCTTCCCCATCGTTCTCCGCAGCGACAGGCAGTGTGGGTGCCGACGTTAGCCGCAGGGAGATATCTACTTCTTCTCTTTTCCTTCTTCACCTGCTAGGAAACTGGAAGGCCATTTCTTTTCAACTTTCTTAGCTTAGAATATCTGGGCAACTTCTCGGCACTGCTTGAGCGGGATGTTTGGCCGCCATCAGCCACGGGCTACCATCATCAAACTCACCGCAATCGGTGGCCTCCTCTCATTCATCACGCTCCTTTACTTCTCAACTAATCCGTCATATCGTTCCCGCCTCGCTTCTTCGTTCTTCTCGGAACGCAAACGTGCGTCATGTCCACCACGCGCTTGGTCGAATGGGACTTGGCAACACAAGCCTCATAATGTCAGTCATCCGTTGACGCAGCAGGAGGACGTCTTTGATTTTAGTGATCTGGAGGGTTGTACGTCGGATCGAGAGTTCTATTGGCATCTGGGTGTAGACCACGATGACCAGTATGAAAGGTTTCCGGATGTCATGGATTATGAGTGGGTGCCGAGCGATGAGTGTACTGGGGTCAGGAAGATGGATGCAGGAATGTTCGTGAGGGACTTGGTGCAGGAAGGAGGTTGGCTTGTTCTTGGAGGTGCGTGTTTCTACCAACATCTTTCTTTCTCGTTATTGCGTAGGCGGGTGCCCAATTCGGGCTGGCCAAATATTGGTGCCACGCAACTTTTGATCACCGTCGTGTTGCGTACAAAGATAAGTTGGAACGAATCGTTAACATGTTCCGTACAGATTCAATCACAGAAAACCACTTCTTCTCTCTATCATGTTCCCTCTTCCCCCACGTCCGCTCCACCCCCAACTACACCGAAAACCCCTACTTCGACCGCGCCTGGCCACAAAACCTCTACCTCAACCCCTCCTCTCCCATAATCCCCTCCCTCTCCCTCCCACCCGGCTTCTCCATCGAATCCACACCACTAGTCACATTCCGCCGCATCGACCTCCTGCTCTCCCAATCCGAGATCGAATCCGTCCACAGATCCATTCATCCCGAGATGTATGAGTCCGAATCCGATCCTTCGGTCCCGGAAGAAGAGAGGTTCAAGCTGTTTAGCGACGAGGCGTTCTGGACGATGTCGCCCGCTGAGTATATGAAGATATTTACGTCGCCTTTGCCAGGTGCACGGTACGGGACGCTCATCGTGAGTACCGCCGGACATTGGACGACGACCTTGTTCGGTGGATTGAGGGACGAGAGTAAAGAGGATAGCGGGTACGGCATCGAGAGTGTTTTGGAGCTGTTTAGGGAGTCGATGAAGGTATGGGCTGGGGAGGTGCAGAGAGCTCTGGTGGAGGATCAAAGGAGACAGATGAGGGAGGCTGTGAAGGGGAGTATAGGTGGATATGGAGGTGGAGGGAGGGAGAAGGTGGTGAATAGGCAGGTCGTGGTTAGGGCGTATCTGCCTGGACACGAGAATTGTAGGAATATCAAAAGTCCGTGGGAGGAGTGGGTGCCGTATACGGTGAATTGGTGCGTGGATTTTATATGTATATCGTGGACTGTGGCGGAATGGTACTGACAATGTGGGTGCAGGTATAACTGGCCATGGATACCCAATATGAACAAAATATTCGAGGTTGGCCGCGTCCTTCCCCTTCTTATTCTTCTAGGATACTGAACCTGGTCTTCATAGTCTATCCTCGACTCCCCATCCTATCCCGACGTCCACTTCCTCCCCATCGACCGACCAGCCCTCCTCCGCCCCGACGCCCACGTCTCAGGAGACTGTCTCCACCTCATGACCGGAACAGGCGTCATCGAAGGCTGGTCACGGTATATCTGGCACTATGTGACCAGAGAGATCCCGGGACGTATCCGATGAGCGACCGTCTTAGATCTATCTCTCGAGACGGCGAGGTTTGTTGACGTTGTACCCCTATGTCTATATGATCGTGGTAGCCGTTGCGGTCGTCGTTGATCCCTTCTATATCTCTAGTGAAGTTATTTTATTTAATGACGTTTTTGGATGGACGGCGACTAGACTTTTGACCTGGAGCGGATGGTTGCGTCTCACTGGACTATTGACGAGTACAATTATAATACAGGCCGACACTCGCTATCTTGCATTCTTTTCTTTTCTGTTCGCGAGAGGCCACCCATCATAATTTTCATCGTTCACTGTCCATGATCATTGCTTTCTCCAATCGCTATCATAGCTTGGCTTTTGCTGCTTAAACCACGGTCTTGATCTGAACATGCTTTCGGCGCGACACTTTCTGGGCTTCCTGATGCGCCACCAGGGCTTCAGACCTTCCAAGACTCGTCTATTTCTAACCCCGGACGATCAACAACACACGCTTGACCTTCCAAGTTTCGTCCTTGGACATCTCGGTACGTCCTCGCCTCTATTCTCTCTCTCTTTATTGTGTAGCGGGTTGAAGGGGCTGGATATGAACGGGGTGGAGATTTAGTGGAGGTGAGAGGATGTTTTCTGATGGGATTTGTGTGACTTTTCGACTTGGATGAGGAGGACCAGGATCAAGGGTACTCATAGGCGAGCTCTTCGGTAAAGATGATGTTGGAGAGGAGTTCTCAAGGCGTCGACGCTTGTGCGCAGAGGGGTCGACTCAGTCTTGCAAGTACATATTGATGTCGTTTTCGCGGTCTCTGAGTATAAAGGGGTGGCGACGCGCTTGAGTGGTATTGAAACGAGTGCGAAACACCGTAAAGTGTATATGCCATAGGTCAAACTAGCGTAGAAGAGCCCAGGTATGTACAAGATGAAGCTTTGAAGAGCAAGCACGATGAGAACACTAGTACTGGGCGAATTTTCACAAGTCACGACAATTTCCGTGGGAAGATTCAGGAAGATTCCCACCCGCCACTCGTCGATCCAATGGCTTCAGTGAATCAGTCCTCTTCAGTCCGCGGCCACATCCTCGCTTGCCCGGTTGAAATCTTGTCTACTCAGCCTTTGGGAGACTAACTGGCGTGGTTATTGCTCTGAACGACTGTCTTCAGATCCAAACACACTCGTTCGTGGGATTGGTTCTACTTAGTCTACAGGAAGACCGCCTTCACGGCTTTCAATCACGTACACTTCTGATGAACACCTCTCCGGAACTGAACCGCGTCTATGAGCGAGCTTGGGGCCGTCAATGGCCTCGCCACGACGATGCAATCCTCAAGACCGACATCGGTCTCCCTCCTGACACCGAATGCACCGATGCGGACGGTGTGGCTATCGACATCCCCGACCTCTGGTACTACACTTGCCTCGATGACATCGAACCCATCTCTATTGCACTTGGTATAACGACAGAAATCATGGATTTTCTGCTTCTTCGCTCTGAATACGGCTTTCTGCGGGAGTTCATCGAGAAGAGTACTGGAAAGACACGCGCCTTCGTGGTCACGGGACAGTCAGGGATCGGTTCGTAGGGCAGTCACCTTCGCTTCAACCGGAATAA
This sequence comes from Stereum hirsutum FP-91666 SS1, assembly GCF_000264905.1. Classification (NCBI taxonomy): domain Eukaryota; kingdom Fungi; phylum Basidiomycota; class Agaricomycetes; order Russulales; family Stereaceae; genus Stereum; species Stereum hirsutum. The sequence goes on from NW_006763148.1 coordinate 461,036, forward strand.
TCATGTCTGCTTTTTGCTCTCTTAGGCAAAACTGTGTTCCTCATATACCTTCTTCTGTATCGCCTTGAGCACAACCTTCCGACTGCGGTCCAATTCGACGGCCATTGTTACTTCGTCTTCGATGGCGAGGGCGCCTCGCGGCATCCTCTCGGCGGTCCAGTCGATCCCCGACTCAGCTCGTGTTGGGCGTTGGCTGACAGCAATGCCTATGTTGTCCAGCCATGTGAAGATTTTGCAAGCCGGGCCAAGGTTGTCATCCAGGCTTCATCACCGAAACCCAAGAGATGGTTGAAGCAAAAGAGGGGTGAGCGTATCTACGCAGAGCTGCCGACGGTGCTAGAGATCGCTGCGATTTTGTAAGTCGACTCAGTGTTTGTTCCTGAGATGTCCCTGCTCAGGAAGCCTTGCACAGGAATGAGATCCACCACGTCTCATCTTCCGCATTTCCGCTCGTGACTAAGTGGGGACCATCCACTAGGACGATCATCGACATCGCGAGTGCCATCGTCCAGGGTCCCGAGGAAGCCCAAGATATGGAAAGGAATCTGCAGGCTGAGGCAGACCAGGCAGCCCACAAAATATGCTCTGATCCGTCGCTCGTTGGTCTGCACTTAGTCGGCGACGGTATACCAGACAGTTTCGGTTCCACCATCGGCTTCGTTCGCCCTCACCGTAGAATCACCCCGAGCGGCAAAATCGCCGCTTCATCTCGAGCAATCTGGTCTATCCCGACGACGTTCCTCGACGAAATATTTACGCAACATTGCACCAACTTCTCCAACGAGAAATCCCGTGAGCTCTTCATCGCCCTCAGTTCCCACTCCCTGACTCGGACCGCCGCCGGCTGGAAGTATGAAAAGGACGTTCATCGTCGCCTCAGCACAGCTGGCGCACCACCTCTCACCATCTTCAACCACGATCGAAATATGCAGATGCGCCCATCAGCCGAGCTCGTTCCTGGCACAGTGGACGGTCTGAAGCACACTGGTGCCTCCAAAGCGTTTTACTGGATGTCGTCTGTGATGATTTGGGAAGGAATCGACGGTATTCTCGGCGATACCGACAATAACCTCTACGCCGTGCAGGCGACAATCGCGTCGGAATACAGCAATCCCGTGAAGGGACTTAAGCAGGCGTGGCTTGCCGTCGACTCGAGCGCTCGAGCGAGCCGTCATTGGCATTTGGTCGTCGTCGGAGCTGACGTAGGAATGGTTGATGGGCTCGTGAAGCAATATTCAGGCCAGTTGGAGGGCTTCAAGCTCGGCTGCGATCAAGGACGTGTGCAGGTGTGGGGTTGTGTCCTGGAAGAACTGTTCCAACCATGAGCGATACGCCACCATGAACCCTCGGCGGCCATAATTGGCCGTCGATTCCGCGATTTTTTGCGTAAGTTCCTTTTCTCCATTCTTCGTCCTTCAGTTTTCTTACTCAACAAAGTTGAAAGCAGCTCCCAGGCTCGCTCACACGATGCGCTAATTGGTGAGTTTCAATCAGGTTCTCGTCTCTTCGCCACAACTCCCGGATATTCACTTCGTGATATTTCTAAGGCCTGATCCGCACTGTATGAGCAATTTTCTGCATATTGTGGTGGGACCAGGTGTTATGGAGGGATGGGCGTAATATATATGGCATTATGTGACGAGGGAGCGCGATTAAGTAGACGATGCTGCCAAAATGATCCGTAAACGAATTGACAAAAATCACTAATCAAACCCTTGGGGTATTTCTAAGGAACAAATAACTTACATTCCACTCTTACAACTGTAACGACTTGGTATGACCTAGGAGGGGAAATTTGAAGCCATGCATAACGCTGGCAGCAGTGGCCCCAGTGTCGGTGATTGAAAAAAGAGCTGGTTCGAGCTCCGACAGAACGCCACACAAAGATGCCACCGCTCTTGTCGAAGAATTTTGCGCCTGACTCGATATCGAGACCTCTCTCTGGATTCAGATTGCACCTCCCCTCGACTCTCAGATGCTCTCAATTCCCTCGATAATGGAAGCAAGCACGGTGACTAAATGTTGGGACGTCTTTCCCCTCATGTTGGGGTGAAGTTGCATCCATTGGAAGGTTCAGAAAACACTCATGTCTCTTGTGCAGTCGATAAAGCTCGTGTTCTCGGACAGCGTGTTTACCGTGGGTGCATACTTATGTACCCCGTACCGCGACGTGGCAGGCGGCATGCTTTGGGCATGCTGGAGGAGGTTCGCTAATCTGAATCGTGTATGATCCTCTCAAAGTGGCTATGTACAACGTGGTCGGCCGGGGCTTCTGCCTGCTTCTGCCTGCTTTTATCAACTTCTCTCGACTGATAGTTGCAGTTACGTTTACTGTTCTGGGCTGCCAGGGACTGCCTGACTTCACACGTTGAAACTCATCCTCACACAGTTCATGATCAGAAGCTTCGTATGTCGTTCTTCGGGTATCAATGCTGCGGTGATTGCCCTCTTATTTCAGTAGTGTTGATATTTACGCAGGCTTTGCGATCACAACGTATAACTCGGACACTCATGCACGACGCGTCTATACTCAACGACCGCTGCTCTCCACTGTTCTACGTCACAGTCCCGGGCCTCGCGATTGAGGGCATGCTGCAGTACGAAAACACGACCTTGAAGCTGATGTCCCTGCACTGACTGGTTACGTTGTGCGCTAACAGGTTCTCGCTCGAAGCCCCTGTCGTTTTCCGGATCTTTCATTGTTCTCGTCATAATTGGGGCTGTGAGAAAAGGAATCCCTGAGGGCTGCCTGGGAATCTATTTTGGCCCTAGTCGATGTGCTTCTTCAGATTATAGCCTATCGGCGTGTGGACCGACGGTCCATTGACGAAGATCGTTCGCTATTTTATACCTCGATCCACGGACCTTGGGACTTGACGAACTCCCTTCGCGACTCCAACCTCCATCTCATTCACCTCTCAACTGAAGTCGTTCAGCCATGGCGTCCAAAGATATGCTTTCGATTTTCGTCCAACAATGCCAGGAGCTCGAGGAGTACAGGTGCGTCGTTTCAAGCTAAATAACGATGCTACGCTGTTACTCAACAGATCTGTGGAATACTCCAGAGCTGGCAAACGAATCGCTGTCGATGGACAACATCTCTCCATCGTAGCTATTGTGGCGGCCGCGCGTCATCTTGCGTCCGTATCGCTCATCGACAGCCCTGACATTGTCAACCGGATGGCACGCTCTCGAGAGGTCATCGCACACTCCGTGGACGGAAAGAAGAGTGTATACGGTGTAAGCACGGGTTTTGGAGGCAGTGGTGAGTGTCAATCCACGCATACTTGGCAGACCCAAATTCTAACCTCACGATTTGGAAGCGGACACTCGTACGAGCAACTACGACGGTCTCGGTCTGGCCTTATTGCAAGGACTTCATTCTGGCGTACAGTCTACTTCGGGATCTACGACGACTCCCCTCCCTCTTCTTGATCCTCTGACTTCGACTTGTATGCCCGAAGCATGGGTCCGCGCCGCCATCTTAGTGCGTATCAATTCGTTGATACGGGGGCATTCCGGTGTACAGTGGGAGACCGTGGAGAAATTGAGGGGGCTGCTAGTCGCGAATATTATTCCATTAGTGCCCACACGCGGTTCAATCTCTGCCTCGGGAGGTGAGCAGGCACCGCATTCGCCATCACCGGCAGAACTAACTCCAGTCGTTCTTCTCTAGACCTTGCGCCCCTATCGTACGTTGCCGGAGCGCTTACCGGTAACCCTTCGCTTTTCGTGTTCGATGGTCCGATGGCCTCAGGCCCCAGGCAGATTGTCTCCGCACCCGAAGCACTCAAGAAACACGGCCTTGGGACGGTCAATCTACTCCCCAAAGAACACCTCGCCATCCTCAACGGCACTGCCTTCTCGGCTTCTCTCGCTGCTCTTTGCCTCCATGACGCCGTACATCTCGCTCTACTTTCTCAGGTCTGCACTGCGATGGGTACTGAAGCAATGCTTGGCGCTCGAGGGAGTTACGACCCATTCATTCACGAGGTCGCGCGCCCTCATCCTGGCCAGGTAGGTCAAGTTCAAGCTCTCACCGCCTCACAGTTTGTTTAGCTAACAATCTATTGAGGTTCAATCTGCACGAACTATCTGGAATCTTCTTGAAGGTAGTCACCTTGCGCAAGCAGACGAAGTAGAGCTCACCATCGACGAGGACGAAGGCGAACTTCGGCAAGATCGCTACCCCTTGAGGACCGCCCCTCAATTCCTCGGACCACAAATTGAAGATATCCTCGCTGCGGTCGAGAGCGTCACTCTAGAGTGTAACTCGAGTACGTCATTCTTATACCAGACTTCTCTATTGCGCACACTCACGATACGCTGTAGCGACGGATAATCCACTCATCGATGCCGACAAGCAGAAGGTTCATCATGGCGGAAACTTCCAGGCTATGGCGGTGACGAACGCCATGGAGAAGACTCGCATGGCTCTGCAGAATATCGGGAAGCTATTGTTCTCTCAGTCCACGGAGATATGCAACCCTGCTATGAATCGCGGTCTACCCCCCTCACTCGCGGCCACGAATCCGTCGCTGGATTATCACGGAAAAGGTCTGGACATCGCAATGGCGTCGTATGTCAGCGAGTTAGGGTATCTCGCTTCGCCAGTCTCCACACATATTCAGTCTGCAGAAATGCACAATCAGGCAGTGAAGTCCGTGCTTCTTGTCGAACCCCTTTCCAAATCGCGAGCTTACCTTTCGTTCTAGCTCCCTGGCTCTGATATCAGCTCGTGCTACCGTCAACACACTCGACGTACTATCGATGCTGATTGCTAGCTACATTTACCTTCTATGCCAAGGTGTGTGTTTCTCAGAAAAAAAGATCGACGATGTTCCGTTGTTGATGTGGGCGCAGCTCTTGATCTACGCGCACTCCAGGCCGAATTCTACGGCGAGATGGCCAGCATCGCACAGCAGGAGCTCGACAAACACTTCTCATCTTACCTAACCGCAGGCGATATCGCCTCCCTACTCGGCGCGATCAAGCCCAGGATCCGCAAGTCTCTGGATGAGACGACCAAGATGGACGCCGATTTGCGAATGGCCAAGGTGGCCAGCTCATGCGTGGATACTATGCTCGCCTTCATCTCCAGTCAACCTTCGCCCACCTCCGATGCTCTTCTCACCATTCCCCGCTTCCGAGATTCATTCGCGGTACGTGGAGCTGAGTGCCTTCAATCCTGGCGCTCGACATTTTTGCAAGGCGGGCGCGGAGTCGCTCCTGCTAGTCAGTACCTGCACAAAACCCGACCCATATACGAATTCGTCCGCATCACGCTCGGGGTGAAGATGCACGGCATCGAGAACTTTGGACAATTCGCTCAGGGGCTGGGTGTACAAGACGCCACTATGGGGCAGAACATAACCCGGATCTACGAGGTACGATAGTAGTGACTCTTTTCGCGATTTGACCAGGCCTGACGATATGTTACAGGCTATCCGGAATGGTACAATGCGTGGGGTTTTGGTCTCCATGTTCTCCTCACACGTATCACCTAGAGCTTTGGCGAAGTTGTAGGATAACCAGAGAAGCATGTCGTTCCAGAGATTTGTACCCATAGAATGATGATGCCTCGTTTCCACCCTGAATCATGCTTTTCTGAAAGGGATAGTTGCTCACGAATTCTGATGCATACGCGGAAGGAGATGAATTCCGAAGGGGATGTTGTGTGAGGTGTGATGCTAGTGTGGCCCAAGGCCGTGCCACTCTGTGTGCCGTATTTCAAGCGGCGATTGTTTGCGTTATGTAAAATGATTCTGAATCCAAAAGTCTCTTCAACCTTCTTCAACCGTAACTCCGTACGACATCAGATCTTCAGTGCTGTGCGTAACATCCTATGGTTTAATCAACTTCTAGTCTCTCTGAACACTTGCAACGTCACAGGGTGAGGCGGAGGTCGACAGACACTAAACAATGCATCAAGCTCTATCGATAACTGAGATCCTCAGCCTGATTTTCTCGGAGCTTCAGTCAAGTGCATATCGTTTGTCAAAAGCAGATAACTGCCGCAACGCTCGTGTTTGCAGGACTTGGTCGGAGATAGCTCTGGGTGAGGTGTGGCGTGTAGTGGACCTAGGCCAAGTCTTCCGTTCGCTCGCACCTATGAGCCTTGAGAACGATAGCATCGTACACCATCGTAAATTACTGGTATGCAACCCTCCTACAATTTTTTTTCTAAGACGAACCTAGATCATTGATCCTCTTTTGTTCAATTGAATATAACATTTCACCAGACCGGTCGAAATCAATGACTGGAGGCGATTTCTCGAGAACACACAACGTGTTCGTCACATCATAGACCCCGCCTTCATAAGCTGCCCCACGATTTCTCAGGCAGCACTACAAGAGATTCTATCGACCCGACCAAACGCACAGATATTCCCAAACCTTCGCTCCATGCGCGGCCTCCCACTCATGTTCAGCTACGAACCCATGTTCATTTCTGATATCGTCGTCGAAATCACACTTGCCTTCGAACGTCATTGGGGATGGCCTTCCGTGGCAGCTCTCCACAGACGTGTCCTTCTGATCATCGAGCGGATGCCTAACATTGAGAGGCTATTTTTCATAGCTGATAGTCCGCTCGGAGATCTGGAAGACGACATTTGCCTCTTGATTTCCAGCCTATCCATGCTCACGGAACTCACAGTCCCCGTGTTCTGCCTTTCTCCAGCCATTATACATGCCACCGCCAGTCTGACACGACTGAAAAAACTCGATGTCTCGCGGAAAAATTTGAATCTCTACAACAATGCCACCACCACCCAGTCGTACAGGCTAGCGGCGGACATAGAAGACCCATATCCATCCCTTCGGTCGTTGGCATTCGCTGCAACCATGAACGGTGTCACCACTCTCATGAAACAAAGAAACTTAACCACGTTCTTGACCACTCTCGAATTCCACATGATAGCCGCTAAATCCAACCCGACTACCTCCCTGCCCAAGCTCTTGAAAGCGATGGGAGCGACATTGCCGTCGCTGGAGAAACTCAACCTTTGGCTCATACCCGTGGGTCACAAGGAGTCGGACGCTGCAGCCAACGAGAGTTTCCGTCCCATTGGCTTCAAGGACTTCTCGTCGGTGTCACGCTTTCCGCGCCTCAGGTCCTTCGCTATACGCGCCATACACCCGCTTGACATCACCGAAGAACAGCTGCGAGGGTTGATAGCCGAATGGCCGACGCTGGAAGAACTCGATCTAAACAAGAAGCCAGTCGTACAATCCAAGTCGTCGCTTCCCCTAAAGTCGTTGCTCCATTTCACACCCTGTCGCAACCTTCGTAGCCTCGGGCTGTACCTCCGCATCGAGCACGACGAGATACCCTCCGTCTCAATTTACCCCAACCACACCACCATCTTCCCTCAGATCGCCATAGACATTGGGAGTTCGCCCTGCACGGTCAATCGCAGTGAACCCTTCTTCTTTAATAATGTCGCCCTCTTCTTCGCCGATATACTGAAAGACCCACTTTCATTGAAATGGGCTTCGGCCCGGCTTCGAAAATGCGCAGATTACGACAGAGACCCTGACAATGGAGGAAGGCTAGTGATGGGTTACCCTTTACACAGCGCTCAGAGCATCCTTGTGAGCTTTAGGATGATCGTGAAGGAGCGGGTAGAGCAGGATATAATAAGAAGAGAGTTGGCGAATATCCAGAGAGATCACGTCTCTGACCTTCGTAGGGCTCAAGAACAGGTCGAGAGTCTCGGACAACAGCTACGAGAGGTTCAAACAAATAATTTACAGTAGTTACTTCCTGTTCGATGTTACAACTCGATATGGAAACTGGCAGGATGATATTCATGCATTACTGGCAGTCTGACATCGATACGCTTACCCAACTTCGTACCGATAGACTGCTTGCTGTAGGTGCAGATCTCTTCTAATAGCTGTCTCCACCTCCCCAGACCTCCAGAGAACGAAAGAACAAAGCGTGATGTACATTGTGAATCACTAAACAGAGCTTTATCTACTATGCGTATGGCTATGAAAGTCCGTCATGAACATGCAAACGTATGTACAAGTCGTGTTCGACGAACAGCCGTTTACGAGTGCCGAATCTCGCCGCAGCACAGCTACAGAAGTATAAACAAGAACGTATATGGAACGGAGCAACAACTCGAGCAGGGATGAGCAAAGTAACTGAGGCGAAGCAATGGCGGGGACGGTATGAAGTGAATGAGAACGGTAACGGTATACTCGCTGTTCCTCTACTGACCGAAAATAGCCATATAACAGCAGGAAGGGCGGTGGGTGTCGGATGAGAGCAGGATGAGAGAATCGAGCGGTAATATGTGGACGACGGAGGAATCCACGACACGCGCTCACTTCTCCATAGACCGATTCGATCCCCGTACGGTATCAGAACCCGACGAAGAGCTCATCTTACCCTCGACTTCGACTACATCAGTATGCTTCTCATCTGACCTGAAGCTCTTGCTTTCCGAATCCGCACCTGTGTTGGTGATGTCGACGGCCTCCATGCCTTCGTGCGAGATCTTCTCGGCAGCTTCTGGGCCGTCGAATAAGCTAAGTAAGCAAAAGAGCAGACATTATCAGTTTCAATGTGGATGAAAAAACTGGCAGGATGGAAGACGTACACAGCGGTCTCTTCGAGTGTCTTCTAACAAGGGTGATGTGGTCAGTCAGCGGCTTCGAGGATCCGATAACGAAGCTAAGGTGTTACTCACGTTCTTGGTTTCGACGACGAAGAAGAACACGAAGATGGCTTCGACGAACAGCCAGCACGCGTACACCAGCTATAAAATTCATTGGAATAAGCTCTCGCTCTACAACTCATGGATGTATTGCACGCACATAGTACTTCCACCCAAGCCTACGGGAGAGAATACATGACAGTTGAGCCTCACTAGATTTCAAAAAATCAGATGATGGAGAAAGAGACATACGCTTCGAGGGCGATCGGGTTCACGTATCTAGACATTGCAGAGAAAGGCCTTGATTAGTGATCGAGAAGGAAGCTATACTTTCAGGAGTACGCACTGATTAAAGATGACAGAGAGGGATACCATAAAGTTGAAGACGACGAAGCCTTTCGCACGAATGGCGAACGGCAGGATCTCCACGGAGTATCTGCATTCACGTTTTTTGAGCACCAGTCAGGATGAAAGGAGGTGAAAGAAGACTCACGAGACAATTAGGGGTGTAAAAGCGATCTGTGGGAGAGGAAATTAGTTCCCGAGAGGGAGCGGCGAGACACAGTTCGACGCACGTCGTCTATAGATCGAGAATCAGCAATCGTACCATATATCCTTGAGGCAGTGAAGTGTACTCACAAAAGGCATAATACAAGACTGCGGGTCGAAACAAACGAATATCAACGTCTAGTGTCATGTAGAAACCAAGGGACATTCGCTCACAAATCATAGCAATGACAGACCTTCCCATCGCAGCGCCCCCGTGCTCCGAGTATAGCGCGAGACAGATAGTCTGAATCACCCAGAAGACGGTCATACCTGCACAGAAAATCGGCCTCTTAAATCTATGTGGGAGTTGGAAAGGATCGGTGACCACGCACCGATGGTAGAGGTGATGAAAAGTCTCCTGCGGCCGACACGGTCACAAAGCAGGCCCGCAAAGATGGCGACGAAGAAGTTGAAGATATTGAGGACTCCATTGATAAGGAGTTGGATCGTCGGGTCCGTGACTAGGGAAGGTGGTAATACGTCGGTGATCATACAAGATGTGAGCAACAAGAGGACTTACTTCCGACAGAGTCACAGACACGCTTGAGGTCTACCGCGCTAGTCAGTACAGAGACAATCGAACAAAACATTCTTCAAAGCTCACAGTATGATCTATACTCCAAATCACGACATTTAGTTCGCATTAAGAGGACCATACCACCTTAGAGGTACTCACACAAGCCCATTTCCGCTCCACTGCGAGAAGAATGCCAACGCGACAATGATCCTCATCCTCCTCCTATTCCCCGGCGTCTTCACCAAGCTCAACCACCCGACATTCGCAGAAACCTCACGATCGAGCTCAATCGCGGTCTTGATCTCGGAGAACTCGTACTCCACGAGCGGATCGTCTTGTTTCCCATTGGCATGGTAGTACGCAAGAACTTTGAGGGCTTGGGCATCTCGGCCTTTCGAGACCAACCAACGTGGGGACTGAGAGAGGTATCAGGTAGGTGTGAGTCTTAGAAAGGATGGGTGTGAAGATCGGTTGATTTGACTTACCTCGGGCACGAACCATATAAGACCAACTTGGAGGACCGAAGGGAGGCCTTGGAGAATAGATGGGATACGCCATGCCCAGCTAGTCGGGATCGTGAAACTGCCAAAAGTCTATACCGGTGCATAAGTCTTCTACTATCCTTCCGCCCTAGCGCCAAAATAGAAACGCTTACGGTCCAAGCAGCACTACATATATATGGTGTAATTAGCAAAGGGTCGAGGGCACGATGAGCTTGAGCGAAGAGCAGAACATACATGATACTCCCGAGGTACCACATACTGTTATACATTGACGTGACCTGTCCCCTCTGAGATGGGTAGGCGATCTCACTGATCAACAACGGTGCAGCCGACGCCGCGAACGTGAGACCAAATCCGATCAGGAACCTATCCAGACCCAGACCAACGTCAATCAGTACATACCACTCTTCAGTTGCAGTCGTAGTCACAGCCAAAATCGAGAATAGAAGACGCACCGTGCACCAATAAACATGTTCACAGAGTTGGATGCGCTTTGGAGTGCGGTGGCGATGAGCATGATGATGGCTCCCATAAGAATGGCGAAACGACGACCGAGACCATCTGTCACGTATGGAGAGAAGGGGTATGCGCAGAGGCAGCCGATGTTCTGCAACGCGGTGTGGTGTCACGACATTTTTCGCCTTGGTAGAAAAAAGGAGCCCGACGTACCTGAATGGCATTAAGGAGCCCGAGCTGAAGATGGAAAAATCGGATTTAGCTTGCTTAGAAAAAGAAAGACAGAATGAGGTGGGGAGGCGATGGTGCGTTTTGACGCACCATCTGCCCTGTTGGATTATTGAAATCGTTCTCCCATTGGGTCAGGGATTGAAGACCGTCTAGACATGTCTCGTTTTAGCCGTTGTAGAAGAGCATAACACGAAATTTGTACGCACTCATCATGCTCCCATCATAACCATTGGTCGACGATGTGATCAGACTAAGAACGTATAATGGTTTAGTTCATAATACCGTCTCAGACTACGAACCGTGCGTAAGAGAGACGCACAGCAAGAGAATCCATCCGTTCAGAGCCATCAGACCTTCGTACAACGACGCAAGTCTCAGTGAACTAAGTCCTCGGGAAATATCGGAGCAAACGTACGGCCATTCTTCCACCACGGTCTCGAAGTATCGATCAACCCAGCATAACTATCATTCTTGGAGACGATAGCAGGTCCTGCGCCCATAGTTGCTGCTCCAACAAATTACTTCAAGGTTGCTGGTGGAAAGTAATCGAGGAACGTTTGCCCAGGAGGAAGGGCAGAAGGGTTGCACAGGTGGAGCAAGTGGGGATGATACGAGGGGTGATCTCTCGGTGGTATAGGGCGTCTTAAGAAGTTATGCGCGGACGATTATGGAGGTGATTTGATAGGATAGGTGCTTCAAAGGAAAGAATAGAGGACAAGCTCGGATAGGAGGAACTCTGGACAAAAGAGCGTGGTTTCCCCGGAAAATAGACCTGGGAAATTTGAAGATGGGATGACGAAGGCGTCCGGACGAGCTAGAGACTCAAAAGAGTGTATGGGATCCGAAGAACGGATGTTTGTTTCACCGGTATTGAACCTAGGCAGAAGTCGTCGGGAATCGGTTAGTGAGTGAGAGGGGATGAGAGGAGGAAGGAGGAAGGAGGAAGGAGGAGACGAAGTACCGATTCCGAAGTAGTAGGGTATATGTTGAAAGGAGTGAGCTGGCAGTCGACGGTGGCCGTCGACGATGATGACAGGAAAGAAGGAGAGCGGGCTTCTTATACCTTCGTAGCTTCGATTAATGATACAAGGTGCGGCAAAGCTCATCTTACATGAATGATTCTCCACTTCGCGAAATGAGCTGTGGCGAGTCGCAGAACCGCGCAACGGAGACCGACGCTAGCTTCGTTGATCCTCCCGACGTTAGAGCGGCAAGCAGGTTAGTGTACTACACACGAGTCCTAGGGAAGTTTACAGGCGGCTTCGACATCGACTGCCAGTCTGGTATCGTCCATATCGCGAGCGCTATCATTAGTGAAGGAGGACACCGAAAAGGGCGACGCTTGAAGCTTGAAGTTTGAAGTTCGGGTGCCGTAAAGCCAGTTTTTTGAGGGTTCTAACTCAGATCCAGATTCTGAAAGGCAGCCGTGTATTGGTTTACAACACTTCGATAGTCCTCCGACACCTTCCAATCCCAACGCCCACATACTGCGGGACAACGAGTGGTGTGGAGTAGCAGCACAAGCGACGAACGGAAGGAAAGGGTAGCTTCGCAGGGTTGGGTACAGTTGTTGTACGAAAGGTAACCGGATGTCAAGAGCAACACATTCTAACGATTTGTTCTCTATACAAGAGGCAGCGCATGGTGGTGGTGGTAGTGGTCGAAATTTGGACAAGAGTTCCCACATCGTCCTCGTCGACCGCAACGGACTTTCCCGGTCCGAGCGTAAAAGTGACGTCTTCGCACACCCGTTTTGTTCGCCACACTTGAAGGCTGCTCTTGACACAGCGACAATGGTGGATGACGAGAACCCATATATCTACCTTTAGGATCGATTTCTTCCCTCTGTTCTTCCTCAGCAGATATATTCCAGTCTCATTAGTCCCGGGACCGACTGCAGCATCATCACCTCACCTTCTCTTCATATGTGGCACCAGGCCCGAGTCTGAGACACAGTATCCTTTGACGAGCACACTGGTCGGCACAGGCACTGTAGGCCCACGATCTGTTCTTAGTCTTATATTAGAAGAGGTATAATTTTAGGTTGCAAGGTGATGAACTTTCCTTGGGCTTTTATATGCTATACTCGACGAGTACGCTCACACAGGCGCAGGACAAACATGGGAAGACTGTGATCTACGCGACAGGATACACACGCCACGAAGGCCTTAATCTTGTGAGTGTTTTCGCACACGAAGGTACTTCTTTTCGCTGTTTTTCTTAGGGTGGCGCACCTTCGCTATTCGGAGGCTGAACGGAGTAACTACAAAGTCGTTTCTGCCGCCTAATGTTCCCGGCTTCCCTACTAGCTAGTAGCTAGGGACCGGATCTATGACGAGGGGAAATTTAGGCGACATTTTCCAGATTTCTATCTGGTCCGGAACAGTGACTTCATTCAGGTCCCATCGAGTCAAGTTATCAACTTGCCAGAGGCCCTTGAAAGCCGAACTGCTCCGTACCTGTTCATTCCACGATGGAGGGGCACCAGCACGAGCCGGGTGGCCAGAGCTGATGTGCCCATATTTGTGTGCGCCCTTGTTTTGATTTTAGGTCACTCCCCACCCTTCCTTCGTCTTTTATAGTGTCGTCCAAGAACATGGTACGGTACCCATGTACATCTTGGCACACTCTTCATCTATAGGTATCACAGATGAATCTTGACACGGGGGTTCTCCCCTCGGTACCAATGCCTTGTACACTCTTAACTTCGTGCGAATGCGAGTATCTATATCGGACAAATCGACGCTTAAGCACCACATTGTCCCCTTCGTGACTTCGTCTGGGTTCTCGATCCCACTATTATACGCATCTACTCCACCAGCGTGTACCTTTTCGATCTCGAGACGAAGCATTCCAGTGGCTCACTGTCTCTCTTCTCCATCCCACAGAACGCACATTCGTGCATCTCTACAGGACCGACCGTTAGAAGGGCACAAAATGCTCCTCGAACGAAGGAGCGAAGCAGACATTGTTGTCCTCGATGCATCCCTATCGCCCATTCTGAAACTGTGCGGGTGCACGGAATTACACGAGGTCGGAATACGGTGCCGGACATTAGCAGCCTTGCCAGTGACTTGATCCCGTGGCTATACGCTTTGAGTAGCTTTCCAAGGGCCTCTGCGCTTTGCTGGGTTGTTCTCGCATGTTCTCGCCACCGGTGGAGCGAAAGTTGCCCGGAATGTCGACAATGTTGCGAGACTCGCCATTTGACCTCTCCGGTGAGGGATTTGCTGATCCGTCAAGGGTAAGATCACTCTCCTTATGGTGTTTTGTGTACGCTTAATTCCTCGCTCCCCTCAGTCTCCACAGCGTTCCTGTTACCGCTGTATCAACAACACAGCTGTAGGGCATGGAGCCAACTGTACACGTCGAGGACAGAGCTAAAGTCGATCGAACAGGGGTTGTGTGGCCCAAGAGGCTTAAGTTTACGGAGAAGCCGGGAAGCCGGATCTGCTTACCTCATGCTCTATAAATTGCGCACGAGGCAGAGGCGCCGACAAATTGTTTTCACGTTTCGGTGAGACTCACAGCGGCCAGCTCTCTCGCGGCTTTCTCCTCCTTCCCCCCACCCATCTCAGCCCAAGCGGCCTCGTGTAGGTCAACGTACACGATAGCAGGCCACCCAACACAGGAGCCCCATCTCCATCTCTGTCATCAACACCCATCATGGCGCCCCCTCCGCCTCCGCCGCCTCCACCACCACCGCCGATGTGCTTGCCGTTCTCGCGCAAGTCAAAGGCGAAGCAGATGTCTACTTTCGAAGAGGACAGGACGGACGAGAAGGCGTCTTACTCGAAGCGCAGTTCTCACTCACACTCACAGCCCTCGCTCAGGAGCGGGAGCTCTGGTACTCATGTCTCGCAGCATCAGCTTCACCGCTCTACTTCTCTCTCGTCTGGTCGTACGATGAACTCAGGATCGAAAGCCGATGCACGATCTAGGACGGGAACGAGGCACGCGCTCTCTGAGGACTCGGAATCGTACTCACATGTCCCTTCGCACACTCCGAAGCTGGATCGCACTCAATCCAGCGGGGCAAAACTTACTCGGGGATTCTCGAAGAAAGGATGGGGATACGGGTGGGGTCTTGGAAGAGTGAAGGAGAAGGAGAAGGAGTACATGCTGAGTCTACCTCGTACTTCTTCCGACAGCAGCATCCTTCCCGTCTATCCACAAGACGCACTCCCTCCGCTCCCCGTACCTCCACCGCGCGAACAACTGCAACGCTACAACTCTCAGCGATCAAAGGTATCGCAGCTATCCAACGGAAGCAGATCGTCTTCGGGATCAAAGGGCTCTAAGCGTCCGTCCCTCTCCGGAAGTGAATCGGCGAGCACTTTGGTCGGTTCGGGTTTAGAACGCAAGGAGGGATATCAGGATTCTATTCATGAAGAAGTCCCGACTGCTGAGCGGTTGGGAGAGCTGAGGAAGTTGATGGCAAGGGATGGATTGGATTATTAGTGAGTGGCTCTTTGTCTTTCTCATACCTGTGCAGGCGGAGTGAACAGCGAACTGACTGTGTCCTGTGGTGCAGTATTGTTCCCTCTGAGGACGCTCACGGTTCCGAGTATGTCGCTCCTGGTGACAAGCGCAGGCAGTGGTTGTCTGGGTACGCTCGTTATTTCCTTCGCCGCTGCGTATCTTAGCTCACTCTTAGGTCCGAACAGTTTCACTGGCTCTGCTGGGCAGGCCGTCGTCTCCATGAATAATGCCTACCTGATCACTGACTCTCGTTACTGGATCCAAGCGACTAAGGAACTCGACTCTGACTATTGGATTATGATTCCGGCTGGATCACCAAAGGGCCCCCGTGACTGGATTGACTGGCTTGTCGTATGTGTTTCTGAATACATTCATCATTCTGCCTCAGTAGCGCTCATCACTTCATGCTACGCTATAGGACCGCGTCCGCGATTGCAAAATCGGCATAGACGCTCGCATGATTTCCCACTCGAAAGCTTCCACCCTCCAGTCGAAGATTCAGCAGAAAGGATCCAGGCTTTCGTACCCTCCCCAGAACCTCATCGACCTGATATGGAAGGATCGTGCTGCGAGACCCAAGGCTACCATCTACATGCAACCTATAGAGTACACCGGTATGTGTTTCTACGATGGAAGTTTCTGGAGCAGCAGCTGACTGTCTGTGCAGGGAGAGATGCGTCGAAGAAGCTAGCAGAAGTAAGAGACTGGATCGCCGCTCAGCCTCCTTCGGTGCCCTCGTATTCCCGATCGCCTCCCAGGCCAGACCAAATGCCCGTTGGAACTCTTGTGACCGCACTTCCCTCTATTGGTATGTTCCCCCTTTTCCGCGCTTACCGTAACTCAAAACTGATACCTTGGTGTTGGCGCCTACTAGCCTATGTGCTCAATTTACGAGGAGAAGACATCCCCTTCAACCCGCTTTTCCATGCCTACCTATACATCGGTTTCGACAGGACTGTCCTCTTCATCGAATCGGTCAAGGTTGAGGAACCAATCCGGCAGTACCTGAAGCAGCTCAAGGTCGAACTCAGGGAGTACAACGACATCTGGACCTTCCTCCGTCGCAGGGAATGGGGCGATGGGAAAGTTCGTGTTCCCAGCATTCTTGTCCATCTGACGTTTGTACTGACGCCCAACTACATCACCTCACCGTATAGGTTCTCATCACGGACGACACATCCTACGCCATCTCGCTCATGCTCACACACATGCGCTACGCTGTCGCACCGAACAAGATCCTGCAGATGATGAACATCAAGACGGAGGTCGAGATCCAGGGAATGAAGCGCGCTTATATTCGCGACGGTGTCTGTTTTGTCAAGTTCCTTGCTTGGCTGGACGAGAAGATCTCGGCTGGGTTTCAGATCACGGAATGGGAGGCTGCGTTCAGATTGACGGAGTGGAGGAGGAAGTCGAAGAACTACATGGGACTCGCATACGAAAATATATCGGCGACTGGACCTAATGCCTGTGCGTCTCTTACTCTTTTTCCCCTGCTCTGTCACATTGTATTTGGATGAGGGTGGCGGCTAACGTGCGGAAATCGTTTCGTGATTCATAGCGCTACCACATTACTCTCCCAAGAAGGATGGTTGTCTCTTCATTGACAAGGATACCCCATATCTGAAGTACGTCCTCTCCTCTCCACTTCCATTTCTCTCTGATCGTTCCGCTGACCCTTCACACTCCCGCTATCCGCCATTAGTGACTCAGGAGGTCAATACCGCGACGGAACTTGTGATACCACTCGTACCGTCCACTTTGGCCGCCCCACGGACGAGCAGTGCGAAGCGTTCACGCGTGTTTTGCAAGGCCACGTACGTGTCTTTTTCTCCACAGACCCTCGTCATTCGCTCAACCTCTGACGACTGACTTGCTGCGCGTTGTTCATTTGTTGTTTCCCGTTGGTGCTTGTGTGGTACAGATCGCGATCGACAGCGCTATTTTCCCCACTGGCACTGTGGGGTACCAGCTTGACGTTCTCGCTAGGAAAGCGCTTTGGCAGGATGGCCTGAACTATGCCGTAAGTTCCTTCGCTACCAAGTAGTCATGCAAGCTTGGCTGAACTTGATGTTTGCTCGCGATTTGAAGCATGGAACAGGGCACGGTGTTGGGTCATTCACGACCGTTCACGAGGGTGCGGGGTTCTACGAGAAGGACGTCCCGCTCCAGCCTAACCACGTCCTCACGAACGAGCCTGGCTTCTGTAAGTCTTTCCCTCCCTCTCTTACCCTTATCCAATCCTGGAATCGATGCGAATGAAGACGACGATGCTTTCATGGTCGTGTATGTACTAATTGACTTCTTGTTCTATAGATATGCCAGAGAAGTTCGGAGTTCGCATTGAATCCATGCTCGTCGTCCGACCCGTCACGGTGCGTTTACCTGCCCGCTTTCACTCGCTTAGCGCAACCACTGACTTCATCTATCCATCCCACACTTGTTTCGCCCACGATCTATCTTACTGGTGACATGTCCTCGTGATATGCGGTGTTCACAAAACAGACGAAGCGCGAGTTTAACGGTCCCATTTGGCTCGGCTTTGAGCGCTTGACCTGTGTCCCTATCCAGACGAAGATGGTTGTAGAGAGCATGCTCACTAAGGAAGAGCGTGAATGGCTTAGGGTGCGTCTCTTCCCCTTTCTCCCTCATTACAATCGTGCTGACTCCCTCTCTACGTATTGCAGGAGCACAACCGCCAATGCCTTGCGACCCTTGAACCATATCTGAAGGATGATAAGCGTACGCTCAAGTGGCTGAGACGCGAGGCTGAACGCCCTATTGGACAACAGCCCTCTGGACCCGGTGGGCTCAGGGTTGAATGGGATTAAAATGCCCTCGTGTTCATTCCCTTTCCCTCTTCCGCTCACCTCTGGTGCCGCATTCCTTGACCCTTGCCCTTCAATTCTGGACTTGGTTTCCCGAGCTGAACGGTGACTTTGGGTTTCTGTGTGTTCTGGCCTTCTGATTCTCATTTTTTGTTACTTTTTCCATGCTTTGGTTTTTGTTCTGACTTCCTTGATTCGATTCTCTCGACCTGTTATGAATTGTGCTCATAGCGACACCTTAAATCTACATATGCCTCCACGTCTCTTCCTTTCTCCCTTCCTTATTTGTGAGCCTCTGCCAGGTCACCCGAATTGTCCGCCTGGCCAACCCCATGCCGGCGATTCGTATTCGTCGTGGATCGTGATCGTGCTCCCTGGGTAGCGTTGGATGGGGATCGCGAGGCCTATATAACTGTGCCATGTTGTATCATCAGTATTGGTATATATCACACCCCACTCTCCCTCATTTATTGCTTTCCCCCTCAGTCTTCGCCCTCTTTACTCATTCTTCTGAGCCTATATACTATAAATACCTGAAGATACCATTCCTTCCTATCTACTACAGGGATCTATATCACTCCTCTTCCCCGCCTTAGTGAATAAATTACGACTATGACTGAATTTCTTTTGTTTACCTCTCCTCGTTTCTACATACTTACTTCCCCACCCCTGTCGATGTCAAAGCCTGTAAGATTTCTTGGATCTTGTTGTTCCCCTTTACTCTCTCTCACTCTCTTCTACCCACCTCGGATATTATTCGCTGTCTCTTCGTTAGACATGCTGGATTCAGACTGTATAGAGCCTTCTCCCCTTACTCTCGTCTCATGTTTTCTCCTTTCTCTTGTTGCTTCCTACCTATCTCGTCATCTTTTTGTTCCTTTCTTCTGTTTTGTTTTTCTCTGCTTTTCTCGACTTTGTTCCCTTGTACATACACACTTAGGAAAACTTTTTTCTCTGCTCTCTCTTCTGTCGGATGTTGAATTCATAACAATGTTTTTGGTTGGTTGATTGTAACCCACGGTGTGATTGATGGGCGTAAGATGTCGCGTCAATCACGGCGTGATAGCCTCAAGCCTGACATGAAAAAGTGAAAGCGATAGAGAAGACAAGGGTCTAACGGAATACACAGCAGACGCGTGCAACAGCAAGTCAATAACTAGCGAAAAGGAAACGAAAGAGGGATACAAGCAGATAGGACAGGACCGAAGGAGCGCAACCTAGTAACGGACGACTTCAAACAGACCGCGACATAACTTAGCCAACGAAGGGGAAGAGAAACGTGAAGGAGCAGAGATGTATGGAATGAGGTGAAGAGAGACGTAAAGCACAACAATCTGAAGGTGATAAGGAAGCGATCAACGGCGCTGAGTCTTGCCGCCCTTCCGCTTGCCAGCGAACAGATGCTTTGGCTGTGTGAGCGCGAAGAGTCAGTACGTTGTGCTCGCATTGAAGTCAAACAAGAGATGATAGAAGGGAACGGGAGACATACCATTTTCGTTTTGATCGTACGATCGCCCTCGCCGGCCTTGGCCTGCATATTGCGTTCCCTCTGCCCAAGGTTCCGCAGCTTGACCGCTTTTGAAGCTTGCTGAACATCCCAAAGAGAAAAGAGAAAAAAAATTCAGTACAAAGAAGACAATAGCAAGGAAGGAAACACAGTAGAACTCGGGAAAATAGGAGGGGAAAAGTGAAGAAACGCACCACATCGTCCCGCATACCCGCCAACGATCTGTTCGACCTCGGCTCCCTCTTCGCCACCACACGTCCCTCATTTGTCTTGGTCTTCTTCCTCGGCGCCTGCTGCTCTCCATCCACATCCATCCATTCCTCCCCTCCGTCCATCAACTCCGGCGCCTCATCACCCTCCCCATCCATATCCACATCCATTTCATCATCATCCCCGCGTTTCCTCTTCCCTTGCACACCAGCGCCCTTCACCTTCGCAAGCATGATGGCCCGCTCCTCCAGTCTTGAGGTATCGAGTCCCGCGGCGGTGAGGTCGGATGTCATTTGTGTGAGTGTGCGGTGGGCGTGTGTCCGTGGGAGCTTGGCCCCGTTTTTGTTCTTCTTTTTGTGTTGGGATTCGTCTTTGGCGATCAGTGAAACTTGGAAGGCGGCGGCTTCGCGTTCGTCGTCGGAGTCGAACTGTATTACGTCGATTCAGTCAGTTGAATGGACACGGATACGATAAGGTAGTAGAATCCGAAAGAAATAGGGATGGGGGTGGGGTGACGGAGCAGAACGGTGAGATGAGGGCGAAGATAGAGTACGTACCATATCTTCCTCGCTGTCGTAGAATCCCTCCGCCTCGAGCTTCTCCTCTTCCCTCTCGAGCGCCTCCAACTTCTCCGCAATATCCGGATCGATGAAATCCGCAATATTCTTCCCGTTCATGACCTCCGGAATGATATCCTCCTTCCACTCCGGGTTCGCGAGCATATAGTTCTCTGCAGCACACACATCAGCCAACCATACCAACCATAAGGTTTCACGGAGAAAGAGTATGGGAACGCACTCTTCATGTTCATATTATACACTCCCGGTCCTCCCTCCTCCAGTTCAATGTCCCTCTCCAACCTGATCCTCTCCGGATCATCCTTCTCGAACTTCTTCCTCTCCTTCACCTTCTCCGGTATGAACGCCTCCCTAACCACGTCGTCCCTCGGCTTCGGCTGCGCAACATGTATCCTATTGATCACCGTATTGATCTTGCTTCCCTTCAGCTTGTTCTCCACGCGCTGCGCGAGAAGGAGATCGCAGGCTTTGGTTTTGAGGTCCATGACGCCTTCGTCGGAGTAGCAAGAGACTTGGATGTGCGCGACGTCGGGGGCGGTGATTATTTCGTCGACGAGGGCACGCGTGGAGGGGACGAGGTCGTTGAGACGGGTGACGTCGATTTTATTGATTACGAGCATGACGGGTTTGCCGGCGAAGAGGGGTTTGATGGAGTGGAAGAGTTTGCACTATTGTAGGTGGGGCCATGAGTTCACGTCGGTGAGAAAGGACTCCAGAGGGAAATGGAGGGTTGGGAGCTGAGAAAAAAGTGAAAACGTACCTGAGCCTCGACCGTGTACCCACACTGCTCACTCAAATCCATGAAGTACAAAACACAACTCTTCAAATGCGCCAACGCCGTAATACTCTGCATCTCGATCGTGTTCATCTCCTCCAACGGGTGGTCCAAAATCCCGGGCGTATCGATCACCTGCCACCGCAGGTACTTATAATCGAGATGGCCGACGAAGAGCGACTTGGTGGTGAACGCATACGGTTGAACGTCGACATCGGCCCTGGTGACTTTGTTGATGAAGGACGATTTGCCGACATTCGGGTAGCCGCAGATGAGGAGCGTGCGGGTGTTGGGGTCGATGGCGGGCAGACGGGATATGTGTTGCCTGACTTGTTCGAGGTAGGCTAGCGGATCTTTTTGGCGGCGCATGATAGTAGCCATACTGAGACAAAAACCGATTTAGAGAGCGGTAGGAGAAGATAGGGTGGAAAGTACGCACCGACCCATCGCAGCCCTCTTGAGCTGTTTACACCGGTAAAGACTGTCTCCAAACTTGAGCAGACGGACATAGTCCTTTGCTACCTGGTCGATGAGGTGGCGAGCCGTACGCAGCTGGCCGAGCGCGAGCTTGTAGTGGTTTTTGTCGTAAAGGACGTTCATGAGGGAGGATAAGAAGGGGTGAAGATCCTATACAACCCAAGCATGCGTCAGGGTCATAGGATAGAATCGTAAATAGGGCGAGGTATAACGTACATCGAGCATAGGAAACTCGGTAAGAATGGCCGAAAGCTTTTCGTCGAATGTATCCTGCGTGAACTTGACCTTGCGCATATAAAAGTTTCGTATCCTGCTGATCTTGAAGTTTTTGTGGATGACCTATAGCATCGTGGCCAACCATTCATGACACCACGCAGCATCCGACCAATACCGTAAATCTCAAGTCCTATCTCCCAAATATACTGGCAAGAAGAAAAAAACGCACGGTGGGCGTCTTCCTCTGCGTCCTGGACAACACAATGTCCAAGAAATCGGTAGCCGTAGGCACCGGCGCAATCGCCTTCAGTCCGCTCGTCGACATCGCTTGTTCTGTTGCGGGGTTTTGAAAGGGGTGAAAAGAGGATGGGGAGACGAGAAAGGGGGCTGAGCTCGCTGCAGACGGCGTGCTCGACGTCTGCAAACCGCATCTCCCAAATTTTAGTTACGTAATGTTTTCGCACCCTGAATGAAATTGGTGCCACTGTGGCGATCTCAGCCGCCACCGCCACAGCGAGACATCCCCACAGCAGAGCACCTAAATATTCACCAGCCAGCTCCCTCTTTCACCCTCGAGTCTCGACTGACCAGGCCGCCCATAATTCAAGGCCATAAATCCATCCTACCCTCCCATATTATACCTATAATCGATGCCCACCACTTCCACAATATGAATCCCAGACTCTTGCTCCACTAACCTTCCTTCCTCTTTCACCCAGGCACCCAGTTCATTGACATTCCAGCCGTCATTCATCTCTCCCCGTTTCGCAGTCACAGTCACACACCAACCAGAGTGGAACGAGTGGAACCAAGATCCAGACTGAGATAATTGCACGCATGCAAAGTAGCAAAATACCAACCTCGACAAACCAAACAACCAAACAACAGACCAACAAACCAACTAACGAACCAGGGGTAGCAAAAAACGAATTAATACAAATCAAGCAGGCAGGCGCGCAAGCAAGCGAACGAGGAAGAAGGGAATAGAAAATAGAAGAACAACGAGCAGCGAGCAACGTCTCTCATCTTATCTCATCTCATAAACGTGACGGAATGTTTAAACGGAAAGGCAAACCATTGACAAAAAACACGTATGTAAAGGGAATAGAGGAAAATGGCAATGATCGGAGGAGGAGAAAAGAGAGAGAAAAGAGGAGAAACAAATAATCGAGATTGATTGCGATGGTATGACTGTAGAGCAGAGGTGTGATGCGGGCGTGGGCTTGGGCGTGGCTCAGAAGAAGCAGAAGCAGAAGCAGAGGAATGCGAGAATCGAGAATACTTATATAGAGCGGAGGATGGGGTACGATACGGTACTTAGATGTGGGCGCATGCATGGGTGAAAGGACATCATAACGATCAGGGTGAGGGAGAACACCGCCCATTCGAGGCGGGGCAGGAAGGGATGTCGCATCGTGAGTAAATATCGGTAGGTGGAGGGTGGAGAAGGTTGGGGAGGTGGCCAAACGCGCAAGGCGAGGTTGGTGCTGATCATTGGCGGTCAATACGATCATGCAAGTCCGGATTGCCCCAGGTACGATCGGATGATAGCCTCATTGACTGTTATCCCCAAACAAATTCATTAGCATAGTCCACACTCCACAACCACCCTCAAACCGAACGTACCATCCACAATAATCTTCTGCGTCGCACTGACGTCCAACATCGACGTGAAATGCACGAACAGCTTCTGTCGGCTCTGACCCTTCCTCTTATGCACCTGCGAGAAATGCGCACGGAAATACTCCGACACGTCCTCGTACCGATTCGGTCGTTCGCCGTACGAAGTGATGTATTTCTTGACCACGATCCCCGATTGTAGCTTCTTCTTCAGCAGGTCGGTCTATGCAAGGTGTTCAGTCAGCCTCCAACCCCAAACCCAACAGTATTGACTCCATGCGTGGTAAAAAGTGCGAAAAAGAAAAGTCAAGGAACGCACCTTATTCAGCATCAACACCAAGCTCGAATTCTTCAACAGCTTATTCGTACAAATCGCCGTGAACAGCTGCAACGAATCGTCGATCCGGTTCGTCCGCGGGTCTTCTTCCAGGTACTACAATAGTAAAGCAGTGCGAACCATCGCATCAGCGAACCGCGCATACGAAAAGAACGCAATGCATGCACAGCGTGAACGGGAGGGCGAGTGCCTGGCGGCATATTAAGGAGTAGGGATCGGTGAAAGGACAGGAGCGAGACGGACGAAGATAGGTGGGATTGCGGATGGAAGTCGAATAAAGCGGGATGAGAGAAGTGATTAAAGAGAAGAAGCAAGCTGAGAAAGCTTGGAAGGGGTAGAGTGGCGATGACTGTTATGTATAGCCCACAGCGCCACAGAGACATGCAGATTGAAGAACGAAGGAAGGACAAGAGAAGGCGGAAGAACGTAAAACGCACCTGATCAAAAGCGCTGATAGGTGCCAAAAAGATGATAGCGGTGGCTACACAAAACGAAAGCAGGAGGAAAAACAGCGTCAGTAACGTCACTCGCCGAAAAGCGCAAACCCAAAAGCAAAGAGACAGAAATCAAAGAATGAAGGAAGGGGCGCAAAGCAGATCCCAGCGAACACGAACACGAGAACGTCCCAAATCAAGTCGAATCGAATCGCCGAATAACAGGCTCGCGCCCGATAAGTTAATAGACAGACGAAAGTTCAATCCACGACACCACCCGCACCCGCACCTTCCCATCCTCCACCCGTCACCGGTACCGCTTCCACGCAAACATAGCCCTCCCATTCTTTTCTTAGACATCGCCATCCAAAAAGAAAGGCGAAGAAATCCAAAAGAAAAAAAAAACGAGATCATCCACATCCACATCATCATCCCAGCATCCCATCAAAGCACATGCTCGCTCGCTATCAATGCCCACTCCGCTGCTTCTCCCGTCTCGCATCTCGCATCTCCTCCCCTTCATTCATTCATCCATCCCAATTCCAAATTCCAAATCTCCTATTATCACTCCGCGCAGGCCACACACGCACATGCAACCCCCGCACCGTGCCACGAGTGTGGAGGGCATGATGTGACTTATGACGACTCTGGAAGGACGCGGAAAAAAAAAACACGTCCCCAAACCGGGAGAACAGTTGCGTCCCAGACGCCCAAACGCCCACAAACGCAAAAACAGAACAAAGGAGAAGCATGATATGATATATCGCCATGCTGAATCACACCACAACATAACACAGTGATATGATGAATCATGAATCATGAATCAGAAATCATCCCAGCCCAGCCAGCCAGACAGACAGACCAAGGCGCGATGATCAGAACGGCGAACGGCACGATCAGAAATCTGACCGCTCGTGAGCACTTCTTCAGCAGACGGGAGCGAGGATGAGATGCGAGAATCGCCCGCTCGCCCGCTCTCGAACGAGCTAGCTCCGACATCTAACTGTAACTGTAACCGTACACCCTACGGTATCAGCCTCAGTCTCAAAACAATCGGTCACTTCGTATCCGAACGTCGAAGAGGACGAAGTTCGTCAAGGCATGGGCATGGGCATAGAAGCCCATAAACGGACGAGCTGACGAAGCGTGTAGATGCTGATGATGGGAAGGACGAGGCTGGGGAAGATGGCAGAGCGTGCGTGAAGACCTAGATCGAACCATGCACAACGACCAGCGATGTACGTCTCGGACGGACAGACAACTAGAGGGGGATACGTAGCCTCCAATACGCCACTCAAAACCGATCGAACCAAAAAAAACCCCCCCAAAGAAAAAAGGAAAAAACGCAAAAAAGGATAATCGGACTGACCATCATCAAAATACGGTACCCATGCGTGCCGCTATCCGTCCGAATTCGAGTTCAGTTTCGTGCAGTACGAGTCGGGAGTCGGAGTCCAAGTCCAAGTCCAAGTCGGAGGCCGGGAGTATGTCCGTATATTCGTGGTGTTTGACGTGACGTGTCGAGACGACCGAGATGTGATAGCGAGCGTTGAACGATGGATGATAGATCATATCCGAAAGGAAAGAAAAACAAGAAAAGATCAGTTTCCTCTCCAACAATCTCTTCAAGGGAGAGTTGTCTGCGGTGAGGGGTATCACTTGCCTGTCCTCTCTAAAAACATAAAACAAAGAAAAGACGATCAGCGATCAGCGTCATCGTAACCTCAAACTGCTATGGGACTCGAAAGAGGAAGGGGGCTCCAAAGAAGGTCACAAGGAGGGTCGCAAGAAAAGGAAGAGGAGAGGGAGAAGGAGAGATAGAAATGGAGTAATGGAGTAAAAGTGTCACGGCATCGCAAAGTGAAAGATGCGCAAAAGGTAGAAAGTGGCAGCATCGTAACATGATGATGCAGTAATCGGCTCCGGAAAGCAACAGATAGAAACACCGCACACTAATAAGGATGGTATACGGCGGAGAGAAAGATGCGAGACCCAACATCAAATGAGAGGGTGGAAGGTAGAGAACGCAACGTAAAGACAGAAGTCGGAAAAAGGAGAAGGGTGTAGAACGCCACGAAACGAAATGAAATGAAAATCGACATGAACATGACACTCACAGCCCCACCGACATCATAAAGATACCAATTATAATGCCCCCCTCCGAAATTGATATCGAACGTGTGTTCTGTGACGCCGAGCGTTTGTAGCCGTACGTGTAGGATGTCCTCTGTTCACCCGAGTAGGTACGTTAGTCGAGGCTAAATTTGATGTGGACAGGGGAGGAAAGGAAGGGAGAAAGGTACCTGTTGTGGGCATGTATTCCGGTTCTGATAGTCGATGTACCTCTTCCAGAAAGCTGTGTATCAGAAAGAAGGATGGCTTGTCAGTTACCGCCCCTCGGAGCATGTGAAGAGTCGAAAGCGGCCGTTCGAGTCCACTTTGCTCGACAAATGGAAGTGGAAGGACAGTGGACACCGTGGGTGGAGACATTGGCCCTCCTGGCTGATCTCGTCAATCTTCCGAGCCGGAACAGAGTCCCCATGTGCCACATGTCCCGACGTGTGGCCCGCATCCCACTCAACGAAAGCAAAACAACGCTCACAATGATGCAGACTCGTCCAGTCGTAGTTTGCGTAGCCTGAGGAGAGCCTTGACGGCGGGATGACGCCAAAGCCTTTCGACGTCATACTTCGTATCATGCAATTGCCGAGCGGCCATATTCGCCATCACGCCCGCCTTTGCGTTCGCTAGCGAGTTGCGAATATCGGAAAGTGGCCAGGACCGTGTGGGCGTCACGAGCGCCTGCCAGCCTGCGCGAACATAGACGCCGGATCTGCCACCCGCGACGCTCACGCCGTTCGACAGCTCCGAGGCTAGGTTGTCCTCGATGGTGATCAGCGGTAGGAGCTTCGTGCGTATCCGGCCGATCTCATCTGGCCAGTTGGGGCCGAGGTTGATTAGGGACGAGAAGGAGTTGTCGGTCTGGTTGTTCGTGAATTCCATCTCGAGTTCTTCGAGGATGGTCCGGACGGCCTTGATGACGTTGAAGAAGACGATAGGGCGCCATGAGGGCCGTTCGCGGTCGAGCGTCTGCGAGGCGTAGTAGAGCTGAAACTGTTTCTGGAGTGTCGATTTGCCAGACTCTGCCTGGCCGAGGAGCATGACTGAAGCAGATCCAGCGATTTAATGAGTTTCATGTTCGGGGAAAGCCCTGGCTTGGAATTCTGCGATGGAAAGCAGACAGGACTGAATGAGAGCTCACCTTTGACGTCTTTCCGGTTGGACTGCTTCTTCTTCATCCCCTCCCGCTCTTGCTGCAGACGACGACGAGCACCGCATCAAAAACACCATTCCCAAAACGGGCAATCGGCGAAGGGCATGCATTGTAGGACGCACCTTGAGCATCTCGTCTATGGACTTGGATATGCGCCTGGCCTCTGCATCGTCCACGATTCCTGGCATTCTCGGGGAAGGCGCGCTGGCGGGGCGGCGGGGCATGTATGATGTGCAGGTTGGAATGAGGGAAGGGGGAAAAGATACGGGGGAGCGTATGGCTGCATCAACCAGTCCATCATTTCAAGATTCCGACCACAGCAACGGCGCTCGCTCCAAATCACATCCCTCTCCAACTGATCGCCAACAAACTCAGATCGCCTGTCCCCTTTCGGCCAACTCTCATAAGCGCCTTTTCTTTTTCGCGTTTTTCTTTTCCCTTCCTCCTCATTTCTTATTTCTCCTCTGGGCGGAGTGCGGTGTTCCAAGGCAGCGGCTTGGCACCACGTGCGCGTGGCACTCCCCGACCCCGACACACGGATCTGACTGTAACGGTCTTTCTCTCTTCCTGTCCCATCTCTATCCATCTATCGCCATCCCGCCCAACACACCCAGGACAGATCTTCGCCCGGATGCAGCAACAACCTCACCCTCCATCGTATCTGTTCGTCGTTCATCCATAACCACCAACTTCGCATCGTTCCTTAGACTGTGCACTGTGCACGCCACAGCCATCGCTCAGCTCGTAATAGACGCTCAGACGGCCGTGTGCACGTCCCTTGTGCACCGGTATAGCTTGGATCGTTATGGAGGACCCAAACCCCCCTTCACTCTACTCTATCATATATCTATCACTTTCACTCCCTCTGTGGCGTCTTCCTAAACTCGTTTCAGCGCTCTCAGCAACACCGACGCCCGCCGTAGCCGTAGTCGACGCCATATCCTCATTCCCTCCGAGACTCGAGTCCCGCCATTGAAATATGAACATTTCACGGTCTTGATGTCCCATTTTTTTCTTTCTTTTTATGTTCGGAGGTCGAAGTTGGGCGTCTACGACGAGAAAACCCGCGCCATGGACGATGCTCTAGGTCGTTCTACATTCTGGCTATGCGGTCAGTAAGCACGAAAACTTCAAAGGTCGCGCGTTCGTCGGTCGTCATTTTTCTAAATCCCTGAATTCTGAATCTTGATTGAGAAACGAAATCACCGACGGATCATGGGCTCATCTACTTATGTAGGTGGCATGGATCCGAGTCCATGCCTTGTCCTGGTCCTGGTCCATTCATCTAGCAACTCGAATCACCGTCGGATCTACTGTGTTTGCACCATCTGGCTTCAGAGGCAGAGTCACAGTGGACGGGACGATGTTGATTTGGATGGTCACGGCGATGTACTTATGGGTGCAGAGGACCCAGGATCCAAGGTGTTTGAACTTTGGATGGTAGCCAGTGACCTCCAGCGGATCGACAGAACCGGACACAACACACTGGCACCGACCGTTACTTACCCTACCGAGATACGGCAGCGATTTAGCAACAATCAACAATCAACAGAACTAACTCAATCGCGGTCTAACCAGGCCCCGGGACGCTTCACCAGAGGTCTCCCGGCCAAAACCCCTCAAATCGGGGGTCAAATATCCAATTTTTTTCGCCCACACAAGGGGTCAAATATCCAAAAGTCGGGAAGGCTTGTCACATATCTGAATTTTGTTATGAGGTGTCACAGCTTATGTCACGGATCTGTGGCCCGAATGCGACTGGGTCTTTATTATACAGGAGAAATGGTGAAACAATTTATGAACAACTATGGATAGACAGCTCTATGCTACATGAGAGAGAATGGATATCCGGTGATCTTTCTATTTTCCGTCCTTCGACCGAGCCGGAATCTTCAATGTCAGTGGCTTATCCAAGGCCTTCTTCACCACCGGCTTCGTGAATGCTCGCCACCTTGATGCAACGACGGGTTTGAGCACTGATCGAAGCGGATCGGCATCGAGAGTCTTAAAGATGTGCGGCCCGAGATTGTACAAGAGTGAGGAGCCTTTACCATGTGTATGAAGCTCAAAAGACCTGTAATGGCAGGAGAACTCTGGTGGCTCATCTTCAGAATCTTCGCTGTCGGAATCATCGTCGTAGACGCCCTGAGACTGAGCAGTCCACGGACATTTGTTAGATCACAAGCAGACATGTTAATGTAGACATTGGCAGAAAACACTTACGAGACTCAAAGGAAGATAAACACGGAGAGAGAGATAGGATAGGTCACTAGCTTTGTCCACCGTATCCACGGAACAATGTCGACCTGACCCTTTTGTGTAGAGGTCAAGAACCTCGCCGATAAAGAAGCGGCCTCCACTCCACTTGTTGCGCATGATGACGAAGCATTTCTTCTTTAGCAGATTGACGCTGTTAATATTCTTGGCCTGAATGCCCATCTCTTCCGACTGATAATCTCGTGCCTGTCTTCGTTCGGACACTGGATACCATGAGAAAAGCATTAGATATGATTCAGATATCAAAGCTTGGACATTAAAGAACGCACCGCAGCAAGGACATGTTCCTCGAAGGTTCCACCAACGGAGCCAGGGTGCACAGCACCTTCAGCGAGGGGACCTAGCCATGAAGAGAAGATGAGAAAGTTCGCCGGCTCGTGTGCTTGCTGTGTCAAAGCACCGACGACATTCAGCGGAGTGCTCGAAATCTTGATACAGTTTTGCGCATGGTTGATGAACGGCGCAATATCGACACGGTCAAAGCGTATGTTGCGGATCTGGCGAGTGTGTGTATCGGGCACGAGCTTCGAAAGCTCCGAAGCGTTTGCTGACATAGTGTGGGATGCGAGAAGCTAAAGTGCTCGCCGATGTTGAGATCGTTGAGAAGAAGAACATTATTATATAAGCGTATCAAGGTGTCCTGAAAATCCGGAGTGGCACCGGACCGGGGCCACTTGGCTCTCCACTTCAGACCCTAAATATCCAAAACTCCGGGAGGATTCGGCCATTCAAGTACATAAATATCCAAATTTTCGGGAGGAAAATGGCAAATTTCAGGCCTCAAATATCCAAAATTTTCGGGAGACCCTTGGTGAAGCGTCCCGGGGCCTGTCTAACCTCGTCGTCCGCATTGATATGATATCGTCATAAATACCGTCATGTTGACATGGCGATTTCGATATGTGACCCAACGAGAAGTCTCTGACGTCGAGATCGTAGCTCGGGTTTCGACATCGTCACACTGCACTGTTCATGGCCTCATGTGTGGGAGTGGGTCTCGGTACACTAGTACTGACTTCTGCCACTGTAAGGTGCTTCGAGGTTGGGGTTGTCAATGTGTTCATTCGATGCAGTACGTCTTGACTCGATGATATTTTGGATGTTATGGACGCTCGTCCTTTGAGTCAGGCTCTATTCGATGGATAGTTCCTCAGAGACTAGCACTTGATGATGTGTATACAGATTCGACCCAGGGAAGTTACAGTACTCACATCCTTTCCCAAACGTACTTTACGTACAGGGTATTGTAGCGAATGTCCATTGTCCACACCCTCATCATAATCCTCAATCAATAGCGCCTTATCCTTTCCACCGTCATCAATTAAACACGCATTGACGGTCAGAAATCGAATACCATCCTTCTCGGTCTATGTGTATGGTCTCTGCCTGTTGATTAGGCCCACAATTCGAACAAGTCCTTCCTGACTTGCTAATGATCATCTTGAGCAATTGGATCTGTCAATGTTCTGCCATTCATAAGCACGAAATTTGAGCGCGACTTGAAAAATCGCAAGATTTCGAGACGAACTTCTATGTGTGTGTGTGTGTGTTTGCCATTCCTCCATGGGCAAGCGCAACACTTACCTACAGGTGGCAAGTTCAGAAGGCCTGCTCACCCACGCTCGTGTTTTGCGCCTCTGCTCTCGAGGCTTCATAGCGATTCGGGCTGATCAGGTCTCAGGACCGAAATCGTTAGATAAACATCCCACCACCTGAACAATCCTGCATCTCGAACAGACTCGATTCCCAAAGCGCGTCTGTATCACCAGACATCATATTAATACTCTGCCGATACGATACGCGCTCTGCAAGCATCGTATGTACACGTACCCACGTATACGCCGCAATCAGTTATCGTGCACACCACTCGTGAAGCGCTAGTCGTCAATGAGCTCGGATCAGAAGTGTAACAGTAACAGTTGAGTACTTGCGACTGCGGGTACGTATACCTACCTGAGTTACCAGGATAGCGAGACGAAAATCCTCGGAGGCCGGTCTGTACGGTTGTTAGTATCTAAGTATATCGACTTGAGTTATCGTTAGAAGACGCGGTCACCGAGTCGGATGTGGAACGCTTGATAAGTTAGCTTGTTTTTCTCGAGGGTCGGATCTAGCGCCTTGTGAGGGTCTCTTCACATGGAAGGAATGTTGTTTATCAGGGTGCATAGCTAAGATACCTACCTTTTGACTCCTTCAAGGGATTCAGGACATGGTCTCTGGATTCTAGCTGTGCCCTTAGAATGTAAGGAGGGCGAAGACATGGTTAGGTGAGCAGCAGGTATGGGCGTCCGTAAAGAGTGACCGTTATTGTTGCTGGATAAGTATACTCGAGAGTCGGCCCCGCTTGAGCGTCGAGTGAGTACGGTGAGTAAACGGGAGCTTAGGACACCGATGTGATTCGCGGACATCGAATGGTGGTACTAAAGCACCGTGATGGCTTACTATAACGAAGTCGGTCGGTCAGAAAATCTCGAGTCTCGACATAAATAGGATATGAGGTCGTACCTGTTTCAGTTTCAGAGAGAGTGGTACATTATTAGTTGAAGACGCATGGACGAGGAACAAGGATGGGGAGTAGTTCTTTGTGTCTGGCTTTGGTATGTAACCTTAGGGCGCTCGGGTTACGCTACACTATCCAGCCTAAGAATGAACGAAAGAAGTGCGAGGATCTGGTTAGGTGGGCAGCGGGTATGGGTGCCCGTACAGGAGTGACCGTTGTTGTTGCTAGATGGGCTTACTCGAGAGTCGACCCCGCTTGGGCGTTGTACGGTGAGTAAATGGAAACTTGGAATGCCGATATGATTCGCGGACATCGAATGGGTGAATATAGAAGACCGTGACGTCCTGACGAAAGTCGGTCAGACAATCTCGACATAAATAAGACATGTGGTCGTACCTGTTTCAGAGAGGGTAGTACGTTAGGAGACCAGTCCGGGACTGGATGGCTAACCGTAGGACATTTCGAATGGTTCTTAACACAGAGAAGATCTTCGTCAGCTTTGTGGCAGAGGGTTGCACGGCCAAGTGAGCCCTGGCTCTGTGCGTAGGGTCAGGGAACCTAGATTCCTACAGAGAGATTGAAACAAGGATGGGGAGGATCCTTTGTGTCTGACTTTAGTTAACTTAGGGCGCTCGGGTGACGCCACAGTGACCAGGGACCGAGCACAGACTTCACTAAGAATATCCGGAACTTCCATTTCATGGCTGAACGTAGCGGATATCAGTAGCTCGCATCACAACCAATAGAAGTCCTGTTGGACGCTGAGATGATGCCCATAAGCATTGTGGCCCTGACATGACAAGGTCGGAGGTATGTTGGCTTAGCAGGACGTCGTCCTTAACTGGCAGGCGCGAAGGATATGAATATGAGATTCGGGTATGGTGGTATACATGTAGATCTCGACAGATCTGACGTATGGTTGCATATTGGCCGAAAATCAAGCGCTAGC
Organism: Stereum hirsutum FP-91666 SS1; assembly: GCF_000264905.1. Taxonomy (NCBI): domain Eukaryota; kingdom Fungi; phylum Basidiomycota; class Agaricomycetes; order Russulales; family Stereaceae; genus Stereum; species Stereum hirsutum. The sequence continues at coordinate 494,425 of NW_006763148.1, forward strand.
GTTTTGCGAAGCGGGATACAGTCGGGAGATATGACCGCGCCTTTCTTAATATTGAGGATGATGGGATTTGGAGGGTTGGAAGCAACGACATACCAATGGCTAACAATAAACGGTAAGACCCTCGAGCCTCGATGAGAATTTGCCTTTCTCTATCCATAGAGTAGTGGAATATTGATAGTACAGAATCAAGTACCTACCCGACTGCACAGTCAGCTCACCCGCATAAGATAGACAAGAGCAAGTCTAAACGCACATTATGATCTCGGTCCTCTCACAAAAATCACGAAATCGTAGCATGCTCCTCCTCGCCCTCAAGATCTCGCATGGCCTCGAGGTTGTACTGCACGTTCTTGCGGTACTTCGTCACAAGATCAGCGGCGATGTTCACGTTCTCATTCGCGCGCAGAATCTCCTGTCAGCTCAAAATTGATATGTGAGTTGACTGGTTTGGGATGCACGAGCGCGGAGAGAGGCACCTGGATGCAATGGTTGAACTCGAGGATCAACTCGGTGCACTTGTCCTATACCGTTCAAAACAGGGCGATTAGATACGTTAACGTGTTACCCGAGGAGCAGACGTACAGCGCTCTTGACAATACGCTCGAGCAGTATGGCTTGTCTTTCTGCATGAGGGTTCTCCATGGTGAACGGAGCTGCAGGAACAGGGAGATGGTGGTAGTTCGGAATCAACAAGGCTTGCTACGCCACCGAGTCAGCGCCACAGACGCGACGCGCTTCCCGCTGCTTCCCCATGCGTCGGATTCCTCTTTCAGCCCTTTGGCGCATCTTGCCTCCTACCTCTGTCATCCCATTATTCAGTCGAGAATCTGTAGGCTTGAAGTACGACAACAGACCAAAAGTCGTTCGAGGACGCGTTATGCGGTGAATATTGGCACGTTTTCTCTCCAGCTTTGACGGGAATCTGAAAATTTTAGACGCCTTACACTATCTCGTGCCACCAGGCCTCAGGCTATCGCGTGTTGACCAGTTGGTCGAAAAAACCAGGATTGCTAGTCTAGTTACTCCTCTGACCTGGAATACCCCTCGGACTTGTGCATATCGATCTACTCGTCACTGTTGTACTCTCAGGTTACGACCGGCTCTGAACCATGTTGACCCAATCGGAGAAGAAAGTGTTGTGGCACCCTCGCGGAGAGAATAGGTTCATCGTTGGTGGAGGATCGCAAATTACTCTCTATGAATGGTCTCCGGATGAACCAGCCATTCGGCATGTTACATCTCAGCAAGATATGCAACACATGAAGGTGCGTCTATGCCTCATGTTTGGCGTGATAGAGCATTTATTGTGGCACAAATATCTATGATAAACCCCCTTGAATCAACGTGTGTTCAGTGAATGCAGTTTTTAGTGCAGTTTTTATTGTCTGTTTTGAGGCACAGCAGTGTATAAAACTGTAACTTTGGCCGCATCACGTTGAACAGAGACGATGTGGCCCGGTTCATATTGTCTTTTTCTACCCAAAATACGACACTAATCATAATATATCTTTGCCAGTGTTTCGCATGGTCTTCCGATCCTCAATATAATGACCTCCTCGCTGTCGGCCTGAACACAGGCCACGTAAACCTCCTGCGGATCGAAGCTAACCGTTATGGCCATGATCGCGCTCTCAGAAGCAATCCCAACACATTCCTCCCGCCCAAGAGCTCACGCGCGTGCACCGCCCTCGCATTCAGTCCGATAGCACCTCAATACCTTGCTGTCGGGCTTGACAAAGTCCGTGGCGACTCCAGTCTCGTCGTCTGGGACGTTCAAACCACAACAGCCACGCTCTCATCAACAAATCCGTCCCCTTCGAGTCTGCACCATCCGCCAAACGCCCCGCCACCGTCCCCTGCTCGTACCCCCTCTTCTATTCTTCCCAATGCCTCCTCGCCTACTCGTCCGTATCCCATCATTCCACGGGGCGAACTTGGTCCTCGAGTTGATCCACGCATCCTACAAGCGCATGCGCCCACCGAGTCTGTCCATACCCTCGCCTGGCTTCCCAATACCCCTCACCTCCTCGCAGCCGGTGTCTCTCATCGCTGGCTCCGTCTCTTCGATCTTCGTAACGTAGGGGCCGCTGTCACCCACGCCGCAGGCCGGATTCATGCTCTTGCCCCCGACCCATCTTCCCCGCATCGCATAGCTACAGCTGGCGACAATGTCGTCACGATCTGGGACGCACGCAAACTCCCCACTCCATTGCTCACATTTACTGGTCGAGACGCCATGGGTGACGGAGCGAAAGGACAAAATGGACCCGTAGCTGAGATCGAGTTTTCGACCGTCCGTCATGGCGTGCTCACCACACTGCTCAAGGATACGTCACACGTTCGGTTTTGGGATATTCTGACCGCCGATGCGACGACGATGTCGCCCGCTCAGGGCAAGTCTGGCGATCTTCCCGGCCAGATCCAACCACAGCAGAGGACGCCTAAGTTGTCGTGGTCGAATCCGACAAGTATGCTCTCTTGGGGTGGGAGTGCTGCTGCCGGGAGCGCAGTGCCGCCTAGTTTGACTTCGATAGCTCAAGGCGACCAGCAGACGGCGGTTTCGTACAACCTCGTGCTGGCTGGCACCCGACGAAGTAAGTCTAAACAGGCACTTCAATTCTACGATGACATCCCTGATGTGTGAAAACCCTACATAGCAAAACTCTTCTCGAGTCCCATCGTATCCTACTGTCTTATGCCCAGCACCAGACGGAACCCTCTTGCGTCCTCGCTCATGACAGTGACCAAAGAAGGCGATCTCGAAGCCGCCTCCATCCACGACATACCCACACACGCACCTTGGAGTTCGCGAGGCTCCCTCGCTATTTCCGCCGCCACAAATTATCGCGTCTTCTCAGGAATCCCACCAGGCGATAAGCCTTTAGAGCCATGGGCTATTTCTCCATCTACCATCGGAACCCCTGCTCCCCAAGACCACAGAATACTGTCCACGAGACACAGCGACGGGCGATCCTTGGGGCCCGGTGGCGACGAGGGTTCGCTCATGGCAAGGGGACGGGCGAAAGGGCAGCCTGCATCCACAAACGGTGGCGCTGCTAGCCCCGCGACATTCGGCAGGGGAGACGACGATGGTTTCCCTGCGCTTCTGTCTCCTCCCCGCCCTCAGTCTTCTAAACCTCTCCACGGTTCACCTGGACCCACACAAAGCCGTCTAAAGACCCCCGTGGCGAAACACCCTCATGGTTATGGTACCAGCGGTCCATTCCGAAGTTTACCTCCCTCGCCACATAATAAATCGCTTCAAATAGCGGATCTGGCACCTGGGGAACCGTCCTTGCGGGCTTCTCCTGCCCCTAGACCTGGACCACATCCTTATACGCAGACGAATGGTCACTCGACTGTAAACAGGATCGGCCTGGGGATATCGGAGGGGTCGAAGGGTAAGAAGGACAGGGAGGTGTCTGTTTCGAGGGCGAGGAGCTCTGGGAGGTCTAAGCGGAGACCTGTGGAGAGGATTCAAAGCGTGGTGGACGAGGATATCTCGATGGTAATGAGAGGGAGAGCCGCGAAAGGGTATGGACTGGCTCGTGTAAGTGTTCACTGTTTTCAATAGGTATTGAAGCGTTGGCTGAAGTTGATGAACAGCCGTCTCAAAATGTTGCGGTCTTGACCTCCCAAAACGAGGACCAAGAGGACAATAAAGGTCTCATCGAGCTATGGCGGTGGATCGACCGTAAGCGCACATTATTTTCAGTCGCCATCTGCTCTACTTATACGGTCGTGGTATCTGCAGACACCCGGCCTCTCCTCTCTGTACCCACTCTTCATACAAATTACTACGACTTTTCTGTCCAAGGAGTTTTAGGAATTTGGGAAGGCTTTCCTTCTTCAGCAGCTTTGAGCCTCGCCACTACCGTCACGACATCCCTCACCACAACTCCAGCTCCTCGTACCAACTCTGATCTCCTCGACCCACTCAACAGTCTTAATGCGTTGCACGATTTTCAACCTATATCGCGTCCACGATCAGGGCGGGGTCGCGACCGTGGTTTGCGAGCGGATCGTCAGATCGACTTCAATGCTGCCATCGTTGCGCTTTGTCAATATCGGGACGAGGACTTGGATATGACTGGTGACAGCGGGGCATGGGTGCCGGCGACGTCTACGAAAAAGTCCATCCAGAGGAAGTTGGCATTGATGGTATGTAAGTGGAGTCTGAAAGACGGTGATATCGCGTACCAGATCACCAGGCGAGTCTTCCTTACTGGCCTTTGTGCGGCGTTATGCTCATGTTGGTCTTGAAGGTGGGAAAAGGAAGGAAAGTGGTCTCAAGCGGCTTGCTGGTTAGTGTTCATCGGGAAGTACGAGAAGGCCATCGAATTGTTGATGAGAAGCAAAGGTAACGACTTTGCCGTAATCATGCTCACAGCGTTCTGATGCGTTCCTATGTGCCCTAGATGAATCCCACCACATGATGTCCGGAACATTGGCTGCGCTGGTGCCTTCGACTTCGAGCAAGACTCCTCCACCGGAACCCCTACGAAGTCACTGCGAACGTCTTATCATTCGGCTCCAAGATCCCTACTTTCGCGCCATGCTCACACACCTCACACTTGGTGACTGGAGCGAGGTTCTCGAAGAAGAAGCTCTGCCCTTACGTGAACGTCTTGCTATCGCTCTCCAGTTCCTCGATGATGAAGCCCTCTCAGCCTACCTGCACCGCGTAGCCGACCGTGTCACCTCCCATGGCGACGTCGAAGGCATTCTCGTTACAGGTCTGACCCCCCAGGGTATGGATCTCCTTCAAGCTCACGTTGACAGAACAGGAGACGTACAGACTGCAGCCATCCTTGGCGCGGCCGTTCATCCGCACAAAGTGAAAGATCAGAGAGCGGAAAGATGGTTAGAAACGTATAAGGACCTCTTGGATGGATGGAGGATGTTCCATCATCGATGTCAATTGGATATTGAGAGAGGCGATATGTTGCAAGAGCTGGTGCGGAACGGAGAGGCGGAGATGGATGCTGTGGCGTTGGGGTTGGTGCCAAGGCAGGTGCTGCTGAGATGCAACTACTGTAGCAAGGTCATTAGTGCACCACAGGGTAGTACCAACACCAGCTCTAATCGGGTGCGTCATACCCTTGCGCTGTGCTCGTATCTGCTGAATTCAACCCGTTCTGTTCGCAGCCATCTGCGTGTCCCTTCTGCAGTCGCTCTCTTCCTAGGTGTTCTATTTGCTTGATGCACCTCACGATTGTGCCAGATAATGTACGGGATGGTCAACTAGCGCACCATAATGCGTCCCTGAGAGGTGCGAAAACCCATTTCATATTCAGCCATACATAACGACACTGAGCGGCTTCTATCTTCGTCCTTCACCTCCTAGATACCATTGAGGATGCTATCGTATTTTGTCAGACCTGCCGTCACGGTGGACATGCAGCACATATCTTGGATTGGTTCTATGGAGAGGCCGGCGAGAGGTCACATGGATTGTGCCCTGTGGCGGATTGCAATTGCCGTTGTGCAGACGAATTCTGAGCCCCCAGTCTTGCAGTGTTCGCTGTGGGTTTTGCACTACATCTCGTTCTCTTTTCCCCACTTCATGACGTTATTTCTTGCTAACGTCTTGTTTATACTTATAGACCACTTTCGATAATTTCGGGCATAATACATACATAGACTACGCCGGTGGCATAATTAATAACACCTATGGTGCAAACGGCTTAGACGCCGCCACTTCTGTACACAACGTTGAGGACGGTGCCGCGGGCCGAGATTTGAGAATTTTCACTATCCCTCTTCCAGAAACACTCCTTTTGATGTAAGGAAGAGTTCCTCTAGAGGGATTATCCAAATTCTCAAAACTGGCAAAGATGAACTTTTGGATTTGGCCACCCCGCCAAATAATAATATTTAATTCATTTGTTTATTATTTTCCGAAAACCAAGGGGGGTGCCAGGAATTTTCTTTCAATAAATGGGGATTTCGACTTTCGCCGACGAAATTGGCCGCTGTACAAAAGTGGTGATGACTAAGCCGTTTGCACCATACCTGCTCCTCGTACCCCTCAATGTCGGCTGCACCAACCGCGAAAGAATAACAGTCACTCACCCCTTCGAAGTTCTAATCCTCGCCAGCCTCCAGGCATTTGCTAACGACATTATACGGTTTGATGTCACAACGACACACTCGATTATAGCAGATTCACGCGACTTCGCGCTCGCTTGCATCTCCGGATTCCTCCGGGGCTTTGGTCATCGACACATCGGGGGGACCGAGTATAATCCTTCTATGGTCTACCCTCCTGGGTTCTATCTCCATATATCTGCCTAACAGGAGCTTCATCAGGCTCAGTAACGATCACTGAGTGTTTGCTTTTTGCTCTCAGCTACGCTCCTGGCTCTGGATGACAGATACGAGAACTACCCAGATCGTGACTAATTGAAGGCCTATTATGCCGTCAGAAGTTCCATCTTTCGAGTTTTCTGGCCGCTGTTGATTGCGTTCTAGCTTGCACGCTTTTTCTGTGGCCAGTATCGACGTCCGAGGCCGCGTCCACCGCGGCTTGCTACCCTGCGATGACACATGGACTCGCGGCTCAAGCTGGCGGCCTAAGTATTGCTGGCATCACCTCCACAATCGGTTTCGGAACGTCAATCTTGACTCATGGCGTGTCTTCTCCGCGTATATTGTCTATTTAGAAGGTCGATAGGAGCAGAGAATGCACTTCCCATGCTCAGGATTGCAAATCGTGTCGAAACTCCCACAATGTATGATTTCGTTTAAATGCCGGCCTTCTCTCCATAGTTCTTCTCGCTACGCCCCCCTCTACAGCACATCATATCATGATGCTCGACGAACTCGATTACCTTCAGTCAACGATTGTGGATGCTCTGGATACCATCCGCCTCGAGATCAAGGCTAACAACCTTCCCCATCTCTCTCACTCAGCCACTACTCCCCATCCACTAGACAGCGACAGCTTCGTATGCCCTCCTAGATTGTATGAAGCTCGTAGATTGGCCCTAGGTGCGTAACATCTTCAAAGACATGGTACTCAGCTTCGAGCTGACTGTCACTCTTCCAATCATTGGCGATTCCTTCCCCAGCCGCTATGGTCAGCGCACTATCTCAGTTCCGAGTCAAGGTCACCTTCTAACGTAAATTCTGCAGGGTCAACTAAAGAACCTGCTCCAAGTCCCTTACGAGAAGGTCGTTGAGCAGTCTTGCGCCGTGTACGACACTGCCTGTCTTGACCTTCTGGTCCAGTCAGGCGTTCTTGATAGACTTGCAGAGGAGTCTACGCTTGTCGAAGGGATGAGCGTTCAGCAGCTACAAGAACATTCTGGGATCGATTCTGGAAAGTTGAACACCGTTCTACGATACCTCGCAGCACAGGGCTGGCTACGCGAACCAACAGAGGGCACTTATGCCTTGACGCGCTCTGCCCTGGAGCTTCGAGTGGGAAATAATGGTAGGAAGTGGATAATGTAAGATTATACACTCTTCCATTCATTCGGTTGCTTACTACCATGCACTCGATGTAGGACGCCGGGAAAGCCGAAAGTTGCGTCTGCTCTGCATGCACAACTCACCCATCCCGAGTGGCGCTTCTCTAGGGCAGCCGATCAAACTGCGTTCCAGATCGCCAATCAAACACCTCTCACGCTCTTCGCATGGATGAAGCAGAACCCCAGTGAACTCGTTCAGTGGGCCAGCTCTGTACAGGTAATTACGATCTGTGTGCCTTTATGCCCATGATTCTGATGGTTTTGACCACAGTCACTTGGGAACGCTTATCATTCTGCAATCACCAACGACATACCATGGGATAAATATAACGGCAATACATTCATCGACTGTGGTGGAGGTCAAGGCAACCTATCCATTTCGATAGCTGAGATGTAAGCAAACATCTTCTCTGTAACGCTACCATTGCACTGACGGCTTTTTCGCGCACCAAGACTTCCGAAGAGCTTCTTCGTCGTACAAGATTTAGAAGAAGTTGTGCCCATCGCGAATGCCAACATCGCGGCGCGGGCTCCCGAGACTCTGAAGTCAGGGCGTATCACGACCGAAGCTCATAACTTCTTCGAACCACAACCACGGTTCGGAAAGAATCACGTCTACCTATTTCGTTACATCCTGTGAGAAAACAGTTGGAATTATACGCGTGACTTATCGACTAATCAATCCATCGTAGTCATGACTGGCCGGACCATGCCTGCGTAGGTTTTTCTCTGGCCTGTGGGGCATTCTTACGCTGACTGCCTGTCGAGTAGATCCGTATTCTAGGCAACATCGCTCGCGTCGCACGGCCTTGGGTAAGACTTGGCGTTTTTGTGGATGGAATGTCTCTGACGGTGGTTATCATGCAGAAATGCAAAATCATCATCATTGACACGATACAGGCGCCTTGCACAACCTCCGATCCTTCGTCCTACGGCAGCCAGCTTAGATCCTTGGAGGACGTAACCGATACTGACCCCTACACGCCCATCGCCGCCCCGCCATTTATTCCCAAGAATTTTGGGGCATGCGCAAAGATGTCTCTGGCGCTGGGTGTCCATATGATGGGGGGTAAGCGGCCGTTGACCATATTTCATGATTATTCACGAGGCATTGATGCTGTAATTGAACCCTTAGTTTTCAACGCCCTTGAGCGATCGTTTGTGAGCAGCATTTTCACCTATATATGTGGTAGCGTTTGCTTACCCTTCTTCAGAGCGAATGGAACGACCTCTTGACCAAGGCTGGTCTGCGCATTGTCCATGTCTACCCTCTTCGAGGTATGGTGTCCGCCATAGAGTGTGAGCCACTCGGCGAAGGAGAAGAGTATAGTGATGGTTCTAGCGGGACAGAAGCCGGCTCGAATGATGCATGACCTCGATCTGGAAGTCGTATGTTTATCTGTGCTCTATTTGAGATGGACGATTGTTCTGTTACTAGTTCGGTGCTTGCTGTACTATCTTTTTCTCTGGATCTTTATTCTTCGAGGCCCTCGCCAGTTGTACTTTCTTTTTAAACGAACGCGCTCGAAATGTAGATGTCATCCTGTTCACACAATGATATTGACGCGCGGTGTTGCACGTCTGGTACTTGGCCTCCTGGGCCGTGGCCATCGCATGTACGACTGACAGCCCCGATAAGTCTCACATACAGGTAAGTAGTATCATTTACTGTAAGAAAAAATTTGACTATCAATTTATGCAATATTCCGCTGCAACTCTCGTCGAAGGCTCTCCACATCCTCTCTCGCCCGTTGAAGCTCAAACGCGTGAGATCTCTCGCGAGCGGCCAACTCCCTCTTTAACATATCCTGCACCACTCGCTCCTTCACGAACGTCCTGAAGAACGCAGTGATGCTCTGAATGCTGTGGCTACGTGTACGATCTTCTAATGGGGTCCTCTCATCGGGCTCAGGTTGGTCGTCGCCGTCTGAGGAACTACCACCATGATTCCATCGAAGACGATTCGGGTCTCTGAGAATCGCAGCAAATAAAAGCGCGATATCTCTGAGAAACAGCGGATTTAGACAGTTCAAGTAGTGAACCTTGCAGGATGATGACCCGAGATCTATGACGGTGTAGGGAAACATCAATGCTTCGTCTGGGTGCGACGGTATAGAGGGAAACTCGTCGTCGTCGTCGATTCTGAGATACCGGCCCAGGAAACGGAGGTTTCGACAGTTCCTGAAATGAAGGAGAGATTTGAGAGGAAGCGAAGACTGGGAACGTATGAGAGGTGTTTTGTTTAGATCGAGCTCCTCTATGGCCGTCCACCCAGTAGCAAGCCCCGACAGCTGTTCTTCGGTGATGTTTAACGGATGCGCGGCATGAATGGAGAATGACTTGAGGCGGGGGAATCGACAGATCAACGAAAGCACTTCGAGGCCAAACGTTGGAGACGTCTTTGCTGCTTTCATTTTGATATCACGATTCAGAGGGAGAAGCCAAAGTCCGAGCTTCTCCAGTGCCGGAAGCGAGTCCGCCACCGCCTCCAGGTCTCTCCAGGTCTTCAGGTAGAGCGACGAGCCAGGAATTGCCACCCAACATGTGGTATCCGAATGTGGTCAAGTTGAGACGATTCAGCGGTCGCATGAAAGTCAAGACATTAAGACGGTGGGCCGCGAATGAGAGATGTCGAAGTGCAGGGTAGGGGTCATCTACGTCGCGCGGCAGCATGCATGAGTAGGTCGTATTCTCACTGCCTTCGAGCTGCGAATATTCACGCGTGACTTCAAGAGTCTTGAGTCGCCTCAAGCCTGCAGCAACTCTCGTGATGGTTGGGCGAAGGCAGAACACTGGAAATCTGAGTTCAATGAGCGTAGGTAGACGAGAAATTAGGAGGGAGATGTCCTCTTCGAGTTCTTCGAAAGGACTATCGGAGATGATTGACAGTCGCTCTATATTCGGCATACGATTGATGATGAGAAGGACACGCTTGTGGAACGCCTCGATCGTGGGCCACTGATTGCCACGACGCTTCAAGACGATCGCGATTTCAAGGACATTGTTCGACATGAACATGGGCTCGAAGCTATAACCCAGAATGAAGCCGCGTATAGATCGCAAGTTGGGAAAGATTTGGGCGCTCGTGCGGGAGGAGAGGATTTCTTGCACGGCGGCCGATGACAAAGGATAATCATCGAAGTATAAAGGATCTTTGACGTGCCGAACACGACGCGTGTTTTTCAGGAATAGTGTCCAGTCTTCCACCAGGATCGGTTCAACAAAAATCTACGGCGTAGAGCGAAGGGCAAAGAGGTAACTTGTGAGTATGTGCTGCATTTGCGGAGAAAGCCTTGTGTGCGTACTAGGGATACACCGATTGGAACACTGTGGTCCGTTTGTAGACGCATCTGCCCAAGAGATCTAAAGACATCGCCCAGAAACACATCGCGCCAGACCTCGTCCAGAGATATCGGAGACCATTGCTTGCAGACTCGAGCAGTGGCGCAGTTACTGCTCTGGTCCAATTCAGAGAATACTTGGGTGAGTATCTCTGGTATCGAAAGAGCATGGTGCATTGTTCAGCATCGACCTGTCAAAGAAGATAGATGCCTGCGATATCGTTCCTGAGGCTGCTGGAGTGGTGGTAGTCTGAGATGAAGGGAGGGAGAAAGATTCAGAGAGACAATGAAACACATTTTATACTCAAACCGAGAGAAAGGAACAATGACCACGGCGTTTGCCATAGACCGAAACTATATAGTGAAAGTTCATGGTGGCCCAGAGAGGGGCCACATTCGGTTGACTTCCCGGAGGAAGACCGTGACGGACAAAATAACGATAGGGATCTACAGTATTGTGAAACATACAGCTGCAGTTAAAGAGAAAGAAAAAAGAGTACCAAGCAACGGGAAGCAGGCACATGTGGGCCTCTGAAGACCGGACACGGCTAGCAATGTAGAGATCATCATCGTTGCCGACGACGACGTTACGACTCTGCCTGCGGCTCAGTCTCGTCTAACACCTCCCCCGCGGCCAATTTCTGTATCAGATGGTCCACCTTGGCTTTGTGTATCCGATGATGCTCTTGCCAGCCTTTCCACGGATGATGCGGGTGCTAAACAACGAGACGAATGGTCAACATTCGAGACATGAGGATAGGGTCGAAAAGTCGAAAAGGCAGGGGAGGTAGGGAAGGAAAGGATACTCACATCCCTCGCAAACCCCTGAAATATCTTATCCGACGTCCCGTCCGGCTTATTGAGGAAGAACCTCGCAAGCAAAATATCGTCCGAACGGCTGTACCGCATCTTCTTCTCGGGCGGGAGCGGCAACGGCTCGTCTTCCTCCGTGTGGTTCAGCTCGTGTTTATGTCGCCTATAAAACTTCATCCACGAAGCTCTCGAATGGTGTGGCGCCTGCAATGCAAAAATAAAAGGTCAACATAAACGCACAGCCGAAATGAATTCGTCGTTGTATGCACGGGGGCGAACTCAAAAGAGAAGGAAAGAAAGCAAGGAAAAGGAGAAGAGGAAGAGGAACGAAGAAGAAGAAGGAAAAACACAACGCACCTTCTGCGCAATCTCCTTCCAAAACGTCACCATATCGCTCTTCCCCTGCACCCTCCTCCACTCCAACAACTTAATCAAAAACACCACATCCTCATCCGTAAACGCCACCCCCTTCCCCGTCGTGCTCCTAAACAACGCCCTCGGCGGCGTCGGGCTCCTTGTCCGCTGACTGATCAACAACCCCGCAGCCTCCTCAGCTCTCACCTTCGCTTTCGCCGCCGAAATGGCGTTTGGCCCGGGGCCGCTGTTGTTGCCGGCGTTGCTGAGACCTAGGCCGGAGATGAGAGGTGTTCCGGATGGACCGGCGAGGCTGGTGCCGCCAACGGAGACGACGTTGCCGACGCCACTGACGGTGATGGCTGTCCCGCCCCCTCCGTTGTTATTACCATTTCCGGATGCGCCGTTGGTATTAGGACCGGTGGCGGAAGAAAGTGTGAGCCCTTGGCCGTCATCAGAGGCACCAACATGTGAATCGTGAGGCCCAAACTCTGCAGATATCGGGTCGATATTCGAGCCGGCGCCCATCGAATGCGGATGCGAATGAGGAGGATGGGGGTGGGGATGGGGATGGAGCGAGGGATCGAGATTGGGGTCGAGGTTCGTGTGGTTAGGATGGGGGTGCTGTTGTTGGTTTGGATGGGGCTGAGGTTGAGTCGAAGGTCCGGCCTGAGAGTTGTCATTGGGATCGACGGAAGTGGTGGTGGTCATGGCGTATCCTCCGAGACGGATCTGGTGTTTGTTGCAGTACCGACGCCAGGAGTAGAAACTAGATACGTTATATCATAAAAAGACAAAATCAGTCATGAATAAAGAAAGAAAATCATCGTTGAGTATGCACGTACGTATGATGCGGAGCCTTGACAGCCACCCTCTCACAAATCTCTCGCAAACTAAACAGAACCCAGTTCGTCAGTAACGCCTCTCTAGACCACTACCAATCCCCAATATCACAAACACTCCGCTATCGAACACCAAAAGGAACAAATCGAAAACGAGAGCAATAGTAAACCCAAATACACGCAACGAACCTAAGCACCATCCCCTGCTCCTGACAAAAATCGATATACTTCTTCAAATACTCGATATCATCCGCCGTGAACAGATTCCCGCCATACGTGCTCTTGATCACCCGCGTAGGCGGCGTCGGCGACCGTGCTGTCGGGTCTCGTCGATTGAGCACGAGGGTCGAGGCTGGGGGCGCTGGGACGGGCTAGATACATTATAATTCATAATTCAACAATATACCACAGGAAGGTCGACAGTCGAGCGGTCCAGGGTAGCGATACGTTGCGGGGTTAGTCTCTTTTTCAAAGGAGATAGGGGAAATTGGAGAGGAGGGAAGGGAGGGAAACGTACATGCGACCGTACACGTTTTCGACCCCTAGACGATTCCGCCGTGGTCCCGTCTGTAAGAGGTGGCGTATCCGTCGTCGGATCCTCATGTGTTGGTTCAGGTGCAGATGGTCCTCCAGGAGGCGGTCCCGATGCAGGATCTTCCTGCATATACGTCGGCTGGTACGCCGGGTCGTACTGCACATGAAAGTACCACCCAAGCAAGAAAGCATCGGTCAACGACCTGACGTCGAAGCAAAAAGAGAGAAGATGTTAGAGGAGAGGACGGAGCACATACAGTTGCCTGATCATAATACTGCCCCGGCGCCCACACCTGTTCATCCCTCCCATACGTCCGATACTCAAACCCGCCCTGCGCATGTGGCGCCACGACCGTCCCAGGATGATGTTGCTGCTGTGGATGCGGATGCGGATGACCATGTCCAGATTGGGGAGCGTATACTGTATTACCGTCTACCGTCCACCCAGGACCGGCAGCACTCGGTCCATCATCTCGATACGGCCCACGCGGCATGCTGACCATTTGTGGATGTGGCTGCTGAGGTGGAGGTGGAGGCTGAGGCTGAGGTGGGTGTTGATGTTGGTGTGGATGGGAATGGGGATGAGGATGGGCATGTTGTGGGGTGTTTTGCGTCTGTTCGGGAGCGATGGAGTTAGGTGCTTCCCAGTTTTGGGGCGGGGCTCGTGAATGAGGGTGAGCATGGGGGTGCATGGACTGGGGAGGAGGGGGTGGGTAGCCTGGATAGGCGGGGTAAGGGCCTTCGGGTGGCATGAGAGTTTGAGAAGGACCGGTCGGTTGAACGTCTTGCATTGGCTGAGGGAGTTGAGAATATGGATTTGCCATGACGGGGCCGGGAGGAGGATGTGGTGGATGGGATTGGGGGCCATCGGGTGGTTGGGAGAGTTGCGGGCGTTGCGGTGTGGAATGTAGAGGGGGTTGAGGTTGCGATGGTGAGGTTTGTGCTTGTGCTTGTGCTTGCGTTTGTGGTGGAGGTTGTGGCGCGGGCTGGGGCTGAGGCTGAGGTGGCGGTGGCGGAGGTGCGTGTACTCTTGACACAGAATGAGTATGATTGCAGCATGGCAAAGAGGAACAAGGAGATGCGGGTAATGAAACGCACTGCTCATTGCCCGTCACTCTGCAATTTGCCCAGCCCGTCTGAAATGTCTGAAGCGTTCCGAGTCGTACACACTCGTGAACCCATTGCGAGCTGAGAATCATCTTGTTCTTCTTGCCGGCGTATTGACGGTAGAGACTCTGACCAGATTCTTTGTGTGGGTCGACTGGAAGAAGATAGTGTCGACGTTCAAGGACTATTCAGAGCACAACGAGTACTCGGACTCACCCAAGAGGTAGCTGACACCACTGTAGCTTTGAGACACAGTCCCTCCATTGCGCTGAAACACATACTCAGCATCCACGTTTTATTGATACGAATGATAGAGGATAAAATTTATAACGACAGAGGACTCCAAAGTTGCTCGCCACACATATCCGTCCGTTCATATAAACGATATGCCACTCTACCCCTGAGTGATTCTAGGGTCACAAAAGGACCTGAAAACGTACCTGGATAAGGTCGACGACGATGTCCCTGTCGCCAACATCCTTGTGGACGTACAGGGCGAGCGGGGTGCCCATCATGGGCTCCAGAAAGATGCCATGGGATGCGGAGACAGCGTCTGTGGCGGCGGACGGCTGTTGTGTGTGGTGTGAATGAGAATGAGTGCGAACTGGTGCCATGGGTCCGCGCAGGGGACCTCGTCGACGCTCGACAGAAGGAGGTCCCCAGCCACGCCGCCCAACATCCCGCTTTTCACGCGGAGTTTCAATCGACTTAGTCGTCTCGCGCTTTCTTGTTTACCACGACCATTTTCCAAGTCGATTATGCTCGGATTCTCTCGAGACTTATGGTACTCGTTCTCAGAACACTGGTCAAGGTCCTATCTGAAGAACAGACCTCATCTCGCGGTTTTGGTCCGCACTTCTGTATTTCACCCTCTCACAACGTCTTTCCGCAACGGCGCCACCCGCATTCACACCTCCTTGTCCAGCCATACCATGCAAGTCGATGTTCAACATCATCCACAGCGTCCATTACCCGCCTTCATCTTACTCCCGCATCGGCCCGTCTAGCGTACGCCATTGACACGCCCGATTCTTCCATGCTCTAGCACCCGCCCATAGCGTTCAGTCGCACTAATAAGTAACATCAGTTTCGACATCCCGCCGTGCTTGCCTCTTCGTACCTACTGATCCTCTCGCCACGGCCACTAATAGGCTCACACTCTATAAGGCACCCGTTGTTTGCATCACTATTCTTGCTTACAGATATATCGGACTACTACTTATCATGATTCAGGCCTTCAGGGAGATGAATCAACTTTGTACGCTCTCATCAGAATCAGACGTGCCCCGCGTTTTTCGAAGTGGGGAAGGGTAGCTATGTCTACAAGATAATCAACAGCGACACAAAATAGACCTGTAAGCATCAGTGATTATTGTCGGCGTAGTCGACAAAGCGACCACTCACTGTCGCGCCGGTTCTCGCGGCCCAAGGAGGTCAGTCCCTTGATGAATGTCTACATCTTTATGGCATGGCAGCGATCTCTATGTCGGTGCTGATCCTCATTCATCCTGTTTTCCCGTATCTGCAGCTGTGTGCACCCGTCGTTCTATGTCATGCTTTCTAAATCTGTTCCGATCTGGGCGCAATTCTGAACTGACCTTCTGTTGAGGCCATTGTTCAAAGACTGTAACACATCTGTTCTCGCTACCAAGTTCCAATTCAGTCCATCTTCATGTCCAAGACGACAATCAGATCGTTCGCACTCTTCTGTTCACTGCTACATGTTTCTGACTGACTCGGCCCAGAAATAAACAGACATGCTTGGGCCACATGTCAATACCTCGTAGCGTGAAGGTTTCCAACTGTAACCTTCTCCCCCATTGGTCATTGGTCATGATTATTTTCCGAGCCATAGGCGCATCTCCGGCCTCCCATCCCACCCAATCTGTTTCCCTCTGAATCGTTCTCGCCCTATGTGTCCACTCGAGCTCAACAACGAATCACACGCTCTACTCGTACCATCCTCCGCATGCTGCAACCACATCCATCTGCTACCTGACTCACCAGACTCCACTTCATCAATTTATCAATTTCTCGTGCTTCCAAAGGTCGCATCCTCGCTTCTTCTTCATGCATGGATTCTATGTACCAGATCGTCGTACCCATCAAAGAGCGTCCTTTTTTGGATTCTACACTCGTTCTTTCCTCTACACCCTCACTCACATGACTCGGCCGCTACATTTCTATGGACAATCGCGTCTCGCGGCCGAATGGCCAATCAAGCTATGATAGCATGCACTCTTTGCCCTCCATGCCGAGGCGTTTACCCCAGTGCTT
Organism: Stereum hirsutum FP-91666 SS1; assembly: GCF_000264905.1. Lineage (NCBI taxonomy): Eukaryota > Fungi > Basidiomycota > Agaricomycetes > Russulales > Stereaceae > Stereum > Stereum hirsutum. The sequence goes on from NW_006763148.1 coordinate 511,168, forward strand.
CTAGCTTCACTTCAACATCAGACATCAGACATCATGGACACGTTGCAATTGACTGTGTCTATTTCGTCCTTTCTACCATGCTAGCCTAGCCTATGCGGGTTAGACTCGGACTTTACGCTCTCTTTGCCTCAGATCAGTTTGGCGTTCATTTACTCCGTGGAGTCAAAGCAAAGTCTTTCCTGGTCTCCAAAGTACGGAAAAGGTCTGCAAATACTTTGTTTCATGCCCGTAAGCAGTCCCCATTATTGTGCGTATAATTACGAAGAGGAGAATGACACTCAACTGGGCAAACACCTTTGTTTATCGCCCATTTGTATTGATCTTGACCTGCCTACCTCCCATGTCGCAGTTATCTCCACATCAACAAAATACGGACCGCGGACGGTCGGACATGGATAGTGCATGGGGTAACTATTAATTGGTGGATCTACGTTACACCCCACTCCGTTCGTCTGATCCGAGGTTGTTTCGTGCCTTCGAGGTGTTGAGCCGTCGACGCTGGTGCCTTCACTACGATGCATGATGATGACTGGTGAGTCTTTTTTTTTGTGATCATTGTTGAGGGCTGGAGATAGTTAGATTCAGAATGACGGTACCGGCGGGCTGACATTTTGTTGCTGAATAGGAATGCTGACAATGCCGGCGGGGGCAAGCGCTGTAGGGTTCTCGCCACGGTTGAACGCCACACAAGTCGATCTTACGGCGAGGCCTTGCAAGTTGCAGGTGTGTCGCACGAACTGTCTTCTTTCTTTCTATAACTCCATTATAATTTATAGTCTCCATTAGGTTCGACCTCCGACAAAGTTCGCGTACATCCATTCATCCACCGTCCGCTACGTCTCACTGGCAACTGCTCAAAACTTACGAGGACGAAAGAGAATCCGAAGGGCGAGAGTTCGGGCGGTATCTGTAGTGAGGTCTGGGTGAGGTAAGTAAACGACATTCGCAGTATTTAACGCCCGTGGTAAAGTTCAAGTCGGAGAATAGGGGGTGGCGGAACCCCGATGTGTACAGACAGTCCTGATGCTTAAAGTTTGGGAAAAGGCGATGTATGGCTGAGCGAATCCAAGTTTCGAGGATGTGGGCATTATTACCACACGGGTAGGAGGGACATGTCTGGGTATGTGCATCGTGATATCCTTTCTCGTTCCTACAACGCCCTGCCGCCGTCCTATTCGACAGTCATGGGTCGGGTTCTGATTTCTGTTGCGTGGCATCTGACTTCAGGTATGAAACTGCAGATACCGCATTCATTTTATTTCCTCTTCGACCGCGCTGCATGTATCATCGAGTTCAATGATAGGCCAATGTGCTTACATCCGAGTCCACCGGTTCAGAAATATACCAACGCGTGTGTCGGGAGTCAAGAACATTCGGATTCAGAGTGCCGCCGGTAGGCCTTTCTCTGCCAATGATCACATCCCTCTCTATCCCTCTCCGTTTCTGTCAAGGAACGATCTTTTCAAGTTTTTACTCGTATGTACTAATAACTGTCTTATACAGATACCTGGAATAGTGCGCTGATCATCACACGTTATCCGGCGCCGTCGTAACATCTCCTCGTCAAATTCCCGCCATCGAAAATCGTTGTGCTATATCGGTCAAACATGGCGAAACATGTACACGAGAGATCCTCACATGTTCCGACTCGTGAAGTTTTTGAACATACCGGATCTGGACAGGCCTTTGAATCGCCTTCTATTTATCGAATCAGAATCAGGTATCGTATCTGTATCTCAACGCTTCAGGCAGTTACTTGCGATTCGGACCAGTTCTGTCACCGTCGCGGAACGGATTCGTAAGTATAGATCTTGACACGGGATCCCGGTGTGAACGACGAGCGTTGATACAGTCCCGTTGAATTTACTATTGTCCTAGGAATCCGAGTCACGGAAGTGAAGACGTTCCGAGACGGCACTTGAGAACGTTCCAGCGGACCCACAGTGAAGTTCAAGTTGGTACTTCCAGTCCTGTTTCTCCTTCGACCGTACTCTATGCATGTACTGATTATAATCGTGGTGTGTTCTGAGCTGCCGTGGACGTAGAGCGATGATGCTCACCACGGACGTAGGCTCCGCTGCGGATATTGCGGTACTATGCTATACGTGTGGTAGTGCGGACGTGATGCTCTGGGTATGTCTGTATTCGACCTGTCGGTTTTGGAATATCCGCGGCTTGCGAAGGTGCTCTGACTTCCCCTCTGAATATATGGGCATGTTTTACATTCGCCCGGTCGATTTGGGAGTATCCGTGTCCTGTGAATATCTATGCTGATTCAGAAATACGCCCTTCGACTTCCTCTCTGACTCGTCCAATCTTCTCCGGATCCATCTTTTCCATCTTTTCCATCTTTTCCACTTCCCTTCTTTAACCCGCCTTGTGTCTTCGGTAAGCCACCTAATCTCCACAACCACCGCCACCTCTTCTGTTCTTCAAGACCATCCTTCTCTGGCGCCTCCCGTGACGACGCACCGGCGCTCAGCGTCACACCATCGAAGGAGCAGAATCACCGAATCTTCGAAGTCTTCACATTACTCTCAGACCGTCATTTTACGAGAATATTCAGGACCCCAGCGCTTCGTGATCCATGGGATGCCTTTCTCAGTAGGGTATAGTCCATACAAGTCCGCGGTCTTTCAATCTCGATGGCATGGGTGTGGTCACTAGTGCTCGTACGGAAGGGTGTACGTACATGGTGTTTTGCGATTTGGGGATGAGGAAGGAAATATTTGAGTTTGTGTCTAGACATCCATGGACATATGATTGCTGAGGACTTTATGTGTGGTGGGAGGGAATATTTAGGGAGATAGAGAGGTATGTCCGATGTAAGCGTGTGTTTTTGTTCTTTTGGCTCTTGGGTGTCATGATCTGATGTCGAACATAACTGAACGGGAATTATCTTGCGTGGTGAGCGCCACGAAAGTCCCAAAACACCGTTTCTCCGAAAAGATCTGAACAATATCGCATCGCAATAAGTATCCCGTAGCTGCCGCGGTACGGTAACATATACCGGGAATGGTATCATCACTTCCTCCATCTCCTTACCCGTAACTTGAACCCGATGCTGATTTATGGTCATGCGCTCTACAGATATTATAATAAGCACAAAAAGACCGCAACGCTAACGCCACACGAACGACTCGTGCTTCGTACTTCATGCAAAGCTTAACTACTTGCTACGGCAATGGGCATACCCTCTGTACCAGGCTGTTCGTTCGAACGATTCAATCTCGCCTGGCCCGTTTCCATATCACGTTTCCCGACCGACCTCGTCGTACGTTTTCTGCATGACGAAGCACGTCCCAGTCAGAGCTCTATGGACTTTCTTGGACCATGTCATCACAAAGTTTAGATGATCTCTGTCAGTGTCATGATCGCCTTGTGTCTGGCATGTCCCAAAGTTCAAACGTATGATGGTGGTTACCGCCGACCGGGTCCGGTGCTCTACATTTTACTGCGCTGCTGATCGTGATGCAGACTTGAAGGATATACGACAGTGCGTTGGACGAGATCGAAGACACGAGATTTGAGAGACTGAATGTAAGTTGCAAAGATGTCGTTAGAGTGCGTATTTACCTTGTCGCTGTGGAGTACTTACATAGCAGAATCGACGGGAAATTCATGCGCATGAACTTTTCCGAGTCGTCCTCGCCGTGACGGGACCGGACTTTTGACTATGTATCCTACCGAAGGGATGTATGTATGATCGCGACATGTAACTTTAAGGTTGCACTGTGCAGGCATACTTTCCTTATGTTCTTTCTGCGCTCGAAGAATGGCGACATCCTCCTTCTTTCCCGATGGTTCTGCAAATTGTCAATGTTTCTGTGTCAACGGATGCAGATCAACATCCGGGGGTACCTACGGAGGCAAACATACTGGCCTTTATCAGCCTAAGTCTTGCTCGGCGAGACGGATATGGGCAAGCGATTTGGGCGACATGCATCGACGCTAAAGAAGTACTGACTCTCGCCACCGCCCACCTTCCTTCCTTCTTTCTGTGCAGAGATAAATTCGAATTCACTGATAGGGTACGACTGAGGTCGATGCGCTTGCGTCGGGCTTGGGTGGTTGTGGCGTCATCGTCCACTCATCTTCCTTCTCGTCTCTTCTGCTCCATATGCTATTCGTCGTATGTAGTTCGCCGTTCTGGATCCATCTATGTTCGTTCCCTTGTCGACGTCCGAGACAACGTCACCCCGCCGGGTCTCGGAGCAAGGAGCCTTCGTTTTGTATGTAGTGGCGGGGGAGACCGGGTAGCTTGAAGCTTTATGCTTTGAGTTTGTATGGACGCACGGAGCTTTGTAATTCATGATGGGATGGGGGCGGACAGGTCTATATCTGTCTGTATGTATGCAAGGAGCTTGCGAGAAAGAAGTCGAGATCTCGGGGCTGGGCTGGGCTGCATGGATGTTCATGCATCGTCGACATCGTGGCGTTGGTTCGAGGTCGCCTCTAGCTATGTACCACTAATATGATGTGATATAAGTACCTCGGAGATCTAGAGCTAGAGGCCAGTGAACGGGGTGCGAGAGGCACGAGAGGGTCTGAATTAAGCGCTCGGACCTCCGGGGATCACAGTCAAAGCGTCCGTCTCCGCCTGCGCTTGCGTTCGGAGGGAAGGATGTCGGCGAAGTACTTAGGGCTGGAAGAGGGTTAGTTCGAATTGGGCGGGATGACATTATGTACTCGGGAGCTGGGGAGGATGGAGGAGAGGAAGAGGAAGTGAAGACCGTCTCGTACTTTTATACTTTAAACATCGAACAATTGAAACCGTCTGAGCTCAGAGGTTCCTATAGTGTACGTTCGACCCTAGTATCATCTGGTCTACATCCACAGTATGTACTCCCGACGCGAAGATGTCAATGTGCGCAAAAGATGGGTGTAGGCTGTAGGCTGTAGATGAACAATCGAACGAAATGACTCCTCGAAGCCTAGCTATAGACAGCTTGCATGAGACCCTCACTGTGACAGTAACGAACCTCGTCGAATCCAACACGCATGCAGGCAGGCTTCAGACGACGAGTCATATCCGAGCATGGAACTTACAGTAAACGTGTCCTAACGAAGGGTCAGAATGTGGAAGAAACCCACGCCACGAAGATTTGAACCTTCGTGTCGCACGATGATATGGACCGGCCGGTGTGAACGAGGAACCGTGTGCGTGTGCGTGTACGGTTGGATCACATCCTGGTGTACAGGAAGCAGAGATGTGCGTAGAATCATACACGATGATATACACATGCCAAGACGGTGAGACCGACGGTCGTGCTAGAACTTACTATACGCAGGAGAAATCCGCGTTGATGTTTGGATGAGAGTGAAGGTTACGAGCAAGGACTCAGCAGCATAGAAACCATGCGTTTGCATATAGACAAAGTCCTCGTATGGTGGTATGTTGATGGAACGTCGTATGGAGATTACGAGATAAGCTTAGCTTAGAGTTTTGATGTCGAATCGAGGAAGGGGTAGAAGAAAGAGAAGGATTCTTTATTTGGGGCCGCAGAGGAATACCTGTAAATAATGACGGCAGTATATGCCGATTTGTGCGTGGTAATCCGAGAGTGATGGCGAACATATGTCTTCTAATAGGGGAACGGGTTACCGCAATGGTATTTGAAGAGGACTCTATAGCCATAAGATCCAGGAGTGCGGGGATAGCGTCGAACGTCGGACGTTGACCGTTGATGCAGATGTGTTGGGTGGTACCTGAGTATGTCCTTCGGGGAAAGATAGCCAGCTCATAACTTATGTAGGGGCCACGAACAGTTACGAGTGCTGGCCAGTGTTTCGTAAAACGCTGAGACTCGTAAGAGGATGACGTGTCTGGATGTTCTGCCCGCGAGCGACCGAGAAGAAGATCGAATGATAGACGTGAAACGGTGTGGTGGAGACTAAATTTTATTTTCAACAAGCAAGACGGGACTGAGGAGGAAGTGATAGCCAGAATGGGCGGGAGAAGCTGCGGTGCGCATGGGCGGGGCCACAGAGGACAAGACAGCGCCTTCGGGAGATCAAGGACCGGCGCCACTTGCCAGCAGGACAGGAAGTACAGGGGCTCGAGATCTGAGCGATGCCGTAGCAAAGTAGCGGGTAGCGGTGCTGGTCATCAGAGGGCTCTGCCGTGGGCGACGTACGCTGGTCGCAGTCTGCTTCCGTTGTTGATGGATGAAAAGGGGGTTATCATAGATGCTGCAGGCCGCCTTCAGTGCTGGTACAGGGCCAGACGACCCATATAGCGAATATAATCAATAGCTATACTGAAGCCACTATTCCTGAACACAGTCGGCGCAGAGAGGGCGGAAGAGGAACAGGTGGAGGAGCGTGGGAAGACGTGGCCGGTGTGGGATTGAATTTGCAAATGATGGAATATGGGGGATAAACTGGGTCGGAGTCCGAACTGTCGGTTCTGTTGCCTGCTCTCGGTCGGTCGCCCTGCCCTTGCCGTTCCCTCGTCTGTCCTGCCCACCGTCACCGCCGTCGTACACGCCCAGCTCGTCGTCGTGTCTGGCGTCCCCGCCCGCTCCTTCCGCTATGTCCTCCGTCGCTGGTCGCAAAAAGTCTATCATCTCCTCTGCCGCCGTCCAGATCGACATCCCAGTCGCACACAACACCCTCCTCAACCAGTCTGCTTCCCAGTCAACGTCCCTCTACCAGCGATGCGCCATCCTTCGCGCACGTCTCCTCACCATCGACCGCTTCTCAGAGTTCTTTCAGCTCTCGGCACCGTCTGACTCGTCTCGCCGCTCGACTGATCCAGTCACACAAGTATGGGACTGTCTCGCTATCGGCGCACCGCTCTGCTACCTCTTCAATCTCCTGCCCCCTCCCTACAAGCCCATCGAGGGCGTAGACCCAGACCCTTCCACCTTCAACATTCACGACGAGCGTCTCAAGAAGCGTGCTATCGCCTTCTTCTCCATGCGCATCCACGAAGTGCCTGACTGCGAGGGCTTCAAGGTCACTGACCTCTCGGATCGCGACTCAACCGACGGCTTTGTCAAGGTACGCCACACTCTATCATCCTTTCTCTTCCGGTCGCTTACTGTCTACCAAAGATTATCCAAACCATCACCATTCTCCTCGATGCCCTCCCAGAGAGCGTCTTCACAGAAGTCGCTCCTCCTTCACCTCCCATGCCAGAGGACTCCACCGAGTCACTCACCGCAACAACTCCTTCCGTCCCTGTTCCCGCAAACGCACAGGAAGCTGCCCGGAACAATATCATTAAGGAGATTGTCGAAACAGAGCGTAAATATGTACAGGACCTCGAGGTTATGCAGGTCCGTCCTGTCGTCATCGCACCTCTATTCGCCGACTAAGCTTCTTCTGTATCCGACTCTTCTCCAGACATACGCACAGGCTCTCTCACAGAGCAGTACAATCGATCAGGATACCATACACCTCTTGTTCCCCAATCTGAACAAGCTCCTCAATTTCCAGCGCAAGTTCCTCATCCGGGTAGAGGGCACCGCAGAACTACCCTGGAAAGACATGCGATGGGGTATCCTATTCACAGAGAACGTGAGCCCCACCTTCCATCGCTCGCTTGTCTTCTTGTCTTCAAAGCGCATCGCTCAATATGGTCTTCTCAATATGTTCCTTGCAAACCCCCGCCACGTTCCTCCCTTGTTCACATGCTCTCCATTCTCCGGCGTCTCCATTCACAATCGACCCTTCATCTTCTTGTCTTTTTGCCTCTCTCGGAACAAAAGGAGGAGGAGTTCGCCGTGTACGAGCCGTACTGCGCCAACTACACCAATGCGTCCGAGTTGATGCTCATGGAGGAGCAGAACCTCCAGGTGAGTGCATGCACCCGCACCCGCGTCCCTTCTGCTTTGCCTTTCACACTTCCCACTATCGACCTGGCAACCGCTTCTGGTCATCCACATTCCGTGGACATAGCGGCGTTTGCCGGGCGCCACCCACCCTCACTTCTAACACCAAACTGACTTGCCGTCTAAATCCGCTTTGCCCGATAACCGTGGTTTATCTTTATTCTTTTTCTTTTTTGCACCCGCCCAGAAATTCAACCACGTGATCAACGCCAAATCGGAACTCCCTGCGTTTCTCATCAAACCGGTGCAGCGAATCTGCAAATATCCCCTATTGCTCGACGTGAGTTCGTCATTTCCCTCTAATCCTCAGCTCGTTCCCCCCGATCCCAATCTCGGCTTCCGTTGTTTCCCCGCTCGTTCGGGTTCGGCTCTCCCAGCATCACACTATCGTGTGATGCAGGAGAACTACTTGAGTTGAGACGGTGATCCTGATTCGGTGACGCTGACGACGTGTGTGTCTGTTGCGCTCTTGATACCAGTCCCTGCTCAAAGCGATCCCACCTGCCGAGTACCCGTACTACGACGAACTGAAAGAAGGCTCGGCCGCGGCGAAGCGGATCACCGACAAGATCAACGAAGCGCAACGACGAGCGGAGAACCAACAGACGGTGCAAAACCTCGCGTCGCGCGTGGACGACTGGAAAGGTCACCATGTCACGTCCTTCGGCGAGCTCCTGCTCGACAATATCTTCATCGTGACCAAGTCGGAAGTCGATAGGGAGTATCACGTGTTTTTGTTTGAGAGGATTATATTGTGCTGTAAGGAGGATCCGACGCCTGGGGGAGCGAACGGGAAGAAGGTCGGGAAGAGTAATTCGATTTTGAAGAAGCCGCAGACGCCGACCGCGTCGCAGACTGCTCCCGGGGTGAGCGGCGCGAAGAAGAAGACGACGCCGTTGTTGTTGAAGGGAAGGATTTATCTGAATAATGTGACGGATGCGAAGTCTATTATTACCGCGGGTATGTCGTCCCCCTCCTTTTGGCTCGTTTCTTTGTGGATGCTGATTGTTGGTTTTGTGATTGGTGATCTAGGTACCTATTCGCTGAATGTCTGGTGGAAGGGCGACGACGACCTCGAGTATTTCACGCTTCGCTGTCGGAACGAGGAACAAGTCAAACTATGGGAAAATTCCATCAAACGACTCATCGAACGCCTAGCCTCCCGACGCGCCTCTGAACGCGCCGGATCCCGCACCGCCTTCCAAGCCGGCAACTCGACCAACCCCGCCGCGCTCCGTCTCCCACCCCAAGGCTATAACGCCTCCGACCCCCACCAGAAACAGATGTCGATCTCGTCCAACCTCGTGCCCTCGCTCCCGCCGCATCCGTACGGAAACGGCGCGGCGCGGGCATACAGCCGCCAATCGAACCCCTACGGCGGCGGCGACGAACAGCCGATGTTCAGTCCTGGGGGGTACGGGACTGTTAATGGCCCGGCTGGTTATCCTCCACATGATGGATTCGATGCGGACGACGATTATGAGGATTATCCGCCTGTGATGATTCCTTCTTCGGGACGCGCGACACCACTGGACTCGAGACGCGGGACGGTGCCCGCTATGCCATCCGCCTCGTCCTCGGGCACGAACAACGAACCGGAACGCACGAGGGCGTATACGGAAGATGTGAATGGGGCGGTGTTGTCGCAGTGGAGGAACAATAACCACGCGTCGCACGGAAGTCCGAATTTACCGTCCATGGCGCCCCCGTTGTCGATGTCGATGAACGGTCTCCCTATGGCCCCGCGACCATCTAATCCAAGATTGAACTCGACGATGAGCGCGGCGAGCTTCGTGTCCAATTCGAGCTTTGGGCAGAACGATCCGAGACAGCTTTCGGGGAGTGGGGGGATGGGTGGGGGAGGGAGCCCGGTGTTAGGTGGGAGGCCGATGTTGAAGAGTCAGTTTAGCTCGACGAAGTTGAGGCAGACGTATGAAGGAGGGAGTGGGAGTGGGAGTATTAGTGCGGCGGGTTCGGACGGGTCGAGGAGTGGGGCGGCGTCGCCGCAGATATCGAACATGCAGATGCCTGGCATGCCGAACCCGCACTCGCATCACCTTTCAAACCATCCACACCCGCACCCGCACGCTCATCAACATCATCAGCATCAGCATTCGCAGTCGCAGAGCCATGGACCGTTGAGGAGCAGGAGCGCGTCGCAGCCTAGTGCGTACGTGCCACGGAACCAAGCATCGCAGCCGCCACCGCCGCCATTACCCACGACGGGCGCGCACGGATGGACGAGCTCGAGCTCTGGGTCTGCGTATAAGATGAGTGGGGAGAGCCAGCGCGAGAGCCAGCGGGACAGGGATAGGGAGGGAAAGAGGTCGAGCGGGTCGAGCCATTCGAGTAGTGGAGGGGAGAATAAGTCGGAGTATAGTCCGAATAGCTCGAGCCCGATTACACCGTTTGGGTCGAATGATTCGGTCGGGTTTGGGTCGTCGAGGACGTCGCATGGGGGACCGTTGGGAGAGAACGGGAATGGGTACGCCAATGGGAATGGGAATGGACATACGAGCAGGATTGTGGTGGGGGGTGTGGGGGCGGGTAAGATGATGCCTCCGCCGACTTCTGCGGCGTCCGCCAATGGGGGTGGCGTGGCGGCGGGGTTGGTGAAGGTGAAGGTGCACTTTGGGAACGATATTTTCGTGATTCAGGTGCCGAGGACGACGGAGTATCATGAGTTGGTGGAGAAGGTGGGGAGGAAGATCAGGCTTTGTGGTGGGAGGAGGGAGGACGGGCCGTTGAGGGTGAAGTACGAGGACGAGGAGGGCGATATGATCTCGATGCGGTCGACGGAGGATGTGGATATGGCGTTTGGAGGGAAGACGTCGGTGACGCTGCATGTGGCGTGAGTGGCGTTGAGTCGTGTTCGAGTCTCTCCCCTCGTCTCATTCGGATGGTGCGGCGGCTGGTCGTCGTTGGATCGCTCATTGTTTTTTGTTTCTGCTCGCCTTGCTGTTTGTTGTGGCCTCCCCCCCTCCGTCCCGCCTCGTTCCCCACATTGTGCATTATGGTTCTTCCGCGCCCCCCGGAATCTCATCACTCACATCTGTCCTCCTACGTTGCATTCTCACCTCCGCATTGTTACCCTCATCCATCCACCCCCTCGTCTCTACCCTCCGCACCACCCCTTCCGTCACGCTCTCGGATATCCCTCATTTCGTGCCCATCAGTCGGCATTCATCGCTTATAACGCGCCACATGACGTTCGACGTTCCGCATGAACCCCTAGCCACCGGCCCTCCTACCCACCCGAATCTCATGGCTTTCATCTGACCCCGACTCCAGACATCCCCCCTCCCATCAAATCAAAAGGCACCCCCGAATGAACGCACGCACACCCTACCTACCCCGTCATCGTTTACGCCGCTCAGCCCGACTCTTCCTCGACTTCGTCAACTTATCTTACTTTCCTGAGACACCTCATCTCGTCCGGATTCACGTTCGTTTATTCTTTCTCTTCTCATTCCATCCCATCTCTTTTCTTCTTTGTTCATTATCATCAAACCGTGTATCAACTTGAGTCCATAGTCCTGGGGTCGTTTGTTTGGCACTCGTCTATGTCGACGCTGGTGCCGCTTCTCGTCCGTTAGGGATGATTGTGGTGGACGCCCACCGCACGCGAGACGAGATTTGCCCCATACGACCCCTCCCCTATCCTACCATATATCCCTTCGCTTCTAGTCACTCGCTCTACATATATTGTTTTTTAGAATATTGGTATCTTACCCAGCCACACTCATTTGCATCTATTTCTCAGCCTCGCCCATATACTTCGACGTTGTCTATTGTCATGCCATTCTATCTCGTTGTTCGAGCGCGTCCTCTCCATTCTGGTGCCCTCCTTTCTCAACTCCCCTCGCCTCCGCGTATACATTTCTCGATCTCTGGCTATCTTACTCATGTTTCCGGAGCGGTTCGTCTTTGTTTTTCTTGTTCTAGTTTATTATTTTTTGACATGCATTCGGTCGGACGTTTCTTTCGGCATCCGTCCCCTTTTTGTTCTCCCTCTCTCTATCTCTCGCTTCTCACTCGGAATTGAATCTTCGGTGTATGCTGTTGTGTGTTTCCCTTGCCTGCTCTGCCGGGCGTGCGATATCGTTGAAAGAGGGCAGGCTGCGAGTGCGATGGACGTGATTGGATGGGGATTGTTAGCTTGGCATGGTTCGTTCAGCCTTCAGTGTGCGTCGCATTGCAGGATGTGGACTTCTATAGGACGGTGTTTCCTTTCTTCTTTCTTTGTCCCTCTCTGCTTCTCTCTGTCCTGTTGGCTTTGTTCTCTGGTGTCTCCGCTTCCTTCGCTGTCTCTATATTCTCTTTGTCTGTTTTTATTTTGTCCCATCTCAGTGTCTCTATGTCTGTCATTCCTCTTTTATCTGTCCTCTCTGTTGGAATAATTCAAGAAGCCAGCTATTAGTTACAAACCACGTATGCCCCACCCTTCGCTATTTGCCATCGAAGCATCCATTGTCCACTCATATGCCCCCATTCCCCTCTAAGTCTTCATCTTTCGTTTCAAGCTGATCTGCATAGTCTTGGTTCTAGTCATACCTTCCCATCTCACCCTCTCACCTTTATTCTTTCCCGATCTCGTTCTTGCGATCACTTACTTACATTCATACTTTGACTTCCGATCTCTTTTGTTTTCTCGGTTTGTGGTTTGTGTTATAGGTTTGCTTTTAGTCTTTTACCTTGGTATGTTTGGTTGGTTGGTCAGTCCGAGGTCATGTTGCATATCGGTTTGTGCATGTATTGTATACAGTTATTAGAGGCTCATTATTTTTCAGTTCTTTTCTTATGTTCCTTGGTGTGATGTGGGTGATGTGCGTATGTGAGATGTGAGATGGTTGAAATGGTAGGTTGTGGCCAGACCCAAATTCAAAAACACTTGAATTCACTGGAGCCATCAGGCCCATAGGCCCATACCTGTCTCCTGATCCTATTCATACAACTTTATGACAGACTTCTCTTCCTTTCAACAGTTGCTATCCTTCCACATTATTGGCAGCATTTCCTCCTTTCACCCATGACAAATCCATCAAATCCATATATCCTACACACTCTCTACCATCCCATACTACCTGGACACTGTTCTTGTTATAGGTCGATGACATTGGATCAATCAAGACCTGGCCTAGGCTAAATGATATACAATATCATATACATGCAGTATAGTGAGTAGCAAGGAGTAAAACTGACCATCAGGTTGTCAAGGACAACTTGGAGGAATTGTCCCTGCTGCACCTCATCCAGTGGAAGCTTGAAAATGGCCAGTGTATTCTTGAGTATTTTTTGCAGGCCTGAGGATTGGTATGCATCAACAGAGTCTTTTTGCCAGGATGAGCTAGTCTTCCCTTTCTTGGACTGCTGGTACCAAAACGAGTACTCTGTGACTATGATAAAACCTAAATAAATATATAATGTGAGAATTCAAACATGATGTACATAAAAATGGGGAGATTCAAACCAGCCATGCATAAGAGAAATTCCATCAGAGACTTGGGTGGTCCCTTGAATGTGAAGTCAGCATATACTGAGGGAGATATGGTCAAATTATATACATACTGTGTGATCCATAAATGCAGCCACAAGAGATGATGCCTATAAACTCATAAGAATAGCAAAATTTTGTTCAAGGCACAAACTATGTAAGCAACTAATTTATATAGAGGGTCTATCATGAAGGCTGGTGGTAGAAGTATAAATTACAGGAATTCAGACACAATTATTGGAGTAAGAGGAAGGATAGGTACTAACGGATGTGATGGATGGGGCCAAAGTGAAGACCAATGTGCAGGACAGCCATTCAAATGGAGCAAGAAGTAAAAGGTGACTGACATTCTGAAAAAGTTAAGCCAAAATAACAGAAAGTAAGCAGGAAATCCATCAGAGCAAGAGAGATATGGACACTGACCCGCTAGAACGAAAATCCAGCCAAGGTGAGAGACAGTGAGCAGGAGGACCTTCAGAAAGGAGAGAGAGACAGGTGCTGACCGACTAGAAGGATCCGGCCAAGGGGAGAGACAGTGAGCGGGACGACCTTCAGAAGAAGAGGGAGAGACAGGTGCTGACCGGCTGGAAAGATCCGGCCAAGGCGAGAGACAGTGAGCGGGACGACCTTCAGAAGAAGAGGGAGAGACAGGTGCTGACCGACTAGAAAGATCCGGCCAAGGCGAGAGACAGTGAGCGGGACGACCTTCAGAAAAGAAGGAGAGACAGGTGCTGACCTCCTAGAAAGATCCGGCCAAGGCGAGAGACAGTGAGCGGGACGACCTTCAGAAAAGAAGGAGAGACAGGTGCTGACCTC
>NW_006763148.1:525533-526479 GCF_000264905.1 Stereum hirsutum FP-91666 SS1
CCGGCCAAGGCGAGAGACAGTGAGCGGGACGACCTTCAGAAAAGAAGGAGAGACAGGTGCTGACCTCCTAGAAGGATCGAGCCAAGGGCAGCGACAGTGAGCGGGAGGACCTTCAGAAAAGAAGGAGAGACAGGTGCTGACCAGCTGGAAAGATCGAGCCAAGGGCAGCGACAGTGAGCAGGAGGACCTTCAGAAACAGTGGGGAGACAGGTACTGACATACTGGAAAGATCCGGCCAAGGCAAGAGACAGTGAGCGGGACGACCTTCAGAAAAGAAGGAGAGACAGGTGCTGACCTCCTAGAAGGATCGAGCCAAGGGCAGCGACAGTGAGCGGGAGGACCTTCAGAAAAGAAGGAGAGACAGGTGCTGACCGGCTGGAAAGATCCAGCCAAGGTACAAGACAGTGAGCGGGAGGACCTTCAGAAAAGAAGGAGAGACAGGTGCTGACCCGCTAGAAAGATCCGGCCAAGGCGAGAGACAGTGAGCGGGAGGACCTTCAGAAAAGAAGGAGAGACAGGTGCTGACCTCCTAGAAGGATCGAGCCAAGGGCAGCGACAGTGAGCAGGAGGACCTTCAGAAACAGTGGGGAGACAGGTACTGACATACTGGAAAGATCCGGCCAAGGGACGAGACAGTGAGCGGGACGACCTTCAGAAAAGAAGGAGAGGCAGGTGCTGACCGACTAGAAAGATCCGGCCAAGGCACGAGACAGTGAGCGGGACGACCTTCAGAAAAGAAGGAGAGGCAGGTGCTGACCAGCTGGAAAGATCCAGCCAAGGCGAGAGACAGTGAGTGGGACGACCTTCAGAAAAGAAGGAGAGGCAGGTGCTGACCAGCTGGAAAGATCCGGCCAAGGCAAGAGACAGTGAGCGGGACGACCTTCAGAAAAGAAGGAGAGACAGGTGCTGACCAGCTGGAAAGATCCGGCCGAGGCCAGAGACTGTG